>NC_058130.1:315400439-315587282 GCF_016433145.1 Gracilinanus agilis | reverse complement strand
TCTCAGGGGCTGCTTCCACAGTTCTGCTCCCGTCTGCTCTGGGTCCTCACTGGAAGTCCAAGCCTGGCCTGGAGATCTTTATTGAAGCCTAGGGCACTGCCTTCACCTGCACAGATGCTAGAGAAAGTCTCTGCGTTAGAGATATTTATTCTCACTTAGGGCACTGTCTTCACCCACACAGAAGGTAGGGAAAGTCTGTGGGCTGGATATCTTTAATCGCACCTTGGGTGATGCCTTCACCTGGGCAGACACTCGGGGAAAGTCCCTGGGTTAGAGATCTTTGTACCGGCCTGAGGCAGTGCCTTCACCCGAGCAGACGCTTGGGAAAGTCCTCCAGTCACTTGGGGTCCTTCATCTTGCAGCACACAGGTATAAGCTCTGGGGCTGCTAGTGATTTACTGGTTGCCCCAGTCCTGTTTTCATTCTTGTGCATTGGCCTTGGCATTGTGCGAGGTGTGTGGTGTGGGGGGTGAGGGAGGGGCTTCTTCCTCTTGCGTTTTAGTGAGAGCTGTTTCACCCCTTTATAGCATGGAAATGCCCTGATTCTGCGTACCTTCAATGCTGCGCCCTGTTGTGGGACCCCTCCGTTCGTCTGGGCTCGTTTTTATTTCCCCTTGAGGAGTCCTGTATGCTTCGGTTAGGAGAGATCGAGCAGCTGCTCCTTACTCTGCCGCCACCTAAACCAGAAGTCCTTATGGTATTTTTTAAAAGAACTGGATTTCTATTTTAGTCAGGTAAGTCAAGTTCTTCTTGTATATTTGAGATAGCTTTTTTTAATCATTCATTAAGTTTACAGAAATCACAAATTCAAGTAAAGATCTCCCCTTAATTTTCCACTAATAATATAAATCAATCATCTCCCACAAAACCCAACTTGAATTTTCAACAGGTAAGACAGATTAAAGTGTTTGCATGTAACACTTAAATAAAAGTTGGGAAAAACCAAAGAATGTTATAGGAAGGGCAAAGAAAGATCAATATTTGGCATTCTTTCATGTATAAATATTTCCACTTCATCAACATATGGCCAGAGTTCTTATTTTTTTCTACTTTTTAGAGATAAGTACTGCATTTTCTATCTTAGAATTCTGAGTGTGAAAATAAAGAAATAAATGTGTTATTTAGTTTTGGTTTTGCTTACTATATAGTCACATTTTTAAAAATCCCTTTTTATTAAGTTAGAATCTTTAATACATTCTCATTTTCATTAGGACCTAAGGAACTAATCAGTATCTTTTGTTTTTTTTCTATTACTTGTTACATCAGAATAATCAAAAAACTAATTAAAATATTTGTTTTGCAACTTTTTATGATGATAATGCTTCTTCTCAAGACCACAATAATAGAGATGAAATGAGATTACTATATGCACTTGAAAATGAGTAAGCACTATTGGGCAGCTAGGTACCACAATGCATAGAATACCAGGCCTGGAATCAGGAAGACATTTTCTTGAGTTCAAATTAGCCTCAAAACATTTACTAGTTTTATGACTCTGGGCAAGTCATTTCACCCTGTTTATTTTAATTCCCTCAGTAGTAAAATGAGCTAGAGAAGAAACTGGAAAAGCATTCCAGTATATTTGCCAAGAAAACTCCAAATGGGGTCATGAAAAGTCAGACATCTGAAAATGACTAAACAAATACAAAGAGCTATACAAAAATCACATCTTTCCATCATCATCATCATGATCTTCAGTAAACCTGAAATTCTGTGATCCATTGCCAGGCAACATAACTGGGGCTAATTTTGGTGTCCAGAAAGTATGAAACTTGGTGTCAAGAAGAACCTTGAGATTATTGATAACTATGTATTATTTCAATTTCAAAACCAACCATTCCTTCCTGCCTTTTCAATTTAGGAGTAAGTTTAACCATATACAGCTAGGCATTCTTAACCTTCATGAAATCTTTGGCAGTCTGCTTAAGGCTAATGACTCCTCAGAAAAATGCATTTAAAAGCAAAAAAATAAAACACACCAGATTATAAAAGATATTAATTATATTGATATAGTTTTATAGATACAAATACACACACATATATACATATATGTTCATAAACACCAATTTAAGAGCCACTCATGTAGTGTCTTATGGACTTAGAATGGAATATTTCAACTATAAATCATAATCTTGGCAAATGATATTTTCACCTATTTTAATTTTAATGTGTCGATTCTTAGACTTATCTCTTTGCCATGGACATAGATCTTATTGAGAAAAATAGTACTTTTTTACATTGGAACTTGATGTAATCAGAGCAATAAAGATGTCTAGATCTCATCTCATATAGGGACCTATTCTTTCATTTGGACTCTATAAGGAAATTCCTCCATTATATTATGAAACACCCAAAATATGATCCAATCAGCAATTGAGATGTGTATGGCAGGTATATATGGATTATTATTACCTTCAATAATTTGAATTCAAAAAGTATCATATGAATTATCATTTATGCTGTGGGTTTTCTTTCTAGATCTTTCTACACGTTAGGAATACAGCACACGAATTGTATTGTCTTTATGTTCTCCCATACTCTTGTTTCATGGTTAGAGAAGAAGACGAATTTGATTTCGTAGCAAGAAGGAAGAAGAACATGTGAGTCACCCAGATTCTATACTGGAACTCTAAAAGGTTAAAAGACCTATAACATGTTGATTTATCCCTTCATAGAGGACTGGTAGTTAGATATGGACAAGATCCCATGGCATAAGAAGACAATAATGAATTAATTCATTTTTATATTTAATTATAATTTCATCAATTTAGGAAATTAAGAAAAAAGAATGAAAATATGAAGAAATATGGTCTATATTGAGATAACAAATTGTATTATACAGTGGCAATATCAAAAAAGCTATCTGGAGGGGCAGCTGGGTAGCTCAGTGGATTGAGAGCCAGGCCTAGAGACAGGAGGTCCTAGGTTCAAATCCAGCCTCAGACACTTCCCAGCTGTGTGACCCTGGGCAAGTCACTTGACCCCCATTGCCTACCCTTACCAATCTTCCACCTATAAGTCAATACACAGAAGTTAAGGGTTTAAAATTAAAAAAAAAAAAAGCTATCTGGTACAGGAAAAGTAATAGGATATTAGATCAATGGAACAAATTAGGCAGTATTAAGTGACCATAGTAACCTAATGTTTAATAAACCTATTATTAGACAAAAACTGCTGCGAAAACTGGGAAATAGTATGGTAGAAACTAGACACAGACTAAATGGCATATACCAAATTAAAGTCAAATAAATATATGATTTAGAAATAAAGGGGGATACCATAGATTCATGTTGGCAAAGCTTTGACATGCATAGCAGAGTGGGCTGCTCCCCTCCCTCTCTCCACCTCACCTGAGGACATTTCTCACCCCACCCCTCTGCCCAGAAACCCAAAGGGAACACTTCCTCCCTCCCCTGTCCAGGGAAAGGAAATGGCTCACAGGCAATGTGAGTGTTGCGTTTGGGCACTCTGTCTCTAAAAGGTTTTCATCACTGCCCTAGACAAGTAAAGGGAATACAAAATAATTTACCTGACAGAGCTATGAATAAGGAAAGAATTTATAATCAAACAGACATAGGGAAACAATCTGAGAAGTAAAATCAGTAATTCTGGGTATTTTAAGTTTTAAAAATTTTGCACAGAGTCAAAGCAACAAAGATTCAAAATTGGGCATTTTTTTTATAGCAAGTATCTCTGAAAAAGACCTGAAATACACAGAGAATTGAATCATATTTTTAAGACTACAAAACACAATTGACAAATGGTCAAAAGAAATGAAGAGACTTTTCAGATAAAGAAATTAATACTATTTTGAGTTGTATGGAAAAATGTCCCCAGTCACTATTAGAGAAATGCGAATTAAAGCAACTCTAAGATATGACCTCATACTTATCAGATTGACTAATATATATATATATGTATATATATATATATATAAAGGAAAATGATAAATGCTGATGGAGATGAGAGAAACTGGGAAACTAATACACTGTTGGTGGAACTGTGAAGTTCTGGAGAACAGTCTGGAACCATGGCATATGGTCATAAAACTGCATACCATTTAGCCCAGCAATACCACTACTAAGTCTGTATTCCAAAGAAATCAAAGAATGGTTGGAAAGGACCTACTCATATAAAAATATTTATAATAGCTCTTTTTGTGATGATAAAAAATTAGAAATTAAAGAGATGCCCATCAATTTGGGGAATGGCTGGACAAGTTATGATATATGATTGTAATGGAATACTTTTGTGGCCTAAGAAATGATAAACAAGACAATTACAAAAATATTCTGGAAATATATATGAAGTGATACAATATGAAGTGAGTAGAATCAGGATAATGTTGTACGCAGTAGCTGCAATAATATATAATGAACAACTGTGAAAGACAATTATTCAGCAATGCCAGGATCAGAGACAACTCCAAGGGAGTCTTGACAAAAAACAAACAAACAAAAAAACTTTGCACTGCCATAGCAAGAATTGGTGGATTCTGAATGCATATTGGAGCATACCATTTTTCACTTTATTTACTTCATTAATTTTATGTATCTTCTTTCAAAAAATGACAAACATGGAAATACATAATGCACACTAACACATGTACCACCTACATCATTTTACTGCCATCTCAGGAAGGGGTCATTGGACAAAGGAAGAGGGAGGACATGGATGTGAACATGTCAGAAGATGATTATTATAATTCCTATATGTAATATGGAAAAATATAAAACAAAACAAAAATGAGAGGGTTATAATATGCCCATTTGAAATACATATTCATAGTGATGAAATTCCAGACTTCTTGAAATTCCAAAGTATTATCCTATGTTCTTTTATTATTTTCTATGTTTTGCATTTAGCCCAATGTCTTATATGAGGCAGGTACTCCAAAATGTTTTTATATTGATGAGAAGTATTATGTTTTAATGTCTCAAATAACTTTTCACCTATCTTTAGCATTCAAATACTCAAATTGGGTTTTTGGTTCAAAATATAATAGTAATAGCATATAATTATGTAATACTTTTTAATGTACCAAATATTTTCCCCACAGCAGTTCTGAAGAGGAAGTATTGCAAGGTTTATCCTCATTTTACTTATGAGGAAACAAATTTAAAGAAGTTGAATTATTTGCCTATGATCACATGGTTAAGAAAAGGTAGAATTAGTAATTGAACCCTGATATTCTGACTTTAAGTCGGGCTCATTTTATTATGTTTTTCTGGATCTCTTTAAGAATGAATTTTTTTGCTTTTAGTCTATATAGTATTAACGGCCAGCATACTCTGACAAGTAATACCTTCAGGCTCAATGGAATTGTGTCATCATTGGGGAACATAAAAAGGTGTATTTCTCCTCACTCATTTAACTTCTTCAATTATGGTAGGGCTCAGAGAAAAAGTGGTTCCAAGTAGGTCAAAGAGAGAGCTGATATCTTGCTTTTTATAAATAGAACATGATATTCTTGTTTCAAAACAAACTTTTCTTAAAAAGGTAGATAAACTCCACTAGCTAGAAGACTATAGAATGTAGAAGAAAAGATAATATTGCATCTTTGGAAAGCAAGTATTGTATCATATCACAAGATCTGACTTGACCAGAGATAGTAGGTGAGGTTTCCAGATAGTTCTTCAGTAGTATTTTTCTTTACCTTGGCTTTCTTTTATTTCAGATAAATCAAGAAACCAGAAGCGTGACTCAATTCTCCTGTTGTTTTTCTCTTCTCTCTTCCTTCTTGGTCAACCACTGGACCTTGGTTGTATGTTCTGCATTACCTATTGGCCAAGAAAGCATATACTTTCTATTTCTATGTATTATCTCTCTATATCTGTCTCTCCTTTGTCCACATTCTTGCTATAGCTCTCTTTCTCATATTCTCTGTTTTGGTCTCTTGCTCTATCAGTCTTGTATCTCTTTCACCCTTAAACTTGGAAAATAGAAAGCACAATGGTTTGCCAACTTCTCCCTCAGTCTTATTAAATGTAAGGCCCTACTTCTAGTGAGCAAAGAAATAACTAGTTTTTTACCCTTCTCTTTCTCATTTTTTTCTCTCTTCTAAAGCTTTGAAGGTCATCATGGACTTATATAAAGGTAGACTTAACCAGGCCCAGGAAAGAAAGTCAATTGTCATTCTCCTTTCAAAAATAATGGAATACTTTATGTTTTTAGAATTATCATTACAAATTATTGTTAGAATTATATAGGAAACCTTTTTAGAGGTGTACATTTTTACTGAGCTAAGAATATCTTGACAGTTCATTTGCTTCATAAGTCTCTAATTTAGACTGTATATGCATTACTGAATTAATTTCCCCTGCAGTCCATGAGTTAAATAATTCTCTCCCACTCCTTTGAATGAAATTGTATCTTAAAAAGAAAAGTTTCACTTACAGGCTGTCTATTGCCCTGTGCCTAAAAGATCCCAAGGATACTGGTCTCAGTACATTTGAGTTGTGGCAGATGTTATGTAAAGGATGGTAACATGGAATCCCTGCAAAATACAGGGTCAGCCTCACCCAGAATTCCAGGGGACCCCCCCTGGAGAACTTTGAGTGAGGGGACAGTTGAAAAGGGTTAGTCAGTTGCTTCTGGGGGTTAATGTTAGCAGAAAAACTGTTATGTTGATAAATAATAGATATTTTGGGGAAGCAGATAATTATGCCAGGGCCAGTTACCACCAAGTCACAAACACTGACTGACAGGCTTCAGTGAGAAGGGAGGGGTTTAACACTCCTGGCTCTCAAACCCCTACCCCGCAAGCAGTTGATTTTCAGTTGGAAAATGGAGACTGGCTAAGGTACTTCTGGTAAGTTTCTATTGTAGCTGAACTCCAATGATGTTCCCTTTCTTTAACTTAAATTCCCCACAGATCTGATAGAGGAATAAGTAAAAGCTAGTTATCTAAATGTTGAGGACTGAGATGGATCTGATCTTCTTAAAACTGGCAGCTAAGAGGATTCAAGCTAGGTGATAGTTATGAGTTGTGAGTATCCCCAATTAATTCCCAGGCACAGATATTGAAGGTAAAGCTTATATTAAGAAGGAAAGAGAAAAGCTAAAGGGGGTAATTAGGGTTTGGATAGGGAAAAGGGTAACCCTGATCTGTTAGGTTGAAGCTGCCCTTCCCCCCCCACCACAGGAGGGGGGTGAAGGACACTTGGCTAAACTGGTTCTCTTGCTAATAGTGAATATTTCTAATCTCTAAATCACTAAATAATTGTTATATTGATATTGGTAAGGACTAATCCTACTAAGCAGGCTAACTCCTGAGTAGAAACCATGATAGCTTAGCCACAATGGCCCTCTCAGGTGAACCCCCAAGTCAGGAGCAGTAAGCAGTGTGATCTCCTCACATTAACCCCCAGAAGCAACTGACTAACCCTTCTCAATTGTCCCCTCACTCAAAGTTCTCCAGGGGGGTTCCCCTGGAATTCTGGGTGAGGCTGACCCTGTATTTTGCAGGGATTCCATGTTATCATCCTTTACATAACACAGATTCAATAAAAAAGATGGTAAGAGATACAAGCATTTGTTGTTATTGTTGATGATATTCAGTTGTTTTCAGCCATATGTAACTCAATGACTCTATTGAAGATTTTCTTGACAAATATGCTAGTGTAATTCACCATTTCCTTCTCTAGTTCATTTTACAGATGAGGAAAGTGAGGCAAACAGGGTCACATGATTAGCAAGTGTATGAAGTCAGATTTGAAGTAAGGAAGATGAGTCTTTCTGACTTTAGGCCTTGTAATCTAAGCATCACACCACCTAGCTTTCTGATGTAAATATATCATTTATAAACTATACCCTTTCCCTGCCTTACTTTGGTAACAAGGGACCTTTGATTTGAATGAATATCTAGATGGTAAACTTCAAGTTTACAAATGACATAAAGCTCTGAAGGATATTGTAGCTAATATATCTGAAAAGAGAATTAAATGCAAAAGAAATAAGATCCTGATGATTGAATCCCATATGATGAAATTTAATAAAGATGAATATAAAATTCTACACTTGAGTTCAATTGTATAAGAATACAATGGGGCAGGCAGTTCATGTGAAAAAAAAGCCCTAGGAATTTTATTATCCTGGAAATTCAATGTGCATCATTGATATGATATCATAACAAGTGATCTAATGTAATATTGGGTTGCATTACTTAAAGTGCAAGGTCTAGAAAAAGAAAGGTGATAGTTCTATTGTGCTTTATCTAAGTCAGATCTCATTAGGTATATTGTGCTCCAGGATTGGTGATATATTTAAGAATGGATGTTGACAAACTGGACCAAACAAGAAGTCAGAGGCTAAGAAAGTTAAAATAATAATAATAATAATAACAATAATAATAATAAACTCTATATGAAGAAAAATGAAAAGAATTATAGATTTTTCTCCTGGAACAGAGAGAACTTAGGAGAGTTGGGAACTATCTTCAGATATGTTAGGCTACCTTACAAACAATGGATTAGATTAAGGTTTGACTGTAGAAGACAGAACTGAGACCATTGGTGAGAAATTAAAAGGAGGAAAATTTTTGCTTAATATAAAAATGGACTTGTAAAAAACTTGAGCTATCTAAAAAATCTTGATTGGTCTATCAAAAAGTATGCTATATCTTTAGACAAAGGTCTTCATGTAGATGTTTAATGACCAATTGTCATAAATGTTGTAGATAAGATTCTCTCTGGCTAGAATTTGGACTCAATATCCACTGAAATGTCTTCCAACTCTATATTTTGATGACTCTATAAATTAAAAATTAACAGTGATATGTCAGGTTCATGAAACACAAGCAATGCATTAGATCAGACTATTATTGTCTCCCTTTAATTCAAGCTGTATCAATCAACATAATGCAAATATTCCCAAGCTTATTGTATTTGACTTAAAATATCTTGTTTTACCTATTGATGAGAGAGAGTGAGAGAGAGAGAAAAGAAAGAGAAAGAAGACAGAGGAGAGAGACAGAGACAGAGACAGAGAGAGACAGACAGTCAGACAGACAAAGAGAGAGAGAAGTAGAGAGAGCGAGGGAGAGGAAGAGGAGAGAGAAAGAATAGAATACTCTCCTTTGGAGTAGGTATTGCAGTAACAAGCTTCCTAAAATAACAGGCCATATTCAATCTGCCCTTAGCTATATCTCCAAATAGGACCTTTTTTTACTGTGATCTCTAACCCATGACTATGCCTGAACAAAATGAAAATAACACTTCAATGTAGGGATAATGGAATTTACTCATTTCCAAGTTTTACAACCCCAATTTCACTGGAACCTATACACCTTCAGTACGTTTTCTTTTATAACTTTATACTGGACCAATCTTCTTCCTTTGTATAGTTAGAATTTTCTTGAATACAGGACATATTCCCCAGGGTTTGGAACAGGGGTCGGTAATGTAAGGCTCTCGAGCCATATCTGGCTCTTTTGAGGGCCAGATATGGCTCTTTCTACAGGAGCCATGAAGTTAATTTTTTTTTCAGGAGCTGTTACAGGAGTGCACATTGTGAGCACTGTACGGCTCTCACGAAATTACATTTTTAAAAATGTGGCGTTTATGACTCTCATGGCCAAAAAGGTTGCAGATCCCTGGTCTAGAGGTTTGAACTACATTATTTTAAGGCCCCTTCCAGATCTGATATTCTATGCTTCTATGATGAGAATAAATAAGAAGTTGGAACTGGAAGTAGTAATCGAGGGAAAAGACACATGTTACAAAAATACCTGACTTTTATACATTGGTTGAGTCTTTTACAAGGTGTTTTTTATTAAATGGTATTTCAGTAGTTTCCCTAAGTACATGAACTTATAAGGAAGAGACGTTAACAATGGGTAAAACACAGCACAAATAGTGATGAATACATAGTGTGAAAAGTTATTCCATACTTCAAGCTAACTGAAGTCTGATATGTCCTCAAAGAATATCAAAATTGAAAACTACTTTTTGGTCATATGCCTTAGAACCATTATATAACTTTATATTATTATCTCATTTTAAACAATTGCATTTTTTATATGATCCCTTATTTTGTTTTGACTAACTCACCTTCTACAAACAGAAACTATATTCACATCACTTAGAATATATTTCAGTTATCAAAATATTGCATTAACTTAATGTTTCTCTATTGTTTTTGAAAATGAAAAGCTAAAATGATGTTACCCTATTAGAAATATATTTTATTAGGGTGACAGATTCCAGACCTAGCCATTTAAGTAAGACTGATGTTTTTCTTCCTTCTTGCTGGCAAAGATCCCAGAAAAGATCTCCATATCTCAAAATCCCAAACTTAGCTTTTGTTTAGGACAACCCACTTTAATTCTTCCTAAACCCCAGTAAGATAGATTTCTCATAAATTAAGAGTAGAGGCAATTAAATGATCCAGAAGTGGAGAAACTGTTTTCAAGCTACAAATGGGCTTAATCCAAGACATTTCCTGGTATGTCTAGATAAGACCTTGATTCCAAACAGACAAGATTACTCTATTTTTTTTTGTGGACATCTTTGCATAACTTAATCTGTATTTCTGGCAGGAGGAGACTCTCTCCATGTCTGGACAGACATTTTTTTTTCCCTCTGATAAAGATATAATCCTTTTCATCCCATTCTTTGCTAATTCGATTGGCAAAAAAATAAATATTAAAAAAAAAAAATAAACAAACAAGCATTGTCTGGACTTCCTGACCCAATGGCTAACTTTGATACTTTGGACAATTTTCTTAATTTATAAAAATCTTAAGTTCCCCTAAGGGGAAAGAAAAAGGGGCACATAGGATTAATAGGAATATGGAGTATAGAAAATCATTTATGTGTCTGCAATCTCAGTGCTTAACTCAGTGCCTGACCCAGAAAAGGTACTTAAAATGGTTATTGAGAATGTGAAAACATTAAAACAAAGAGGAAATAAATGAAAACCTATTTATTAAGTGCTTACTATGTCCAAAAATACAGTGCAAATAGTGTTTTTTAAAGGCATGTTTAAAGATAGAGAAAGAGATGATATTAAAATTGATCATAAGTTCCCTGAGGGCAGAGTTTGGATCTTGTTCTTTGTTTTTGTTTTTGTTTTTTTTTCCTCCCACAGATTCTCAGGATCTCAGTTCACAGGGAGGTCCAGAGGCCATTCAGTCTAGCATATGCCTGAATCAGAATCTACTGCATTATATATTCAACAAGTGGTAATGCAGCTGTTACCTGAAGAAATCTAGTAATGAGGAACCCTCTAAGTTCTAATAACCCCAAACAAAAAGTCTCACAAATAGCAATATTTTTAATATTCCCTTTAGAAGCAAATTAAATGGAGAATTTAAACAATACTTTGGTAATTCAGATAAACCTGTTTTTAAAGGAAAAAAAGGGTTTAGGACTGTGGATTCTCCAAATTATGTTTTCATGCCTTTTGAATTTTCATGTTAATTTCTCATCTTCAGAGATGGTTTTCATTATTTGACTAGATTTTGTGTTTTTTCAGGTCATAAGATCAGATTATGATCTACTTTGAATTTTACCTTTTTTTAGATTTTATATATTTATAAATGCCATATATATATGATACATACATATATATACAGAGAAAATATAGACATTTGATCTAATATGCAAAATGCATATATAGATGCTTGCACACATACAATATCTACAGTACTTCAAGGAAATTAGAATAAGCATCTATATTCTGAGTAGGGAAAAATAGGAATTAAACCACATCACATCACTGATTTTCAGTTTTCATAGTAATTCAACATAAAAACTACTTTGAATGATTACAAGTAAAAGTTTATTAATTGAAGCATTATGAGATTATATTTCAAGTTTCATTTTGAATTTTCTTCACACTGGGGAGGTAATCCATACTTTCTGTTAGTTTAGAAACTCATATGGAAGAATGTCATTTCCCCCTTCTCTCTGTTTCTGTTGATGGGAAACCATGCTTCTAAAAATTCTTCAAAATAATAATTAAATAATGTAATTTAAAACATTGCCTTTATGATGATCTGCAACTTTTTCCATCACAAAATATCAAATATCTCTCACAAAAAGAGACAGAAAGTATAACTACTATTTTAGAGAGCAAAATAAGAATCACAGTAAATAAGGAGAGGGTGAAGAGAACACACTCAGAATTAAACAAATTTCAGCATATTTGGTTGTCACAGTGCTGTCCTGTTTGAGGTATCTGCCTTCTTGCATCTTAGGTATACTAAGACTACAGAGTACAAAATGATTTCATAATGCACTGCAAACTTAATTCCCTGGAGGCATATACTTTTGAGACCAACCTAAATCTTCCTTTTCCAGATTTTGCACCAAAGAGATAAATGAAGTATTGCATAATATCAATTTTACCACCATTTTTAGGCTTTTTCCAAATCCTCAGAGATCTAAGTTTTCAAAATATTCACAACACCACCATTTCCTCCAAGGTTAAATAAATCATTTTGATGAGTTTCTGCAGTATGCCTTCTACAAACTGAGCTAACTTTCTAGAGAAAATAGGAAGGAAAGAAAAAATACTTAAACATATTCCTACAATGGAATGTTTCTGCATTACAGAAACTTGTATGTATGCTATGAAATGGATTTGAACTCACCTTTTAAGGGGACTTGGTTTCATCAACTCCTCCCAATAGTTCTCCAGGTCTCCTGTCAAAAGCAATGTAGTTCCCTCTCTTCTTCCTGAAGACTCAATGGGTTGATAGTTTCCTTTCTGTCTGTGATAAACAGTGCTGAGGACCCTGAGCTTTTGTCTTCCCTCCTGATGCCACAACACCTTTTCTTGGCACTCCATATGGTCCCAAGGGAAAATTCCTGCTGAAATTACCTTCTTACTAATCTCCTGACAGATGGCTTTCCTGGCAAGGCTCTTAGAAGAGCTATAGAGGGATTTTATTCTCTAGCATTCCCTCCTTACAGGGTTTTTTCTTCTTAATTGCACATTTGTCGATGCCTCATGTCCTAATAGGCCATAAGATCATTGCCTTCTAGCAGCTCTCCTATTTAATCTATTTTTCTGTTTTTGATTGTCATAGATATGCTAGCCTGGATCTTTTTTTGTTGCCTCCAATGTTTCAGTATTTTCTTGGACATGTACCCAGAGGCAGTTATGAAGGGAATCTGTCATGTGCTCAAAAATATAAAAAATGAATTAATATTAAACTTTGTTCTTCTATTGCTAGACTAATTTTTATAAAGGTATTATTAAAACAAAGTGTCAAGAATTCAAAGTTCAATTGCTTCTGGTTTTTTCCTAAAAATAGTAAAAGCATGAGTGTGTGTATCCTTAATTTCATTTCTCAATTAAGGAATCCTATTAAAAAATAGGATATTTGGAGGAAAATAACCAAATGAAAACAGATTTTGAAAGGAGTGGCCATGCTTTTGACTGACTAGCTGAGATGTCTCAGGCTGGTCATTACATAGGAAGCACCAATTTCTTTTGACCAGAGATCAGCTTAGTAACAATTTAAATTATGACCAGGATGAAGTCTATAACTTTCTTTAAGGTAATTCATTTATGTATGGTAGAATTGTGTAACATTTTATCAGCAAATGGAATTACAAATAGTCAACCTGAGTTGATTCTGTTTGTTAAAGGCCAAAGGAAAGAGAGGGGTTAAAACTAGTTCTTTCCTAGGGGGAAAACATAACACAACAAAACCAGTGACAGTCAGTAGTAGGAGATGAGCAGCAACAACTGAGGAAAGATTCTGAGAGGGGTAGAGGCTGAATAAGAGGGAGACAAAGACCCAGAGAGGATAGGCAGGGCTTGGGGTGAAGTGTCAGGTCAAGTAAAGAAAAAAATAAGAATCCCACAATAAAACAACATCAAGGGGGAGATTATAAAGGAGGATATTTTCAAAGGAGCAGTTAACTAGAGGGGAAAAGGCTGTTAGACCAGGTCAGAACGTGAAACTGAAAGGGTAGACCAAGGGAGTCCTCAATGGTAGCCAGTGAGGATGAAGAAAGAAATGAGAAACCAATACAGAATCTCTGCCAAGAAAACCCCAAAATGGAGTCACAAAGTCAGATGTGATTAAAAAATGATTGAAAAACAACAGGAAAGGATGGAGAAGAAAAGAGGAATAAGTTATTCTACCTAATTTTATTTGTATTTTTATTTTGTATGAGTATCCTAATTAGTGAAGAAGTGTTAAATAGAATAATTTTAACTATTAAAGAAAATATAATTTCTTTGTAATACCTGCCTATGGAAGAGCCTATTAATCTCGATTTCTATCCTTTGATAAAACGTTTGGCCATACTTACCTACTACTAATCTTGTTGACAGTAAAACGTACAGTAAAAAAGTAAAATTAGAAAGAAATTAGAAAGAAATCATTTCACCTTGAACTTCGGTTCAAGCTCTTGTCTTAGGTAAGTAGGAAGAGAAGTGGAAAGAATTCTGGCTTTAAGAGCCAGGAAGACCCAAATTCAAATCCCACCTCAGGTACTTATTGTATGACCCTGGGGAAGCCACTTGACTTCCTATAGCTTCAGTTTCTCCATTGGAAAAAAATGGGAATAATAATAGTAGTACCCAGCCCATAAGGTTTTTATGAAGATCAAAGGAAATAGCATATATAATGTGCTTCAAAACTTTCAAGTTGTATAAATGCTAGCTCCTGCTTTTTACTATTATTATCATCTCATCCAGGAAGATTCAGGTCAACCACTGTATTCATTAAAATGTTGAACCCTTGTACTACATTTCCCACAATTCCTTTTCTCTTTTGTTTACATTTGCATTATTAAGTTGTCTGCATATAGTTTCCCTTTCTCCTTCTCCTTGCTCTCTTCTTCCCTGTGAGTAGTTTAGGAGAGCTTCCTCTAGTTTTAATAATAAACTTTATAAGTTTATTTATAACTTGGAGATATTGGATATTAATTTTAAAATCTACACCACTCATAGCATTAATTAGATTTTATCACTACTATATCCCTCAATTCTCTTCAGGTCAATGGTACTGACTTGATTTTGTTGGTAGCTTTTATTTTAGTAATAAAATTACTTTAGTATTAATTAATATGAGAAAAAAATGAAAATTGTGTGGAGTGATACAATTCTTTACAGGAAATTAGGTTGTAAAATTCAATTTGCAAAGTCAGTTTATACACACAGATACATACATCTATGTTTACAAATGTATGTATGTATCATATATATATGCCCCAAAATAAATAAAACCAGTGCTTTGTTGGTATACAGAGAAATTGTGCATGAAAATATAATTATACCTAGGATAAATGTCTTGAGATTCATGTGGTTCCATAGTCAAATCTTTTCTGACTAGACATGCAGCTAGGGAAGGGAAACTAGAGCTTTGTCTTAAGTTGCCAAAAAGTGGAAGTTAGTACTAAATGTGTGAAAGCAATAAAAATAGAATATTGACAATTAACAATTAACTAAACCATATGCAATTAGGTGTCACAATGAATGAAGCATTGTATTTGGAGTTAAGAATTCCTACATTCAAAATCTGCCTCATGCACTTACTGGGTGGATGACACTGGGCATGGCACTTAATTTCTATCATTCTCAGTATCCTTAAATATAAAGAAAAAAAAAGAATATCTACATGCAAGTTGTTATTATTTCCATTTTCCCCTGACCCTCTTCCCCCTTCCTTAGGAGCATTCTAGCCAGAAGCAGCCTCCTAGTATTCTAGGATCTCTGCCTAGGGGACCTACATTACAAAATATCTCTCTCCCTGCCTCTGATTTGAGGGTGCTGCTTGAACCAGATGCCAGGATCATCTGTTATAACTTTCTTTGTGACTAAGTTATAGAATGTTCTCTAGGGCTTGAACATATGGCACTGAAAATATTCTAAGATTTGAGTAATGATCATAGTAGGACAAGTATTTTTGAGATATAATTAAGAGAGTATATGTGGGTGAAATTGAAGAAATGTTGCCTTAGAAGGTTATAATACATCAGACAGAAGCCTCCAAGGGTATTTTGTCTATATGTATAAATATACAAATGAAATAGATAGATGATAGATAAATGAGATCTATAGATGGATACATAGGTAGATAGAATTAAATAGATAGATGTCAGAGGAAAAGACTAAATAGGATATTTTCCTTACCAATAAATATTGCTTAAGATTTGAAAGATTTCCTTATAAAAGGTTCTGGGCATTAAGATGATAGGTACTAGGTTAGGAGACGAATAATATCTTGCCATATGTAGCACAGAATTATTGAGATTAACCTTTTCCTAAGTGAAACCCTTTCATTTAACTTGGTTGCTCTCTTATGCTGAGCACTGATTAAAGAAGACTATCTTTCTTAAGATTTGCTTATTAATAATGAATAATGTGAAGTGTTACTTTATATCTTATTCTACAAAACTATAAAATTTAAAAAATGAAAATGAAAAGAAATGAAAAAATAAGTTCCCAGCTAGATAGTTATGATTCTTTTTGTCTGAGATTGTGCTTGTGACCCCTACTAAATTGACAACTTATACAGATGATCAGAACTTATAAACTAGATGGTGCCAAGCTCTGAGAGCATATTTCCTTGAAAGAGCAACACCCTCTAGCCCAGTTTTCTAGAATCTAAGAAGTATTTCCTTGTTTATACTCCTAAACAGTCCTGCATAACTATACTCCAATTAAATTAAGACTGAAACTGTTAGTTATATAGGTTAAATAAAAAGTCATTTCTCAATTATTTCTCCTTATACCAATTTTTTTTTCCAAAAATGTTCATGTTATTAAAAATACTCAGGAATAAAAATTGGGAAAAAGCAAGATCTGGGGGGTTAGCACGCTCATTGTAGCTTTGTGAAATAATATGATGAGCCTTTTAAATTAGGTCACTTGTGGAGAGGGAAACTAAAGGCCAAAGTGGAAGTTTAGAAAGTAACCATCCTCATGTGAGGAAAAATAGGTCTCCATACCCTTACTTACTCTTCTTACTTATAGTCACAGATCTCTGAAACACAGAGAGCTTTTTTGAAAGCTAAGTAAGTTTTGGCTTCAGGAGAGGACTTTAGTTAGCTGAGGAATTTGTTGAACATTTTTTAAGGGAAAAAGAAAGCAAGACAGAACAGTTGTCTTAAAAGTCAGAAGACTTGAGATTCCCAATTCTGTTCCTTACTAGTAGCTCAGTGAAGAGTCAAGTTATTCCTTATCTGCAAAATGATAGTAGATGGATTAGATCAATCTTTCTTAGTCTTTCTTAGAATAAAAAAATTTTTTAATGTGAAAAATCTTTTCACACCCCTTGTTGTGCAGTTTAGTTGTTTCAGTCATTCCTGACTGTTTGTGACCCTATTCAAGGTTTTCTTGGCAAAGATGCTGGCATGATTTGGCATTCCCTTCTCTAGCTTATTTTATAGATAAGAAAATGGAAGCTAATAATGCTAAGCGACTTGCCCAGGGTCACACAGAGACATGCATCTGAGTAGAACCAGGAGAACATTGTATAGAGTAATAGCAATAGTGTACAATGATCAACTGTAAATGACTTAACTATTATAAATTATGTGAGAGTCTCAGAACAGAAAGTCTATCCACCACCTAAGAAAGAACTGATGGAGTCTGAATGCAGATGGAAGCATAGCAATTATTCTTTATTTCCTCCATCATTTTTCTCTAGTATAAGCAATATGTGTCTTCTTTCACAACATGATGAATATGAAAATATGTATTGCATGAAAAAGCATGGACAATCTATGTCATATTACCTGCCATCTTGGGAAGGAAGGAGGGATGAAAGGGAAGGAGGGAACATGGATCAAAAAATGTCAGAAAAAGATTATTAAAAATTGTATTGTTAATCTATTAAAAATGAATATTTTAAAATATATGCCATAATTTGTTTAACCATTCTCCAACTGATGGAGAACCCTTTAACTTCCAATTCCTTACCATTACAAAAAAGAACTACTATAAATATTTTTTGTACATATAATTCCTTTTCCTTTTTTCTTTCATCTCTTTGGGATAGCTTGCTTGGTCAACGGGTATGTACAATTGAAGCCCATTTCATTGAGAGAGGGAAGGAGGCTTCAAAGATTGTTAATAACAGAACCTGAAGAGAAAAATATTCACATTTAATCACTATTCAACTTAGAATGAGAGTCCAAGGAAAAGAAAGTGTTTCAATTAGACAATCTTTAAAGTCAATTATGTTGTAATTAAGATAGGGGTAGAAGCACAGAAAATTGTGGGACTGGAAATTGTTTTCTCTTTTTGTCTCTGGATACAGTGCCTGTTAGCTCAAAGCCCAGGATCTTTGATTAAAAAAAAGTCTTTAAAATGCTAAACAATACTAATTGTTAAGAAAATATCATTTTTTAGCCTTTTCCTCTGAGACTATACCCATGAGTACAATATGGATGTTCTGAAGGTTAGCCAAAGGCTAGTAACTTGAACTGTGTCTTATATTAACTCTTAATAATCTCCTATAGGTTTTACTTAATAAGACTCATTCTTACTAGGTCAAGATTGAGTTCAGCTATTAAATAATAACCAAATGATGAATAATAAATTTTAGTCTTTGGTCAATGTCTAAAATCCAGATGTTTGTTTATATATACATGTATATATATACATATGTGTGTGTGTCTGAGGTTCTTCAGACATAAAAATCAATGAGTTGATTTGTTGACTACATTTTATTAGCAATAACTATTATAAGTTATACAAGGGTCTCATGAAAAAAGGCTACCCACCAGCATAGAAGGAACTTTTGGAGTCCGAATGTAGATTGAAGAATGCTGGAAGAAGAAAAAGATTGAGAGTGTTGGGGTCTCATCAATTCCCCTCCTGCATCCCATAATCAGTCTGTCATAATATGTGAGTAAAAGGAAAGCCATTTACAATGCAAAGGTATAAAAAATGAATGAGAGGTAGATTCAACTTAGTCCATATGTCCCTAGCTCTTGTGGATGGTAAAAATCAACAGACTTGAACCAAGTAGCAAAACACATGCCTGTATGTCTAAAGATGAAATAGTCACAATGAGGAAGGCAATTTTTCAGCACACTTGAAAGAACTGTATGCTTAAACAGTACATGCTTCTTTTGAAACCTGCTGCTCAAGTGGTTCTCTGAAAAAAGTCTGGCATAACTGCTTAAAGATTAAGAGACACTTCAACATAGAAATAACACTCAAGACCAGACCTTCGAAAGGGTCCTGATAGACCCTACTCTCTTTCAGGCACAATTTGTACCCTCCAGTCCTCATACCCACTGAGGTCAGCCACGCTTCAAATTAGGAGCACATTTTGACTAGTTATGACCTTCAAAGGCAGGGCAGGTGGCCAAGTATTCAAACAATTAACTGCTTATTCAGAATTGCCCCCTGAAAGTCTGAAATTTTGGCCCTTAGAAGTTTGAGGGGGAAAAAAGTAGTGCAAAGTACACTTGAACTTTGAGAAGGGAAGAAAATAAAACATACAAAAAGGCAAGTGCCAGATGAGCAGAGTCAGTGCTACAGATAACATATGAAGAGGGAAAGAAGATGAGCATCAAAGCACAACAGAAAATGCTAACAAACAAAACAGATGAAAGAATGCATAATAGGAAAGGAACAGAACCAACATAAACAATTACAAAGCATATCTCTGGCAGAAGTTGACCCACAGTTTGAGGACAATAGAAACATTTAATTGTGGAGTAATACTTTTAAAAGGGTGTTTTACCTCAAGAAAATTATATCAGTGAATAATTTTAAGATTCTGGTCCAGCAGCTGCTTCTACCCCTTCATCCCAAAGCCCAGCTGCAAGAAGAAAAGCTAGGAAGAGGAAGAAGACAAAGAATAATGAACAAGAGGTTGAAATCTGGAAAAGAGAGAAATTAAAATGAGACAGTGAAAAATTAAGCTGCAACAAGAGAAGATAGGCAAGGAAAAAGGCTTTAAACAAACTATACTAAATGTAATTTAGAATGTTTTTAAACTCGACTATTGAAAACAAATCTTTCTGAAACTAATTTGTAAGGCTGGCAGATCCATGAAACTACTGTCCCAGTGGTAGGATGTCTGAGAGATAGCACTATACATGTACCATGTGGAACTACTGGATTGCCAAGTGCTATTTATTATGTGGACATAATTGAGGAAATGGTGCTGCATTTTTAGCTATATTTTTCCCTCTGATCTCTTTGACTGAAACAATGTACAAAATACTCACAGCTTGTTCTCTGATAAAACAGAAAGGACAAATATGTGATGCATGGGTCATAAAAATATATGAAGCTTTGGTTTAGAAATTGTGTTAACTGTACAAAACCGTAACATCTTAAGGACAATACTATATTTTAAAATATACCAAACATCTAACTCTTCTACCACTCAGTTAGAAATGCTTTCATTAGACCAAGTAGGGTAAACATAATATTAATTCCCTTGTTATATTACCCCAAGCAAACCTCTATTCCAACTCCACAAAATGAATCAAGTCCACATTGGAGATTCAAGTACTGATTATGATAAATCAATTATTAAACATATTTTGGCACCAGTGTATGCTCGGCATTTTATTAGAATGTTAGACTACAAAAGTATAAGATATTGTTTCTAATCTGAAGATACTCATAGGCTTGTACTGAATAAGTACTTGGAGGTTAACTGGTCCAATCTCCTCATTTTGCAGCTGAGAAAATTGAGGCAAAGAGAAGTTGTGACATCTTCAATATACTAAGTATAGGAAGTAGAATTTGAATTCAATATCTCTGTCCACTTTAGCATGTTGCCTTTCTTGTAATCTAACTAGAAACATGACTAACACATTTAAAAATTTAGCAAACCGTGTATAATTAGAATTCATAATATGAAGAAGGATATGTTTGCAGAATGTTTTGAATACATTTTTTTCATTTCCTTCTTCAAAACAATCCTGTAAAATCAGAACTACAGAAGTTATAATACCAGTTCTACTCATGAAGAAACTGAGGCTCAGAGATTAGGCAGTGAATATTCAAGGCAAGATTTGAACTTGAAGTATACTATTTTCTCTACTACACTCTTCTATCTCTCATGGATGGTTTGGTGGCACAGTAGAGAGTGTGGGATCTAAAGTCAAGAAGAGTCATCTTTATGAGTTTAAATCTGCCCTCAAAAACTGTCTATGTGACAAGTCACTATGCCCTGTTTGCCTCAGTTTCCTCTTCTATAAAATGTGCTGGAGAAGAAAATGACAAATCACCCCACTCTTTTTACCAAGAAAACCCAATAGAGTCGTGAAGAGTCAAATACAATTCAAATGACTACAAATGTACCTCTCATTAATGCACAGAGGTAGGAATGAGTTCTCCATATTCCTAGGATAGTGATGACTGATATGACTAAAACTAGGTGCTTGTGTTATGAAGTATTGAGAAATAAGGCTGGAAAAAAGAATTATAACAAGAATTAAAACTTTGGAATCGATTTAAAGGAGCTTAAACTTGATGTAATTTTTAAATGGAAGTTATTAAAAATTTTGAGTAATTCAACAACATGATTAAAATGGGGTTCAATAAAATTAACTTTGCATTGCTATTATGTAGGATAGAGTGGAATTGGGGGAAGATTGGTGACAGAAAGTCCAGTCAAAATGTTATTGCAATAATCCCATCATGAGATGATTAGAGAAGGTAATACAGATAAGAGAAAATATTTTGAAGGAAAATGTAAGTGTTTTGATTTTGGTTTTTGGAAGCACATATTTACTCACCGGGATATAAGAAAGGATAGGGAAAAATTAGAATTTACCCAGAGTTTGCAAGACCAAATGAATTAGAAAATAATGATGCTAAGAAGGAAAGTTGAAGGGGAAAATTCAGTTTGGAGAAGAGATACAAAATATAAATGTGAGCCAAAATATGGAAGTGACATTCAAAGTCATGAAAATGCATGAAATATTCTAGACAGAATGTATGGAGAGAGAACCATTTAGTATTATGAGAAGCAACAGAAACAAGTAAGGCCAAGAATATAATACAGAATCTAGAAATTACCTTAAAATTCTTTCATCAAAAGTCTATTTCAATACTCATTCCCAAAGAGAGATGCTCAGATAAAATACCAAGACATTTATGGGCAACAGGATTTATGTCAACAGTGTATGGAGTGACAGTGTGGAGACAAGACTCCATCATTCCTTGAAGAGTTGGCTAAACATTTACGTGAAAACTAAATTGGCAAATTGGATAATGCAAGAATAAACAGAAAGCTTCAGCAGATAGAAAGAGGAGTGGATTGACGGTAAGAAGACTGGATTCAAATCATCCCTCTGATGCTAACTACCCATTTGACTTTGGGTAAGTCACCAAACCCCCTATGTTTCATCTTCCTTTTCAGCCTCCAGATCAGTGATTCCCAAAGTGGGCACTACCGCCCCTTGGTGGGTGCTGCAGTGATCCAGAATGGTGGTGATGGCCACGGGTGCATTTATCTTTCCTGTTAATTGTTATTAACATTTTTTTAAATTTAATTTCCAGGGGGTTAGATAATAATTATAATAAATAATAAAATAATAATTTTTCTGGAAAGGGGGCAGTAGGCCAAAAAAGTTTGGGAATCACTGCTCTAGATCTATGATCTTATAAACATCTTTATATTTTTCAGGGGTGAAATGTTATTGTTTGCCTTCTCAAGTAATGTGATATTATAGAGAAATGGCTAGCCTAGGACGATGTCACTTCAAATCCTGCCTCTGACACAAAAGAACTGTTATGATCCTAATAAAACACTTAACCTTTTAGTATCTCCAGGATATAATTGCAGAGAAGTCTGTGATTTTCATTAGTTTTAGAAAGCCTTTTTTTACCAGAAAAGTTACTTGCACTAATGAAATTACTTTCAGTTTTTGTTTTCTTTTTTTTTACATCTAGAAATAAGAGTCAGTTAGTAGATAGAAGGCTAGCTTTGGAACCAGGGTAATCTGGCTCATGTACCATGTCTGAACCTCCCCCCCATCTGTGTGACCCCAGGAAAGTCATTTTTTTTCTCAATAATGTTTTATTTTTACTTCTCAGCAAAATCTATACTGTTGTGACTCACTGCCATTGGTAAGGCTTTCATAAAAAAACAGAGGCAAGAGCTTGGTAAACAGGCCTGGCAAGACACGAAGACAATCACCAAAGAAAAGAAGCCAAGAAACCAAAAAGGAATTTGGATTTAACTCCTAGTAGGCCAGAAGTCACTATGGATGTAATAATGACAACTGTCAGCAGTATTTCATTATTCAGACCAAAAGGAACAATTCTAGCTTTAGGTATTCAATTTTATAGTTGTCCTTCACATTCAGAAATGATTCAACTGACAGAAAGTTTTATTTAAGGATTTAAAAATACATAAAATGTCATATTTGATTAGGCCAGGGATCCACAGCCATCACTTCGTTGACACAGGCACCTACGGGCATTTGGAGAGAGAGAATATGGGAGATGCCCTTTATGATGTCATCTTCAACAAATTTCAGAGAAACAACAAAGAGCTCCACATTTCCTTCATAACCTAATGTTGGAATCATCATCCTTGGACTTCCTTCCCCCAAATATGAATCATTCTATAACTTAATGACATTTCATCTTGTATTCTTCTCTTTGGGGCTTACGTGTTCCATAAAAATAATATTTGATATATGTTTTACATTTTATTTTGCTGATATCATTTTCAAATATATGACATTACCCATGAATATAAATAAGCATTCTGGAATTTTGTGTATCATTTTACTTTTTCCATGTTCTACATGTTCTCATAGATTCCATCATTTACTCACAGTCACCTTTTCAGAGTCATCTCTCTTTTTCATTTGTCCTCACATCATGCCTCTTTTACCTCCCTAGCATTTAAATTATATTTCTCTAATTTTTAATAGTATCTTTTGTGCATTCTCTCTGAGGTTAGGCTTCAAGTATTCCCAGAACAAATGTAATAAAATTTTATTATCCAATAACAGGAGGGGAGACTTTTTTATTTTAATAGTATTCTTGATCATAGTAACACATCCTGTTGATGCATCCAAAGAATATCATAGAGTCATCATTGTAAAATTGCTGCAACTATGCTTATTATTAGTTCTGTCTAACCAAAACTCCCACTACAGAATTGCAAAGCCTCAATTGGACATTTTTGGGATGACTACCCAAGGTATGAATTGGATGATCAATGCCGACACTTAGAAAATTATTTTATCTACCATTAAATTTTCATGGAGGCCAAATATTGGCAATTGAATATAATTTTGGAATTATAACAGTTATTTCAGCCACCTTATCTTGTAAGTATACATTGGATAATTTTTCTCTAAATAATTCTGCACATTGAAGGTTATTTGCCATTTTTCTTTCTAGCCTGCCAACATCTTTCATAAAATCTGACTCATAGAACTGACAAAATTTCAGATATTTTCTGACCTGGGCAAAGTGCCATGGGGCTAGCATTTTACTCATTCTGGATACCATCTCTTTCTTAATATAGCATAAGATCACATTGTTTTTCATGGCTATCCTGACATGCTATTGATGCAAATAAAGCTTGCCAAAATCCCAAGTTTTTTTTAATACATGAAGAAAATTTTAGCATGATTCCACAATCTCATTCTTGTAAAGTTTATTTTTTAACCCAAGTATAGGACTTAATATTTATATCTAGTATATTTCAATTTATTCATTTGAATTTCATTTAGAAATTTTTGTAGCTTCAATATTATCTAATATATTAACCACCTTCTGAGCTTTAGCTCAACTTGAAATTTAATTATTGTGTCTTCATCCAAGATATTAATAAAATTTTTAAGAAACATAAGGCCAGGATAATTCTATGGAATACTATACCTGAAACCTCTCTTCTAGATAACCTTCACTCATTTAGCAAGAAGTCTTTCAAGTTAATCATCCAAATGCTTCTAGATGACAACATCCTTTAAAAACTCTCTTTGTTCTACTATCCCTTTTAGCTATAATCCTACATCTCTTCTCAGCTAACCTATTGCTCTAAGAGCCTCTTCTCCTTTCACTTTCTCCTAAATCTCTCTAGGCTAACTTTGGATATTATCCAATTGAAACTGATTGCTTGGAAGGTACTAATGCTTTCTGAATTATCAAATATAATAGCATTTTCTCAAGCTTCTTCTTTCCTAGACTCTCTGCATCATTTTTATACTATTAATTAATTTCTCCTGCATGCTCCTCTCCCATCTAGGTTTTCAATACACTGCTGTGATCTCTTTTGTTTCTCCTCTGACCTATGTGATTGGCCCTTGTCAAATTTCTTTGATGAATCATTATCTATGTCAATTCCAATAACTTTAGATGTCCCTTAAAACTCGTTCTTGCTACTTTTTTTCTTTTCTACATACATACACACATTCTCCTCTCTCTTCTCTCTTTGTCTACATTAGGCATAATGAATTCAATTATGTCTATGTTATATATATACATATATATTCATCTTTTATACATATGTATTTATGTATGTATAGGTCCATTCTTAATCCCTTAAGGTTGAGTCTTACATCATTGAATGACATTTAGATATCTGGACTTGGAGTGTCTCATAAGCTTAGCAGACTCAACACACACACACACACACACACACACACACACACACACACGCACACGGAGTACTCATTCCTCTTTATGGAACTCTATTACTGCCAAAACCATCAGTTTCTTTCCGTTCACTCTGATTTTTAATCTTGGTATGTTCTTCAAATCCTCCTTCTCACCTCATAGATCCAATATGTTGACAAACCTTGGTGTTTCTACTTTCCTTTGCAAATACTTATGAAATACTTTCTAGGTACAGTATTGACTCCAAGACAGAAGGTAAGAGTTTAAAAAATACTTTCTAGGCACTGTGCTAACTTATGGGGACCCAAAGAAAGGCAAAAATGCATTCTAGCATCTGTAGAACATGTACCTTTATATTTTCTCACAGAGTCCTATTTCTAATTTAGCTCATTGTTCTTTCCTGAACTGTTGCAATAATCTCATATTTGATCTACCAAACTCAGATCTCTCCCCACTTCATTTCATCCTCCTCATCTTTTCCAAAGCAATTATCCTAAAATGGGGATCTGACAATGTCACACACTATACACAATAAATCCCACTGTATCTGTATTACTGTTATAATAAAATATCAATGTCTATCTGGCATTTGTTAACCTAGCCCCTTATAATACTTCTGTTCTTCATAAATATTATTAGCCTCCACAAAGTCTGCAATCCAGACATAATGGCTTTCTAGATATTCTTCATACTTGCTACCCTATCTTTGCTTTGGCTATGCCTTATTTATTTGTTTATTTGTTTGTTTGTTTGTTTTGGTTCCTCTATGCCTCCTCACTTTCATCCTTTAGGATCCCAGGCTTCTTGGAATTCTACCTATGCAAAAGTCTTTCCTTGGTATCCCTCCTTATTTATGTATTTCTCTCATTAAAATTGAGAACATGGAATGTTTTCCTCCTGTCTAGAATGTGAACACATAGCACAAGGACTGTCACATAGCAAGCACTTAATAAATGCCTCTTGATTGGTTGATTGATGTATAATCCATTTCTTTGGAAAATAATGATTAGGAATCCCATTATCATTGGTTCTCTACATATGTCCTGCATCTCAAATTCATTTCTATAGCATTGATTTTGTTTGTTTGCTTATTTTTTACTAACAGCCACACTGCAGCTCACACTGCAGAACCTTTTGACTCTCATCTTTTGGGATTTTGTTTTTCTTCTTTTTGGTGAGTTCACAAGTGACTAAAAGAATAGCTCAGGTATGGGGTGTCTGAGCTATATTCAGGACACATAAAGAATCACAAATCAGTGTTTAAGCCACTTTGAATGCTCAAAAAGAGCATTACATTTTTTTCTTGCCTTTGACTTTTCCTTCTTATTTTTTCTTTTCTTTTTTTTTTTTTATAAATTGCATAGACTGCAACTGTCCAGAATCCTACTTAGATTATAAATATCATTACTACCTGGAAATTTAATACAGATAATGGAAAATTTTCACTGTATATAGATTGGTGCAGGTTTGTTCCTGACTTCCATGATCCTCGGTCAAACATCATTGTATCTTAGACAACTCTGGAAAATCCATGAAAAAAATCAAGAATTAATTACCTGAATTCTTACCTGTATAATCCAATAACAGATTAATGAGTATATAGCTAGCCCGAATGACCATCTCTATAACTTCTGATTATGCTACTAGCCAGTTGAGTCATGGAGCTTCTGTTCAAATATTTCTAGTGACAGAAATTCCATCACTTTTTAAAGTAACACATGCCATTTTTATGCAACTCCAAACCATTAAAAAAAGTTGTTTTTCTTTCTTTCCTGCATCTCTGTAACGTTTACCAATTGGTCCTAATTCTTTTTGGCAGAAAATAAATCTACCCTAAAATCCAGACAAAAACTCTCTGAATATTTGAGAATACTTTTTATGTCCAATTCATAATACTCTTTTCCATAACAAACACTCCCAATTTCTTGATTATTCCTCCTATCATTTTTTCTTCCCTTTTTTCATATTTTCATATTTTCTCCTCCCCTTTCCATTTTAGTTATCCAGATCTATACATACTGCAGTTGGCCTATGTTCTTCTTAAAATATGAAAAGTAGAACTAAATATAATACTTAAGATGTGATTTAATCATTGAATAATACAATGAAACTTTATTTTTCTGGTCAGTGTACTTCTTTTACCATGGTCATTAGTTTGTTTTGTCATCCATGTCCCACCGTTTCCTCAGATTAAGCTTGCAATCAACTTAAATCTCAAGATGTTTGTAATGTAGTCTGATATTCATCTAATGTTTCAGCATCTTACACTTGGGCCATTGATTTTTTGAAACTTATAATGAAAAATAAGAAATAGACAATTTAGAACATGACAGTACTGTGGTTCTTTATTATATAATAGAAAATCTTTATAAGATATAAGAAGGCATTAAAACTTGGCTAAACAGAGTAAAAACATTTTAAAAATCTGATTACATTGGGGAGAAGTCACAAGTTCTAAACCAAACAAAGTAGTTGTTGAGGACACATACATAAAGACAATGTAGAAAGCTTAAGTATGCTATCAAATTAACATGAAATGCAAAGCTCGAATACTGTACAAGAATCTTTTTCAGAAGCACTGAAAACAGAAATAGACTCAACCATAGATCACCAACAAAGATAAATATCTCATTGTAATTATGAAGGAATATAGTGATTAAACTTCAAGATTGTAAAGTTTAGCAAAATATATATGAAAAGAAGGAAGGAAGGAAGGAAAGAAGGAAGGAAGGAAAGAAGGAAGTAAAAAGGAAGGAAGGAAGGAAAGAAGGAAGGAAGGAAAGAAAGAAGGAAAAAAACTAATTGAAGAAAAGAAAAAAGTTGAGCAAAACCGACCAATCCACCAACCTAGTAAGATGATCTGTGAATATTCAAAGAAGATGCATTTAGAATGTTTTAGGTTCATAGTGACCTTTATAACACATCTACAGTAAGTATGTTGGCACATAATAGGTGGCAATGAAAGACATAACTAGTGAATATATGGGGAAAGGAAGTGGGAATAAGCACCACATCAAAAAAATCTTTTTATCTCATTTGAGTTGGGTTACTAAACTGCTCCATCAGGAGAATGTTGTAGATATAGTCTACTACAGAAAGTTTACATTTTAGGAAAAATTGATAAAATATCACATGCTATCCTTGAGGAAAAAATGGAAAGATGGGGTTTGCCACTCAATTAATTCAAACTGGTTGAGTTTCCTCTCTCAAAAAATTATAAATCGTTCATTGTCAATTTGGAAGGATGTTTCCAGTGGAGTGCTTCTGGGATCTAGGCTTGCCCCTATGTTATTCAAGACATTTATCAATGACTTGGATAAAAGCATAGATGGTATACTCATCAAAATTGTGGATGACACAAAGCTGGAAGGGATAGCTACCATATTGGCTACTAGAGAGAATATTTTAAAAGATCTTGACAGTTCTAGAATTTTAGGGGACTCAAAGTAAATATGAGTCAGCAGTGGGATGTGGCAGCCAAAAAGGCTAATGTGCTCTTTGGCTACATTAAGAAAGGCATAGCTTCCAGGAAAAAATGAGGCAAGAATCCCATTGTGCTCTGTTCTCATCAGACAGCATTTAGAGTGTGTTTTCAATTTTGGCCACCACAGTTTATCAAGAACATTGATAATCAGGAGGGCTTTTTTTTTTGCTTCATTCCCCCTTTTTGTGTTGTTGGCCACTATCTTCCTATTAGAATTTAACTTCTTAAAGGGCAGAAACTAAATTGATTACTTGGATTTATAGTTCTAGCACTTAGAAAACATTAATCTTTCCCTCCAAAACCAACCCTCCTGCCCAATGCATCATTCTTTCAGAGGAGAAAAATTGGAATAATGAAAGAATTTGAAATTGCCTGTCATAAGAGGATTGGTTGATGGAGGTAGTATGTATAATTTGGAGAAAGGTAGCCATGGGCTTATAATGAAGAAATATGAACATTGTTGTCAAATATTTGAAGGTCCCTCATGTGGGATTAGACTTATTTTCTTTGTCCTTCAAAAGTCAACAATATAATTAACAGGTGGAAATTGTAGATTAGTAGATTTAGGTTTAATGTTAGGCTTAATTAGTATTATTCAAAAGTGAATGGCCACCTGGGTGAGATGTAGGTCCTCTTTTAACTGATGTATGAATAATTCATTTTAGGTGTGCTACTGTGGGTTTTTTTTCCTCAGGAAGGAATCAGTCATCTGGTCCCAAAGATTCCTTCTTACACAGAACTTCTTTGCTTCTGTGATTTGCTTAAATGATAAATGTAACTAATTTAGCAAAATCTGGAAAAACACAATGTTATACCAAGTGAAAAAAAAAAGAATCAAGAGAATGTTATCTACAATAGTATCTACAATACAAGAGAAAATTATCTACAATTATCTACAATGACTACAACAATATAAATGCCAACCATCCTTTTTGGTTGTCAATTAATAACGAAATACACCTCCCTCCACAAAGTAGAGGAGTGGAGACTTTGTAGGCATAATTTTGTCTTGCTGTCTATCCTTTTTTTCTTAAGTGCTTTTTCTCCTTTTCTAAAGGAAAAAGAGAGGAAGGGACAAGAGGAAATGCTTGGTGTAAAATCAAAGGTCAACAATAAAATTTCCTTTTAAAAAAGAAATACTATAACAGAACTGGAATCAACTAATGATAACTCTAAAAACAAATCAATCAGATCATTGAAGAGGAATACAAGGATAACTCTTTGGATGCTTAGTCCACATATATGATGCATAATGACTGCTGTGATTAAGTCCCCAGATATTCAAAGACATTGAACAGTAGGCAAATAACGCATTGGCAAAGAGGTGTACTTTCAAAAGACATAAAGTAGAAGGAATATTCAATAATATCAACTTATTTTCATGATTCTCTTAGTGGGTGTTTTGTTGGATTCCATTTAAGAGTGATACTTTTTGGTGTGACTGTGGGCAAGGCACTTAATCTTTCGGTGTCCCAGGAAGCTCTCTAAGAATATATATTGCTGATCTACACTGGGAGATGGAATTCTCTACACCAATAGAATCACATTGCAGACCCAAACCCCAAAAAATGTGATTATTTTTTTGCAAATGGTATTGAAAACATTTCATTCGAGCTAAAATATAAAATGGGATTGATTTTTAAGACTTAAATAGAGTCAGTGACAATCTATCTAGGAAGGAAGAAATGGTCAATTCCAATGTATAAAAAATAGAAAGTATATTTTAATTCTGGGCAAAAATGGCTTACCATTTTGTAGAATATATTATTCAAATAGAATACGTATACACACATGCATGATTCTATGAAAGATAAAATGATATGTTAGATAATCCCTCTCTCTACCTTCAAGTATCTTATAATTTACTAGGAGGATAAAGACAAATAGATTATTGAAATTCAAAAAAATGAAAAGAAAGACCATAAAAGAAATTTTGAAATTTAAGTAATACAATTTTTTCTTTATTTTACTTAATTTTGCATATTTTGCAGATCAGAAACCAGCAGTGTTACTATAACAATAATCCTAGAATTAACATGGCTGATGGTAAAGTGACTGAAAAATTACTTAATTGACAGTGTTACCACAGTTTGGAATGAAGAAATATTAAAGTAGTGCAATTTGATTTTCAAGCTTTGTATTTTGGAATCCTAGATGTTCATTTTGGTCTTCAGTAAAATAAGCAAAAATGCAGCCAAACTGCAATGCCTAATATTTAGTTAGAAAAAAACAATTGACAGTCAACAACTATATGATGAAAGGGGGAAAATATAGTTGCTTCAGTAGCAGGCATATGGCAAAATTATCAGACTGATCTAAGAGCATTTTTTTTCCATTTTAAAATGACAAATAATTTTCAAATTGGAGATGCCACTAAGAGTTGCAAACTATAACAGTTCAAATGTTACCAGTAGGTGGTGATGTCTGGCAGGGTTTGGGGGTTTTCAGATGAAAAATGAAATCAAAAGAATATGGGCCTCTTTATCCATTTCACTTTATAGGTTTCAGTTATCTAAGGTCAAAATGGGAGTTCTGTATGTCTGCCTAAAAAGGGAGACAGGGATAGTCCATGTCTAAAAAGTCCACTGTCCTCTGCATTCATCTTCAATTTTTGCACTTTCACTTTTGGGGGTGGGGGGACTTTGTAAAGATGAGAAACTGCAGAGCATTAAGAGGAGGGCGATGAAAAGAGAAAACTAAAAGATATGGTGTGTCAGAAAATGTCTGCTTGTATCTGTGGTCTCAACAATCCATCATACCTAAGGATATAGGGGACTTAATGTACTCATGATTTCTTCTTTTTTTTTTTTTTTTGTTGTTTGTTTTTGTTTTTGATTTGTTTTGTTTTGTTTTTTTTTTTTATCAGGAATTTGGGAGCGATCACTATTTCCAAATCAGCCCTTTTTCTTTCCACTTAAATGGAAAGTCTCTAGTCACTATTGCCACTTCCCTCAGAATGTATGGGGAGAAAACAATGGGAAAGGTAACACAGCCCTAGAGAATTTCTCCCGTCATTAAGCTGTCACAGCGACTAGTCTAGGGGAATATTAAAAAGGACCCATATTTGCATGTTTAGTATGCTCTATTTCTGGCAAGCTTATAAGGAGTGTTAGTTAAATAAGAAGAATCAAACCAATGAGATTCTTTCTCAACCCTCGTGGTCCTCAATCAAAGAATATTCAAACATATTCTTTCCAGTTTCAAACTTCACTCTTGCTTTTTTCTCAGTATACTACAGGACATTTACTTTCTCATTCTCTTAGATCCCTCTCCCCCATTGGCAATTAGGAACACACATATGAAAGGCTGTGAAAATAAACATGGTAATCAAAGAAAAGTCATACTAGGCACTTGTATGTCACCAAATCTCTGACTGGAACTTGAAGTTTATTTATTTGCACTATATTTAATTTTAGATTCCCATGTTTTATAGTAATCTAAGTATATGTTTGGATGATTTATTATTATTAATAAATATGCAATCTATAAAATGAACTTATTAGTTCAATCCCAAAACAATTGATTAATACATTTTTTCCTGATGTGCTGATAACTGGGATAGACAGTGATTGGAGTATTTAACTTTATTCTAATGTTCTAATCCTGACTTTGACATTTACTATTTGTGGGACGCTGGTTTTCTCTTTCAGTCTTAATTTCCTCATACATAAAATGGGGGTAATATTAATGAGTTGTTGTGATGACCAAAAGTGATCATTCTTGGAAAAATGTTTTACACAATGACCAATATGAAAGTATGTTTTGCATAAAATACAGATCTAATTGTTTATCTCTCTGAGGTGGGGAGGAAAGTGGCAGAGGGAGAAAATGGGGATCTTATAATTTCAGAAAACATATGCTGAAAATTGTTAGTACATATAATTAGGAAAATAAAATATATTTCAATAAAGAAAAAGAAAAGTGTTACAAACCTTAAATGCTCCAAATGATAATATTAAAATTGCCTTAGTTAGGAAAATAGAAATAATCATACATATACACACAAATCCGGATAAGAATTCTAGGCATTCCACACAACAGGACAAGTTTCAGTTCTAGGCCTTCAGCTTAAAATTTTAGAAATGATCAACTTGTCCCTGTTAACTGGGAGTTCTGTCAATCTGAGTTACATGATATTTGTTACTATTGCTTATTTGTACTAAAGGGAATTAGAAAAGGCAGCTGATACGGTGCTGTAAAATCTTTCAAGCTTCCCTTTTAGATCCTCCAAGAAGCTTAGTGCCTAAGCAAATCATATTAATCACCATTTAATCAAGGTATATTTGTTTTCGGTTTAAACTGAAGAGGAATGTTAATGTCAAATGTTTCAAAATGAATGAATAATTCTGGTGAGCCAAGCATCTCTCTCAGCAGAATTAGAATGTTTTCTGCAAGTCAGAAAAGACCTCTCACCATGATATTTTCCTGGTTGTTTGAAAATATGTGATCAATTAGAAATAAAAGTCTAATCAAGGAGACTTGGAAAAGCAGACTGCATACTAGACATTCTTCATTTCAGCCTAAAAAGCCCTGAAACATGTAATTTTGAGGAATTTTTTATTTAAATGGGGTAAATGCTGAGTTTTTGCAAACTCCCTTCTAACTAACACAGACTAACTAGTAAGTAAGATGGAAATCATGAACATATTTATTTCCTATTTTTTTTCATTGATCTGCACACTTTAATTTTTTTCACAATCCAGTAACTCAGTTATAGCTCCAAAAAAAAGTATACAGAAGTCCTGATTGCTGAAGTGAACTAAGATTAGTGAATTAGTGGGTGACACTTTTTTCCCCCAAGAGCTATTGGTTACTTTGTTGAAAATTTTTTGTGCTACATAAAAAAAGACATACATAGCTAACTCAGTAACTTAAAATTCACCAAGGTATTAATGGATGTTTTCTAAAAAGTTCCATTTACTATATTTTTACTTTATTTTTCCAAATTACATATAAAATAATTTTAATGTTCTTTTTTTAATTTTAAGTTCCAAATTCTCTCCCTCCCTCCCCTAACTCCTCTTTGAGAAGACAAGCAAATTGCTATAGATGATACATGTGCAATCATTCAAAACAATTATCTATATTTGCCATATTGCAAAAGAAAACACAAGTTAAAAAGAAAAAGAATGTTCTAAAAAGAATGCTTCTGTAGATTTTTTAAAGAAAAAAGATGCAATTTTACATTAATACTCCCTGACCTAGAGATCCCATTACTAGGCATAGGCCTAAGGGTTTTATGAGGGGGTAAAATCTATGTTTATATAAAAGTATTCATGGAAGCTTTATTATGACAAAAAATCTGGAAATAACAAAATTCAATGAATGGGAGAAATGACTGAATAGATTGTGATATTTTAATATTATAGATTGTATTATGTTATTGAAATAAATATTAAAAATATAAAAAATAAGTGAAACCTATGAAGAGATAAAAAAGAAGAAAAAAAATAAGACTAATACATAACATGACTCCATAAAAAATAACAGCTACAAAGTCAAGAGAAAAATGTATCTAAGTTAAACAAATCTAAAGGGAAATCAAAGCAGAGGATGTTTGTATTAGAATAAATGGGCAAGAGACATGAATAGGCAATTTTCAGGTAAAGAAATCAAAAGTATCAATAAGCACATGATAAAGTGTTTTAAATCTCTAATAATTAGAGAAATGCAAATCAAAACAACTCTGAGGTATCACCTCACACCTCCCAGAATGGCTAAAATGAAAGAAGGGGAGAGTAATGAATGCTGGAGGGGATGTGGCCAAATTGGGACATTAATGCATTGCTGGTGGAGCTGTGAACTGATCCAACCATTCTGGCTGGCAATTTGGAACTATGCTCAAAGGGCTATAAAAGAATGCCTGCCCTTTGATCCAGCCATAGTATTGTTGGGTTTGTATGCCAAAGAGATCATAGATAAACAGACTTGTACAAAAATATTTATAGCTGTGCTTTTTGTGGTGGCAAAAAACTGGAAAAGGAGGGTATGTCCTTCAATTGGGGAATGGCTGAACAAATTGTGGTATATGCTGGTGATGAAATACTATTGGCTCAAAGGAATAATATGTGAACTGGAGAGACCTCCAGGAATTGATGCAGAGTGAAAGGAGCAGAGCCAGAAGAACACTGTACACAGAGACTGATATACTATGGTAAAATCGAATGTAATGGACTTCTGTACCAACAGCAATGCAATGGCATAGGACAATTCTGAGGGATTTATGGTAAAGACGCTACCCACATTCAGAGGAAGGACTGCAGGAGAGGAAACACAGAAGAAAAACAACTGCTTGAACGCATGGGTTGAGGCAGACATGATTGGGGATGTAGACTCGAAACTACCACACCAATGTTAGTTAACAACAATTTGGAAATAGGTCTTGATCAATTTACACATATTACAACCAGTGGAAATGTGTGTCGGCATTGGGTGGGGGGAGAGTTGGGAAGTTAAGGGGAAAGTAGGAGCATGAATCATGTAACCATGTTAAAAATGAATATTAATAAATGTTTTTAAAAAAGAATACATATACAACTTACATATTTTAAAAATTGTAATCAATGTGGAAGTTGTGGTTTTGCACATTATCTTTTTATGTATTTGTTTAGTTGACTGTTTTTTATAGTGATGGTGGTGGTATAGAATTAAAAAAAAATAAATTCAATTCCACTAAAAAAATATGGTACACTCTACATTCAGGCTTCTTCAGTTCTTTCCTGGGAGGTAGATAGCATTTTCATCATAAATCCTTCAGAATTGTCTTACATCATATTGCTGAGAATAACTAAGTCATTCACAGCTAGTCATCCTACAATATTGTAATTGTGTACAATGTTCTCCTAGTTTCAGTCACTTTAACTTGTGAGTTTATATAAAATTTCCCATCCTGCTCATCATTTCTTAGAGCATAATACTATATCATCATAATCATATACACAACTTGTAAAGCTATTCTCCAATTAAAGGACAAATCTCTAGTTTCCAATTTTTTTTTCCCACCACTAAAGAATTGTTGTAAATAATTTCATACAAATAGCTCCTTTTTTAAAAAAATTTCTTTGGGGTTTGGACCTAGTAGTGGTTTTCTGAATTAAAGGATAGGGACAGTTAGAGTCCTTTGGACATAGTTTCAAATTGCTTTCTAGAATGATTGGAATAGCTCACAACTCCAACAACAGTACATTAGTATCCATTTTTTCCATAACCGCTCAAATACTTGTCAATTTACTTTTCTAACATATAATCCAATATGAGAGGTGTGAGTTGATAACTTAGAATTTTTTAAATTTCCATCTCTTTAATCAATAGTGATTTAGAAATTTTTTAAACATTTATTAATGTTTATTTTTTAGAAAAGTTAACATGGTTACATAATTCATTACTTTCCCCTTCACCCATCGCGATCCCCACCCCCATGGCTGATGTGTATTTCCACTGATTTTAACATGTGTCATTGATTAAGACCTATTTCCAAATTGTTGATAGTTACATTGGTGTGATAGTTTCGAGTCTACATCCCCAATCATGTCCGCCTCAACCCATGTGCTCAAGCAGTTGTTTTTCTTCTGTTTCCACTCCTGCAGTTCTTCTTCTGAATGTGGGCAGCGTTCTTTACCATAAGTCCCTCAGAATTGTCCTATGTCATTGCATTGCTGCTGGTACAGAAGCCCATTACATTCAATTTTATCATAGTATATCAGTCTCTATGTACAATGTTCTTCTGGCTCTGCTCCTTTCGCTCTGCATCACTTCCTTGAGGTCTTTCCAGTTCACATGGAACTCCTCCAGTTTATTATTCCTTTTAGCACAATAGTATTCCATTACCCGCATATACCACAGTTTGTTCAGCCATTCCCCAATTGAAGGACATACCCTCATTTTCCAGTTTGTTGCCATCACAAAAAGCGCAGCTATAAATATTTTCGTACAAGTCTGTTTATCTATGATTTCTTTGGGGTACAAACCCAACAATGGTATGGCTGGATCAAAGGGCAGCTATTCTTTTATAGCCCTTTGAGCATAGTTCCAAATTGCCAGCCAGAATGCTTGGTTCAATTCTTTTTTTGAAAACTGCCTGCAGATATCCTATAATTATTATCCACTGTGAAATGACTTGTATTATAAATATAATTCTGTTCTTTATATAGTTGAGAAATTAGTGTAAAAATTTCTCCATTTTTCTGCTTTCCTTCTAATATTTGTTTAATTGTTATTATTCATGCAAAAACGTTTTAATTAATCTAATAAAATTTAAGAAATCAAAATTATTTCTTACTTCCCATAATTCTTTCAATCTCTTGTTTGTATATAAATGTGTACATAAATAAATTATCTCTTTTACTTCTCATAATGCTTTCAATATCTTGTTTGTACATAAGTTTTTTGATCCATAAATATGACAGGTAAGATATTCTATGTTCTCCTAATAAGCTTATGATATAATCCTTTATTTCTAAATCACATAACCATTTTGACAATATCTTGGTATAGTGTGAAAGTTGGACTATACCTAGTTTCTATCAAATAGTTTTTCAGTTTACCAGCAATTTTTGTGAAAGAGTGTGTTCCTGTTCCAAAATTTTAGATGTATGTGTTTATCAAACACTAGGTTAATATGAATATATACTGTGTATTGTATATATACTCTATTCTACTGATCCACCGTTCCCCTTCTCGCTGTGTAACAGATTGTTTTCATGATTAACACTTTGGAATTCACTTTGCTATTTGGTATTATTTGGCCACTTTTCTTCACATATTTTTCATTGATTTCCTTGATATTCTTCATCTTTTGTTCTTCCAGATGAATTTGTTATTATTTTTTCTAGTTCTACAAAACAATTAGTGGTAGTTTGATTGGTATGGCACTGAATAAGTAGATTAACAGTTAGAATTGTCATTTTTATTATATTTACTCTGCCTACCCATGAGCAATTTAAACTTTTCTAGTTGTTTAGAGTTGACTTTATTTGTGTGAAAAAAAATTTTTTAAATGTGTTTATATAGTTCCTGGATCTGTATTTACAGAGAAACTTCTCAGTATTTTATGTTGTATTGTCTATCTATAATTATAATTAAAAAGAATTTTTCTTTCTTTGTCTTACTGCTGGAATTCATTGGTAATATGTAAAAATGCTGAAAATTTGTGTGGATTCATTTTCTATCCTGCGACTTTGATGAAGTGGCTAATTATTTCAACTAGTTTCTTAGCCGACTGTCTAGTATTTTCCATGTATACCATCATATTATCTGGAAAGAGTAAGTTTTGCTTCACCATTGCCTATTATAATTCCTAAATTTTTTTCTCTGATATAGCTAGCATTTGTAATATAATATTGAATAATATTTGGGATAATAGACATCATGGCTCCACTCTCCATCTTATTGGGAAGGCATCTAGCTAGTCACAATTATAGATAAGGCTTATTGATAGTTTTAGATAGTTATTGCCTATCATTTTAAGGAAAGCTTTATTTATTCTCACACTTCTTGGTTTCCTTTTTATAGGAATTAGTGGATTTTTTTGTCAAAAGTATTTCTGCATCTACTAAGGTAATCAAATGATTTATGTTGTTTTTTATTATTGATAAGGTCAATTATACTGATAATTATCATAATACTGAAGCAGGACTACATTCCTGATTCCAGGATTCCTGATCTTGATTATAACTCTACAACATTTTTTCTTTCTGGCTGCTGATAATATGACCTGGGAACTCTGGAATTCAGCTATACTATTACAGGGAGCTATCATTTTGTGTTTTCTTTTAGGAGGTAATAGGTAGATTTTTTCCATTTCTATTTTACTCTTTGTTTCTAGGATGCCAGGGCATTTAAAAAAATTCTTGAAATATGATGTTTAGGCTCATTTTTAAAATCATGGCTTTCAGGTAGTTTAATAATATCTTCTCAATTTATTTTCCAGGTCATATTCTATTATTTTGTTATTGTTCTTTTAAGGTTTTTGTTTTTTGATGTCTCCAAGAGATATTTGTTTCGATTTACACAATTCAAATTTTTAAGGAATTATTTTTTTCAGGGAACTTTTGTATCTACTTTTCCATTTGGCCAATTCTGCTTTATAATGAGTTTGTATTAATGGATTTTTGTGCCTCTTACCAGTTGGTCAATTCTGTTTTTAAGATGTTATTTTCTTCAGTACTTTTATACCTCTTGACCAACCACTTTACTCTTATTTCATAATCTTTTTTTTTTTGCATCATTCTCATTCCTTTATTTTCCCTCTACTCTTATTTGATTTTTAAAATTTTTTTGAGCTTTCCTAGAAATTATTTTTGGGCCTTAGACCAATTTACTCTTTTTTTCTGAAGCTATACCTTTAGTTTATTTCATTGTCTTCTTCTGATTTTGGATCTTAATATTCCATGTCACTATTGTACCTTTATGTAGTCAGGTTCTTTTTTTGTTGTTTGTTTCTTTTTCTAATCTATTTCTTGCTTAATGAATTTATGTTAAAATTGGACTCTGCTGCTGCGATGGAGAAGGCATTTTCTGAAGTTTCAGGGAGTTTTTATGCTGATGTTTTCAGAAAGGTTTTGGGGGTCAGTAAATTTTACTTCTTCCAAAGTAGTATGTTCTTAGGTGAGATGTGGTCACTGCTTTCCTGGGCCATGCTCTGGACATGACTGACAACTCTTCTCCATGCTTGACCAGTGAGCTGATGTTCCTTTTAACTCTAGAACTACAACCCAGAATTGTGTAACAACAATGCAACTGTCCTGAAAACTGTTCCAACAAAGGGTCCCCGTAATTTCCTCCTGACCAGTGATTTGACCCCCTTCCCATCTATGGTTTGAGAGCTCCCAAAGCTGCTGCTATGGCTATTTCACTTGCCTCCAAGGACTGCTATGGGCACCCAGGCAATGGCCACTCCTATGAAATAGAGCTTTCCTGACAACTTCCCAAGTTGACCAAGATAGGAAAATTGTTTCACTTCAACTTTTTGTTGCTTCTTCTGACCAAGGATTCATTTTGACATGTTATTTTCAAAGTAGTTTGGAGAGAAATTTGAGAGCTCAGTGAAGTCCCTGCCTTAATTTCTCCCTTTTCACTTCACTCCCTTGAATGTTCCATATTTATACATGTTATCATAGTTTCCACAAAGAAAAGGTATAAAGATTATTTGCCATATTTTTGCTACCAATGTTAATTTTTAAAATCTGACCTATGGCACACATTTGCAATGCTGGACATTCAAAAATTTTCTCATTTTTCTTCTCCTCAGATACTTGGAAGCCCTGATAAGGAAATTTCTCCTTATATAGCATTTACTTGCTGCACAACATTATCTAAGAATAATTTGCTGCTGATTGAAAGCAAGTTTGTAATATACAGTAGTATATTACATCTTCCCTAACTTTTTCTCTCTTTCTGAGTGGTTAGCCTACAAAATTGGTGGAAGTAGTTGCTAAAACAAATACTTTTATTTAACTCTTTGAATACATTTTAAAATTTTATTCATGAATTTTCTAAGTATTCTACTGCTTCCTAAAATTTGACACAAATTAGATTACTTTGTCAAATGTTGGATGATTAAATAAAAGAACATAAGCCATGGAGTTTTGGAGTGTGTGAATCTGTCTTATGTCCGAATGATCTTAACAAATTTCATTATTACATTATTGGGAGATGTTTTCTATAGCTTTTTTGACCCTGTGTTTAGGTGAATACAGATCAACTGGCCTTAATTAAAGAAATTTGTTGAAATAGCAGGATTGGGATGAAATTTCACTATTCATTTAATCAAAATAAAGAGTAATGTTAGTACATTCACAATAATGCACAACTTCTCAACATAGCTGCCCTTTTTAAAATTATTTCAACCTTTTAAGGGCACCTTTTCTCTTAAAAGAAATAGTATAATAGATCAATAGAATTCAGGTTGACTTATTCATGGTCTCATCCTAAGCAGTCACTGACAATTTTTGGCCAACAGTGATGGATTACTTACCAGGGATAAAGATTTCCTATTCCTTTTCTTTTTTAAAAAACAAAATCATACGAAATGAAAAAAGAACAACTTGAAGTTGCTCATTTTCTTTGATTAATAAAACTACAAAGTGAAAAAATGAAATAAAATACTGTTTAAAGTAAGTATAGTTCTATCTCTGACTTAACAATGGAAATCATTCACCCATTTCCAAGCAAACTTTTAAAATATATTTATACTCAAAGTTAGAGTGTGATATGTTATTTTTAAAAGATTGTTGTAACACCTGTCACCCATATATTTCAAATCACCTCTATTTTAAGAGAATGTTTATAGGTGTAGACAACATACTATTAATTTAATCTCTGTTTACAAACCAAGAGGTCAAAGAGGAGACTATGTTTATTCTGTTTTGTGTCTTACTAAAACTGGTGTCCAATTGTTCTGGTAGTTGTTAAAGTTTCTTATCATTGCAGACAATTTTTAAAAACCCTCCTTGACAAAGAAAAGTAAATATTGCTAATGTCATACATAAAATAATTTGATTGTTTTGATTCTGTGGGAAAGGACCACTTAAAATCCAGGTACACAAAAACAGGTTCTAATCATTGTCAGTATATTCATTAGTCTTCATTACTGTTTTGCCTTTTCACAATGATAGCAAAACAGAACATATTCTATATAATTTTTTCTTATTATATCTAAGAAAAAAGTGGAATTGAAAGTGAAACAATATTTACTTGGGAATTTCATACATTTTGTACATATATTGTATGTTAAATTAATATTGGTAGTCTCTTTGTCCTCATGATCCTCCCAATTAACTGGTTATTTCTTCAACATGTTGGATCCCACAAAGTTTGATCATTGCTGTTGTTTTTTTTTTGTTGTTTTTTTTCTCACTTAAACTCTTGTCATTTAATGAATAAAATAAAACATTTATTATTTTCTTTTCTACTTTCTTTTTCTGAGCTTATCTTGAATGAGTCAGTGACTCAAACAGATATATCTCTATAGTTGTATATAGTTACTTATATATAGATATATACTAATCTTCCTTCTCTCATATATATATACTAGATAGATAAATGATAGATAGATGATAGACGGATGACGATAAATCTATACATCTATCTAGTGATAGGGAAGAAAACTCCTACACCAAAAAAAATCTATTAATATTAATTAATATTAATATTAATATTATCTGTCTTATACATTATTGTGTTATTTGGTGCTTGTCCAAAATTTACCCATTTTTTTCTAAGGAAGTGCTCATTTTATATAGACATGATGTTTTGGTGTATTATTTGAGTCTGGCCTTTCTCATTCCTTCTTCCTGATAAATATATATATATATATATATATATATATATATATATATGATGTGTGTGTATATATATATATATATATATATATATACATCTTCTTTTCTTTGATATTACCAAATATCAAACTACCACTTTATATAACCTCAACAACTAATGTTGATGCATAATCAGTTATTTTCATCACAGTCTCTTTGTTATTATTTGTCATTAAGTTATAATATAATAATTATGAGCAAAGATCCCATGGAATATTGTTTCTTATTGAGTATGAGTTTACAATAAACCCCTTTCCTTCATCTTCTTTCTTTGCCCTTTCAGGAAGTATGCTTGATTTATCCTTCCATTTGTTTGCTACTTCTTTCTTCAGATTTTACTTATAGCAAGAATGTCAAGATTGATAAGATTCAGTTCCTCCCGCAAGTATATCTCCTCAATGGTTATTGGATAAGGATCTCACATTAGTATCAATAGTCAAATTAGAATTTGTCGACTTTTGAAAAACTGTGATTCTTAGCACCCTTTAATCCCTTTACTATCACTCTTATTACTGCAGAAATAGAAATGGGGTACACGGGAATAAAGATGATTCTTTTCTTTTTTTTAATTCATACATTGCCATGGTACCTAATGTCTCTTCATAATTATATTGATTGGTTCATGAGAGGAAAAAAAAAGACTTGATCTGATAGTAGAGACATACTTAACGGCTTTCAGATGTGGTAGAAGCTGCTAAAACTTGTGTTACTTTGGTAAAATCTTTAAGAAATATGGATCACTTCTTCATTGCAGAGTAGGATGTCATGGAAGATATATTTTAATGGTTTAAATACATCTTATAGCTCTGATAACTCTCTTTTGTACCTTATGTGCCTTTTTTAAACCCTTGCCTTCTATCTTAAATTTGATACTAAATATTGATTATAAGGCAGAAGAGCAATGGGGATTAAGTGACTTGCCCATGGTCATACAGGTAGGAAATATCTGATTACAGATTCGAATCCAGGTTCTCCTGATTCCACAACTAGTTCTCTGTCCACTGTGCTACTTAACTGTCCCATACTTTATATACCTTTAACCTTGATAGACCAAGTCTTTCCATGTATTCTCAAAGCACATAGTTGAGTCTCAAGCTGATAGTATCATTCATTCCTTTGACATCAATCACCTCTATGCAGATCACTGGTGTGGCACAATGAATAGAGGGCTTCACTTGAAGTCTGATCATTTGGGAAAAAGGATGACAGACAGTGTAGAAATTAAATTTACTGGACAGAATCTTTAAAATAAATTATCTGCCTGGATTTGTATAGATTCCCTACTATATTATACCCACCACAGGATAAGAGACATCTATCAGATCATCATTCAACCTCGGTTCAAATACTTACTAAGTTTTTGAGCATGGATTAGTCATTTAAATTATGTGAGCCTCAGTTTAATTTTCTGTAAAGTGGAGATAATATCTAGTTTTCAAAGCTGTTGTGAAGATCAAGTGATATAATGTGAGCAAAATATTTCCAACTATTATTATTATTCATTTATTTAACAAACATTCTATAGGTGCCTACTATATAACACTATCCTTGGTGCAAGGAGAAATTTAAAGATATAAAAACTGACAGTTCTTGACCCTCACAAAAGGAATTTAAAATCTAGTCAAAGAAGATAAAAATTTTATTTACAACTAAATGCAATACAAATTAGAACATGAGTGCATAAGAAAAATTGTTGTTGTTTTTTTGACTCTTGTTCTCAATAGCCAATAATCTAATGGTTAACAGTTGTTTCAGAAAACCAAATGATCAGTAACTAGTCATTACTGCTCTCTTAAGATTTAATTAATTTAATTTCTGGAATTCAACAAACATTCCTTAACATTATCTATGTCGGTTTTCTAGGTAGTAGAGCTACAAATGTAAAATGAAAGTCTCCACCCTGAAAGATTTTATACATAGAGACACAACATTTGAGAAATGGTATAGAAGTAGTGAAAAAATGCTAGACATTACTTCAAGAGACATTACTATTTTCAAATAATGCATCTTTCCCTTCACAGCTAAGTAATCATTGGCAAGGAATTTAATTTTTCTTGATCACATTTTCATCTACAAAATTAAGAAGATGGGCTAGATGAATTCTGATGCCCTTTCTGAATCTAAATTTATTCTATACACCCACATTTATAACTAAAACATAATTTGAAGAGTGAAAGCAAGCAGGAACAATTGGTGAGGAGGGGGAATAACCATCTTCTAAATTAGCAAAAAAAATTGTGAAAAGAAAAATGATTCTACAAAAAATTTGTCATGAAACCCAGTCAAACCAGATCATCCCAAGAGAATATATTGATAAAACTGGAAGAAAGGCCCAAAATAAATGTGAGATGGGACAAATCTACCAGAGTTTTGAAACTGATTTATTCTCTTTGTGATAATAATGACACTACGATACTTATACTTCACCTTGTGTTATTTGAGGAAGTAGAAATTCTATTTAAGAAGATGTTGTGAGAAAGAAAACATGGATTTATTAAAAAATAAGTGGACTACATTCATTCTGAAGGCAAAAACTGTCTTAAAGGCAAGGGGAAATCAATACATAAAATATAACAAAGAGGAGATATTCTAAAAGAATTTATAGGATCATAGACTAAATTATTAAACACAAAAAAAGCAACCAAAAAGACATTTTAACACATTCTCATAGTGTTGCAACATGGCTATGAATCATGGAAGATTACAATCTCAGAGAAAAGAAAATTGTACATGATCCAAAAGGCATTGGAAAAATGCTGATATATAGAATATAATATATTTTTGAACTATAAGTGGTATTGGAGATGTGGCATAAAAGACATCAAATTCTCTAGTGACTAGAAAAGAGGTAGTCTAGTCATTTAATTGTAAGAGAGGGGTAACACATGAATAGCCTAAGAGTTGTTCTGTTATCCATAAACCAAAATAGCATTTTTGGAGAGCTGGGAAAGTTTACAAGGTGGCTTACAACTATTATTTTATCCAGAAACAAGCTTGAGAGGTATGTACTATTGGTTTTTTTTCCCCATTTTACAAGTGAGGAAACTGAATAGCAGATTGAAGTTGAGTTATTTCTCCAGGCTCACATACCTAGTAAGTAGCTTAAACATCTGTGGCAAGATTTGAAATCAGAACAGTGCTGGGCCATTTGACTGCCTCTAAACAACAAACAAACAAAAACAAAACAAGCACAAAACAAAATAACAAATGAAGACTTTTGGAGAATTAATTATATCACACAAGGTTAAATGATATAAAGGATTGTGTATGATTTGCCTGGGTGGAGGGATCCTTGGATTGAAAACTTCACTGATTCATCAATCCAAAAAAAGTATAAAGTACTTTTTGATCAGAGGAGGAAATAATCATTTCCAAATGGGGAACTCAAGAAGATTTTGTGAAGTAATCAACATTTGAGTTGTTTTTTTAAGGACAGGAAGAAAGAGAAAAGACCAGAAAACACCATTGACAGTATGGTCACAAAGTTATAGACACTACTGAACAACCACAAAATTGACTTTAAGGAGAGGTAGCATGTGAGATGAAGATGAGGGTATTTGACGTTGGTATATTGAAGAATATATGTCTGAAGCCATATTTCCAGGGTGGGATCTCCCTCTACTGATTATCACTGTGTGGCTTTTTGCAAGTACACATGAGTTTAAATAATATTTGATGGTTACATTGATTCTAGGAAGGTCCTCTTTTTTAAAGCCAGTTGACCAATCAATAAACATTTATTAAGCACCTACTATATCATTGTACTAAGCACTGAGGTCATGAATAATAACAACAAAAACAACAAAATCTTGCCCTCAGGGAATTTATAATCTAATAGGGGAAGACAACAAAGGAATCTAAATAGCAGAGATAGGTAGTATAACAGAATCTATTCTAAAAGTATGAAGCCAGGTAGGAAATGAAGACATTGCTCATCTGGAAGTCTTCTTAAAATGGAGTGTTTTAGAAGCAAGCATTTTTAATTCTGCCTTATAGCCTTCCACTCAAGGAAAGATTGAAGGTATAGAGAAGACTAACGAAACAGATGTTGTATGAGTAGCAAGGTTGCTGCCACTTCATAGGATGATTGATTTTCTTATGATGAGGTTCCTGGAGGCATTATGAAGTCCATTCCAAAGGAGTACATCTAGGTGATTCTCTTTGCATTATGAAATTCAAAAATTCTATTCCTCACTTAAAGCTCTATACATTTCCATAAAATGCTATTAATTTCCTAATGAAAGGTTTCCAAGGAGGGTAACATATGTACAAATTTCTGTTGAATAATTGCAACTCATTTTATAAAATCAAATTTAGGAAGGAAAAACTTCCTTAAATTTGGGAGAGATTTAGAAAAATTGAAGAACAATTTAGAGTCTGAGCCACTGTCTCAAAAGAGAAAAGAGAAGCAGAATGAAGGATAAGGAAGAATTAAAAAGAATTAAATGTGATCTAGGAGAACTAGATACCAGAATGTAAGTTGGAATCAAGAATAATAAGGAGATGGTAGTTAACAAGATTAGACAAGGTGGGCAAGAATTTTAAAAATTGGAAAGCAAAAAAAAATAATAAAGTCTACAGTTAGGTGGGGCAAATTGATGAAAGTATTAGGAAGTTGATGTTGGAGAGGAAGTGTGACTGTGGAGTTGTTGCCATTAAAGAAAGGAAATCGAAGAGATGAGTCAAGTTATTAAGGAGATAACTGTTCAAAAAAGTTTTAGCTAGCTGTTTAAGGTTAAGGTATAAACACTTTAAACAACTTTTTTTAAAAAGACAGAAAAATCTCAACAATTAGGAAGAATAGAGAAAATCATGCAGCTTATACAAAATATATGTTTGTATTTCTGCCACCAGCGAGTTATCTATTTCACAAGTAGAAGCTAATCTCCCTCCTTAAGGAAAAAGAGAAAAGACTTGAAAAATACTTCTCCATATTCCAGATTGTTAGGGAGAACAAAATTTTCCTGAAAGCAACAGAAAGGAGACTTCAACGTAATGAAAAAGAATGGATTTCAGGCATAAGGGAGAGACAAGTCTTATGAGTAGATTGGAAAGTAATAGAATGTTATGAAGAGGAGAAAGGGAAAAGGAAAGCACAAATGTTCAATCAGAGCTTAAAAACAATTTTGGATCTCTTCCAAATGTGAAAGAAGTTTGATGCTCTGAGGAGAAGGAAGCTGCTTGTATTCCAATGCAGCACATAAGGAGTTACCTGGTGAGAGAGTATCCAACAAGGATTAAGGGCAGTAGAGTCATAGCAGTTGAGACATGAACTAAAACCTCCCAAGACATGTCAAAGTGAAATTCAAATCTGTATCCATTTGTATGTATCCATTTCTTATGAAGTATATAGGCAAAGCAATCACAAGGCACTGCTGAGAGAGAGAGTGAGAGAATGAGAGAAAGATGATAAATAGATGATAGATGATAAATATATTAAAAATAAACACATCAAAATATTTAATAAAAATATTTATGTTCTCTAAATATGTAAGGATTTATATATGTATATGTGTGTTATATAAAATATATTTAATTATATGGCATGTATGTGTTTAATAATTTTGGGAAATTATAGATATATATCCCATGTGATTCTATGATCTTTAATTTCTTGCTCAGCATTTAATAATTGCAGAGAAATATATATATATATAATGCATATATATATATATATATATATATATATATATGGGTTTTCCTCACTGTTATCCATTGAGGGAACAGAACAGGAACATTAATTGGCTAAATGAAAGTCTGGGTAAGAGGAGGATGTATGAGGATGGAAATTGGATTTCTGGCCATGACTTGAAATATAATGATGATAGAATCCTGACCAGAGTGAGATAGTGTCTCATAAAGGTTGGTAAGAATGCATTTTCAAATGTCTTACAAATATAATCAAAAGGGCCTTAAGATGAAAAGGAGAGAGGAAAGAGAAGTTTGCCTATACATACCTGCTAAAATAGATAACAGAGAGAATTCTCAAAAGGGAAGAAGAATTGTAATTGGGATATGCAGAATTTCAGAAAAAAATATCCAAGAAAGAAGCCAGTAGTAAAATCTATGGTCTCAGATGTCTGCTTATTTTTTTGAAGTCCAGATTTAGGCAACAAACATGAGACTGAAGAAGTTATTACTACAAAAAGGCAAACTTGCTCTGCCCAGTATCATTGAGATGTGATGGAATGAAACTCATGACTGAATTATTGTTCTGCTGAGCATATCTTATTTAAAAGCAAATAGAATTTAGGCTAATGGTAGGAGGTTGCATTGTTTATTAATATATACAATATATTATATATTGAATATAATATATGAGGGAGTGCAGAAATTAAATATAGGAAAGTGGAGGGTATTGGGATCCATTAGAGCTGTTCAAAAGTGTAGTGGGCTGCCCCAAGAAGTGGAGGATTGCTCCTCTTTGGAGATTTTCAAGAAGAAACTAAGAGATCACTTATCTAGCATATATATATACATATATATGTATATATATATATATATGTAATATTGTAATAATTCCTTTGATGTATAGCCTTGGCTAGATGATTGTTGAGGTTCCTTCCAACTCCCAAATTCTCTGATTCTACATCCCTATTCATAAGCCCTCCCAGAACTCCAAACACATATTTTTCCACTTCCTGCTAACCATTTCAAACTGGATGCTGCTTCTCAATTTGAATATAGTCAAAGCTAAACCTCTTTGCCAATAAAAAATAAAAAATTAAGTGTCCCTCCTCTAACTGAACTGTTTCTGCAGGTATCACCATCTTGCTCCCAATAATTGCAGAGTTCTGGAATGTGTAACACATCTGTTAATCATTTCCTCGGGGGAGAAAAAAAAGAATACCACTAAAAGAAGGAAAAAAATCCTTCTTTCTATTTTGAATTATTGTAATAGCGTATCAGTTCATGCATGAGATGTCAGGTCATGGAACAAATGCAGAGTCATATATGATCATTTCATAGCAGAATTTTTCATTTTCCCTCTAATGGAAAGCTCTGTCTCCCTGGGCATACATTTGCAATTGCTCTGCTGCTACATGTTCAGTCACCCTAATGCTACTTGAATCACAAGCTAAGATAGGATAGAGTCAGTCGAATATCAATGGCAGTAGCACTTTTCTGTGGCAAAGGGATTCAAGTGGTGACTTTTCTCCTCTTGCTGATTCGAGCTGGGCCATGTTCCAAGAAAGCACTCATATCCTCAGTACAGCAACTCGGCCTGAATAGGGCTTTGAAGGCTTTCACTTATCCTATCATTCGGGATTACATGTTTCCACTTGGAGTAAGGAAGAGAGAAGGAGAGAATAATAAGTACAGTGAACTGGCAGAAACTTTTGATGAGTCAATGCATTTCTATTTTTCAGCTGAATGATTTTTATTTTTCTATTTCTTCTTTTAATTGCTCTCTTTTTATTACCCTTTTTCTCATGGCAGTTTCCAAGAATCATTCCAGAAAGTCACTCTTCTTCAGAAAAAGGCACTACTATTAAGCTCTCAAGCTAGGTATGGCAGCCGGCAGTCAATTTTTCCCCCTGCCTTCATCTTGTCTAATATGTGTCTGCATGAACACTGTTCTGCTATAATAATAGTCCCGTTAGTGGTGCCAAAAGAGGGGGAAATCATGAGAGAAAGAGAAGCAGCCAGAAATGATTCCTTGTCAGAGCTTGGATTTGATGATTCATCAAACTCCATGCACATTATTGGACCAGGCAGCCTAGATTAGCAGCAAGGACATAAGATTGAGAATCCAGAAAAGTGACTCCCAGTTCCTGCTCCACCAGGCATGTAATGTTCTCCATTAGGGAAATGAAAGACAGTCACACCCATCCTCTTTTTATTTGCAGGGATGTAAGGCTGTCTTTTATCACTCCTTGTCCCAAGTTCTATGGTACTAACTCTGTTTAAACCGTTTTGCGGTCCTTATCACATGTTGGTGTCTTTTTGCATTATTTGTGCAAACACTAACTCTTTATCTAGATAAGTGATTCCCAAAGTGGGTGCTACCGCCCCCTGGTGGGTGCTGCAGTGATCCAGGGGAGCAGTGATGGCCACAGGTGCATTTGGGGCCAGTGAATAACTGTAAGGGAGCGGTGATAGTATGTGACAGAGGGTGCTAAGTAATATTTTTTTTCTGGAAAGGGGGCGGTAGGCCAAAAAAGATTGGGAATCACTGATCTAGATCATAAGCTCCTTGAGGACATGGATCATATTGCATTCATTTCACATCCTTTTCAATGCCTTGAACATAATAGGTAATGAAAAAATGTCTGTCAAAGTCAAGTCAATTGAACTGTTATCTCACTTAATTTTGTTTTGAGGTCTTTGGAAAGCGTCCTTTTTTAAAATTTAATTTATTTCTTTGTTACATTAAAATATCCAATTAACACCTTTACATTCCTCCCTCCCTTTCTTCCACTAGAGAAAGCATCATTTGATGATATATATACATGTGTATTTATGAATACACACACATATGAACTCCATTGTACTTATTTCTGTTATGATTTCTTTCTCTGGAGGTTGACTTACACAAGTCATTCTTTAAACAATTTTTATGTTGCTATATAAATGTTCTCTTGATTCTATTCAATTCACTCTTCATAATTTCATCTAGGTCTTTCCATGTTTTTTTTTCAAAATTAACTTTCTCATTATTACTCTAAAAGAATATAAAAATCATATTGTATATTTCAAATATCTTAAATCTTAAAAATATTTTGCTAGTAAGATATTAAATGACCAAAAAGTAGATAATAAAAATAAAATTTTAAAACAAAGTAAATTTATTGAACTCTTAAACAAGATGGTGCAAAAAGATTGCAGATTGTTCTGATGATTCAGTAGCTGATGGGTGGGCAAATCCCAAAGCTATTGATCCAAGTAAACACACAGGCTATGTGTCCCTGTTCTTCTGGCTCAGTAGTCTTGGATGTAATATACAAAATGATGTGCTGTCTTCCTCCAAGTGATATCCTTTTCAGGTAAAATGAAAACAGCTGGGAAGATGAAAGGAATTTCACTGTATCTACCAGGAAGAGAAACACACACACACACACACACACACACACACACACACACACACACACACACACACACACTATGCTTGTTGTTTTGGATAAATATTACTCTGCAAAAATGTCCGCAGATTAAACTTGATTTACATCCTATTTTTACACCTACCCACTAGCATACAAAGTGGCATTACTCTACGTTCAGAAAGACATTCATTGGGCTATCTGTTTTTAGAATGTCATCTATTGATGCTTCCCTTTTATTAACTACATAGCATTTAGGGTGGGGAGTGGGAGTTAAATTTCATTCAACAATTTTATATTGCATTCCAAATTATAGGTGTATTTAACATCAAATGTACCACTGATTTAAAATTTCTTAATACCATCTCCCTTTCAATTTTTGCCTGCAAACTCATTGTAGACCTAACTTTAGCAAATAAAAAGCAAACCAATGAAATATATGTAATCCCCATCTTATGTACTTTAGCAACTGGTTTCCATTTTAACAAGGTAAAATAAAAATGTGATAAGCTTTTATGTCCTATTAAGCTCACTGAAATGGTTCTCTATCTGAAAAACTATTTAAAGTAGAATCTTATTTATGTATATTAATGAGAAGAATTTCTGATAAAAAGACAAATACTAGATACTCCACCTAGAGGCAATCTCCTGGTCATTTCAACCCCTGGAATTGTAATCTCTAGAGAGAGTCAGGAGAAATCAAATGTTTTCATATCCTCCATACCATTTCTCCCTCCTGTTCAATGTCATTTTGTAATAAAAGGATTAATATATTATAACAAAACTCCAGTGGAACCTTATAAAACCCCTCCATAATACTGTTCACTTGGTTTCCTATTTATTACTTTATTCCTATAGAATAAGCTGCCCCTATGATATTGTTTTATCCCAGGTTTTCAGGGATCCAGTTAATGAATGGTTAATACTGTATATACTTGTACATAACAGCCTCCTCTAGGTTATATATATCTCACAGTGGTCCTTTTTCCAATATCTTATCTTGTGATAGTGATCAAGAACATTACTTGAAAAGCAAAAACAATGTGTTTGTCTTCTAAATAAAAACAAAATAAACAAAAAACCAAGGACACTGTAGTTTGTAATGTAGTTCATATTGGCTTAAAGGTAGTCACATCCAAATGAAAGATAGGAATGACAAAGTCAGCTGTCGGCTTTCTTTTTTGAGCTTGGTACACATTATTTCTATGATTGGCCTTAGGTTGTATTGACAATCAAAAGCTGAATGGGTAAGTGAAATGTTGAAATGAACAATGAATTTGTAGTTAGAAGTCCTGAGCAAATAAATCCTTGTTGTTTCAATCCTTTCAATAGAATCCAACTCTTCATGACATCATTTATACTGGAGTATATTCCCATTTTCTCCTCCAGTTCATTTTATAGATTAAGAAACAGAGGTAAAGAGGCTTAAATAACTTTCTGAGGGTCATTAGCCTGTAAGTGTATAAGGCCAGAGAGAAAAGCCTCCCTGACTTCAGACCCTCCACTTTACTCATTGTGCCACCTAGCTGCCCTGGGCAAATCCTAGCTCCTGTTATTAACTGACTTGGTGGCCTTGGGCAAGTTTTTAGTTTCTCCACCAGCAAAATGGAGATAATCTATGGTTGTTCTAGGCATGAAACTGAGATAAAGAATGAAAAATATTTTATATGCCGACTTATTATAGGAGAAAGCTCAACCGTAACAATTAAAACATCTTTTGAGCAGAAATTCAGAATTGATGAACAAAAACAAACAAACCTTCAGAGGTTTGGTTCCATTAAGCACAACATTAAAAAATTCTGGGTGATGAGTAATTTCTCTGAATTTGTTGGATCTGGGCTCCGGATCACGCTGTAAAATGCATGCTCTTATGTATTTATTCCCTTTTTTTCTTTTTTGAGATCTTCCTGGTACTTTTAGATTTGGACACAATGGCTCTAAAGCATAACATTGCTTTTTATATTTCAACATGAGTTTTTTTCCAGTTCCAATAGAAATTTGAACAATAGAAAAGTTAAAAACTCATAAAATTTACCTAGTTTCTTAAAAGACAAAAAGGAATAATCTTAACATGCACAAGTTCCTAATCTTATTCAACTAAATTAGTCACTTTCAATAAAATGAGCATATCTTGGGTGAAACAGAAGCAGGGTAGCACAATGAGAAAGAGGAGTAAGAGGTTCTGTGTTCAAATATGATCTTGTTGTCAATGTTGCCAATGTAACCTTGGACAATTTATTTCCCTCTATCTATGGGCCTCAGTTTCTTCATCTATAAAACAAGGAGATTGGACTAGATGGTCTCTGATGCCCCTTACTGCTCTGAATCAATGAGCAAAAACAAAACTGTTATTAAGCACTTAACTATTTGCGAAGCAAAGAGATAAATGCTGAAGACACACATAGAAAGCCAAGAAAATCCCTTCTTCCAAAGAGGTAGACAGGTGGCACCATAGTGCATAGAGTGCTGGGCCAGGAATCAGGAAGACCTGATTTCGAATTCTACCTCAGACACTTACTAACCTTAACCTTAACTTGAGCTCAAAGCTAGCTCAACACACTTGTTAGCTATGTAACCCTGGGTGAGTCATTTCATCTGTTTGCCTCAGTTTCCTCAACTGTAAAATGGGATAATAATAGCACCTTCCTTCCAGTGCTGTTGTGAGGATCAAATAAGATAATCCTTGTAAAGTGTTAAGCATAGTACTTGCTGCATACTAGCTACCAAATAAATGCTTTTCTCCTTCCTCTCTCCTGCTCTCTCTTCCTTTCATACTTAAACTCCTTTGAAGGCTATCTCCATTCAGCTCCTTCTTTACCTTTCCTCTCTTCTCAACTCTCTTCTGTCTAGAAAAGTCTCAACTGAAATTCCCATCTGCAAAGTTACCAATGATATCCTCATGGATAAATGTAAGGGAGAATTCCCTGGTCATTATCTATCCTAACCTCTCTGTAGTCTTCGATTCTATCCATCACCCTCTTCTTGATATTCTCTTCTCTCTCTTTCACTGCTCTCTCCTGGTTCTTCCTCTACTTTTCTGATCACTTCTCAGTCTGTTTTGATGATCTTCATCCAAGTTATTCCCAGTAAACCTGGAAGTCCACCAAGGCTCTGTCTAGTTTTCTTCTTCTTCTAGAGATCACCTTCACTTAGTGATCAGTGGTCATGGATTCATTCATTATCTCTATGCTGATGATTCTCAGATCTACCTATCTAGCATTAAGCTCTCCACTGATCTCTATTCTCTCATCTCCAACTGCCTGGTAGACATTTCAAACTGGATGCCTTGTAGATATCTTAAACTCAACATTTCCAAAATTGAACTCATTTCTTCCTTCTCTAAATCCTACTTTCCTTCTTTATAACTTCCTTTCTAATACTATCAAGGGCACCACAAACATCAAATCACCTGGGCTTAGTTGTCAAAATGAGGTGTCATTCTTGACTCTTCACTCTCTTTCATCTCCTGTACACAATCAATAAAGAAGTCCTATACATTCTATCTCTGCAATATCTTTCATATACACCCCCTCTCTCCTTTGATATTGCTATTAACTTTGTGAAGGTTCTCATTATCCCATACCCAGATTATTTCAAAAGCCTGATGGATGTACCTTACTTTTAAGTCTCTCCCCAGTCCCGTCCATCTTCTACTCAGCTATAATAATTGATTAAAGTCTCACCATGTCAATGTCCTATTCAATAAACCCCAGTGGTTTCTAGTCATATCCAAGGTAAAATATAAAACCCTTTATTGCCAGACACACATCTACCTTTCCATTTTTCTTTTACCTTACTCATCTATAACCTCTAATCTAATAATCCTGACCTCCATTTTGTTACTTCAGGCACAAGATACCATATAACCAGACTCTGGGTATTTTTATATTCTGTCATTCATTCCTAGAACTTTCTCTTTCCTTACCTTTACCATCTGGCTTCCTTCAAACCTCAGCTAAAGTATCACTCTTTTTTTTCAAAGAGTCTTTAAGTCCTCCTTAATCTTCCTTCAAAGATTATATGCAGTTTATTGGATATATATCTGGTTTGTACATATTTGCTTGCATATTGCCCCCCACTCTCTGCCTTATATTTTGAGCTCTTTGAAAATGGGGATTATTTTTGCTGCATATGTGATTATCTTTATTTAATCCTTAGCACTTGGCACAGTGCTGATACATAGTAGGCTCTTGTTAGTTTGAATTGACTGTAAAAGTAATATTCATCAATGGGGTCCATCATGTTCCTCTGCTCAGAAAAATTTACTGATTCCCTACTGCTTATTAAGGGAAATTCATACTCTTCATCCTAGCCTTAAAGCCCAATCCTTTGACTTTCTTATTTCATATTTCTCTCCTTCATGCTCTCTAAAAAAATCTAACTGCATTAGTTCCTCCCCTCTAATATTCCCATCATCTTTTCTGCTTATATGGAATTTCTGTCTTCTCATCCTCCCTTCACCTGTTGAATTTTTATACATTCTTTAATTTTTTATTCCTTCTGTTTCACAAAGTCTTTCCTGATCTATCCAGGCTTTAACAGCTTCTTCCTTGAACAGCATACTGGTGTCCTGAGGTTTTATCATGCCAAACTTTTAAGCTTATCCTTATTTTCTTTTTAATTGCATGCAATAAAGTTTTTGTAGTTCAATACTTTTTCACAGAGGGCCATGGGCTTCTTTTCATCATGCTGAATGTTCATTGATATCAGTGGGAGTTCTAAATTACATCAAAGGCCAAACATTGCCCTCCATGTATGTCTATAATGAGCTTATTGTACTATATTTGGGGAAATTACTCTTTTAAAAAATCACTTTGGAACAGTCACACACAAATCTGACATTCAGAATTGACCTTTTGCAAGGCCACCTAGAGCTAGAAACATTGACCTAGTGACTCTGCTCCATTAGGTTTGCATTTGTGCCTTATCAAAGAATGCCTTGGCCAGCATAGAGCAAACACTTATCTTGCCAGATTCAAGATACAGTGAAGACATTGCCTTCACACAAGGATAATGAGGTAAGTTTGTTGAACTGAACTAATTTTTTTTTAAAAAATTAAGCAGAGAACATTTTATCCAACAATATTAGGTCATTTAAGAAAGTTTGGAAGATGTGGGAGAACCAGCATGATCTGTTGGAAAGAAACTTGTATTTGGTGTCCTAAGACCTGAGTTCACATCTCAATTTCTGCTACCAGGGTAACTTGGAGCAAAATACTTCATTTTCCTCTAGTTGTTTCCTTAATGACAAAATTAGAGAATTGGATTAGGTGATTTTCCATCCTTTTAGGTCTAAATCTTACAACTAGACATACTACTTTTGGGAAATTAAAATGATTTCAAATTTCTGGAAGTGAGGCCTTGTTTTTTTTTCCTTTCCTTTTCTTCTTTTTTTTTAAACCCTTACATTTTTTTTTCTTCAAATTGATCCAAAATATAGGTTCTGAGGCAAAAGAACAATGAGGACTAGGCAATTGGGATTAAGTAACTTGCCCAGAGTCCTACAGTTAGTCCTACAGAAGTGACTGAGTGAGGCCAGATTTGAATCCTCCTTTCTCAGGAGTGACTTTCTATCCACTGAGTCACCCTGATGTCCCAATACTTTTGCTTTCTCTTTTTAAAAACCCCTGACCTTCTATCTTGGAATCAATGTCATATATTTATTCCAAGACATAAGAGTGGTAAGAGGTCAAGTGGCTTCCCCAGAGTCACACAGTTTGGAAGTGTGGGAGGCCAGATTCAAATCCAGGACCCCCTGTCTCTCAATCCACTGAGCCACTTAGCTATCCCCCATATTTTTTTCAATACCAATACTTTTGTATGGAAGCCATGGAATACAATAGTCCCCAAAGAAATGGAAGTTAACACAGAGAGGGCAAGGGAGAAGCTTATAATGAATAGGAATCACCTGCAAAATATAAACAATAAAGAACTTCAAAGAACAGAAATAAAAGATGATACCAGGAAAGGAGACATGGAGTATTCCTTTGTTAGCTTTATAGTTCTAGCCAGCAAGTCATCAGATAAAAAATGTATTAAGCTCCTACTCTGTGCCAGGCACTGTGCTAAACTCTGGAGAAACAAAGGACAGTCCCTGCCCTCAATAAGCTTGCATTCTAATGGGGAAGAAAACAAGGTTGTCCAAGCACACCACATACAGGATAAATAGGAAATAATTAAAAGAGAGAAGTCACTAGAATTGAGAAGGGATGGGAAAAGCTTCTAGAAGTTAAGATTTTAGTTTGAACTTGAAGGAAGTCAGCTCAGTCAGTAGGTGGCTATGAAGAGTAAGAACATTCTAGGCATGGAGGGACAGTAAGACAAAATGCCTGGAGTCAAGAAATGAAATGTTTTTTTATGGAATAGTCTAATATCATTGGATTAAAAAGTAAGTGACAGGGAGTAAGACGTAAGAAGATTGAAAAGGTAGGAGGGAAATAGGAAATGAAGGAGGGAAGTGGGAGCCAGGTGAATTTAATGACTGGAGCTGGTGACAGACCTATCTGCATTTCAGGAAGATCACTTCGGTGGTTGAATGGAGGAAGAGAATTGAGACAGTTAGACCCACTAGCAGGCTATTATAATATTACAGGCATTAGGGGATTAGAGTTGCTTTAGAGTAGTAACAGTGACAGGGGAGAAAAAGGAGCATTTTGGAGAGATCTTGCTAAAATGAAAGTGAAAGACCTTAGAAACCTACTGGTTGTGGGGCAGGATAAGAGATAGTGAGGAATCGAGGATGATTCCTAGACTGCAGAATTGGGAGGATGACGTCGCCCTCTTCAGAAAAAGAAGGGATTGGGAGGAAAAATAATGAGTTTTGTTTTGGACATATTGAGTTTAAGATTCCTCCTGGGCATCCAATTTGAAATATGTGGAAGGCAGTTGGAGATATGAGATAAGAGGTCAGCAGAAAAGTTAGGAGATAGGTAGATTGGTGAATCATCAGCAAAAAGGTGAATTAACGGGAACTGATGAGATCAATGAGTAAAGTAGCATAGAGAGAGAAGGGAAGAGGAGGACCTAGGGCAGAACCTCAAGGACCACCTACAATTAGAGAACATGATCTATGTTTATGAGGATTAAGCAAAGGAGATTGAGAGGGAATAGTCTAGTAGGTAGGAGGAGAACCAGGAGACAGGGGTGTCCTAAAATTCTAGAGGGAAGAAGTTAATCAACTGTGTGTCAGAGGCTGCAGAGAGATCAGAGAGAATGAGGAATGAGAAAAGGCTGTTGGATTTGGCAATTAAGAGGTTAATGGTAAATTTAACTAAAACAGTTTTGGTGGAATAAGGACAGAAGCTCTTATTGTAAGAGTTAAGAAGTCAGTGAGAGAATAAAATGGACGTACCTTACTATATAGCCTTTTCAAAGAGTTTGGCCAGAAAAAGCAGGAGTGATAACAGGATAATAGAGGGATAGAAGGATCAAAGGAGGGTCTTTTTTTTTTTTCAGGATAACAGAGACTTAAGCATGTTTTTAGTCAGTAGGAAATGATCCGGTAGACAGGAAAAGATTGAAAATAAGTGAAAGCGTGGGGATGATTGAAAGGGAAATCTGATGCTGGAGAGAAGTTGGAATGGGATCATTTAAGCAGGTAGAGGAGTTAGTCTTGTTAAGGAGTAAAGCCACTTCTTTATGTGATACGAGGGTGAAGGAGACAATTGTAAAAGGAATGTGAATAATTTGAGATGAGGAAGAAAGTAGATGAGGAAGCTCACAGCAAATGGTCTTAATTTTTCTATGAAATTTGAGGCATTTTTAAGCTGGAAGGAATGGAGGAAAGGGAGCCTCTAGAGCAGTGATTCCCAAAGTGGGCGCTACCGCCCCCTGGTGGGTGTTGCAGCGATCCAGGGAAATGGTGATAGCCACACTTTTTTTGTATTACTTTCTATTCTGAGTTCAATAAATAGTTTCATAGTTTCCAGAGGGCGCTAAGTAATATTTTTTTTTCTGGAAAGGGGCTGGTTGGCCAAAAAATGTTTGGGAACCACTGCTCTAGAGGGTTGAAGAGGAATGAAAAGATTTGACTCACAGGGGAGAGAGCTGGATAGTGAAGAGATAAGACAGATTAGCAGAATTTAGAAACAGCAGTGAGAGCCCTGCAGCTGAGGCTGTGTATCAATTTGTAATGTAATCAAAATGGTTTCAAGATTGTCTCTATCTTGAGTCAGCAGCACACACAGAGACGCAGAGGTAGGAATGGTAGGAGTGAGCCAAGGCTATGATTTAGCAGGGTAGAGTTGGTGAAATGATGAGGGCTCATGAATTTGAGTTCAAATATGGCTCCAAATACTTCAAATTTGACCCTGAGCAAGTCACTCAACCTTGTTTTCCTTAGTTTCCTTATCCATAAAATGATATGCAGAAAGAAATGGTGAACCACTCCAGTATCAAGAAAATCCTAAAGAAGATCACTAAGTATTTGACACAAGCAAACAGTATTTATCTTATAATATTGTTTCGAGGCAATCTACATTTGTGGCCTTTTCTTCCTCTACTAGACTGGAGTTTGCACATGCTTCCATGAGTTTCCACAGAGACTGTCATTTAATTATATTACTCAAACTATCTTTTCTACTGCCTAAGCAGAGTGATCTTCAAGCAATGTGAATTTAACATGTTTGTTAAATGACTGCTATGTAGCATGATAGATTCATACCTAGAAGAGACCTTAGATATAATTTCCTAATTTTACAGATGTGGGAACTGAGGCCCAGTGCATAAGAGATGACAAATACAGAGAATAATAATCTGGTATCTAAAAACACACATTTCAATAATATCCCAGGTTCCTTAGCATCTCTCTCTCTCTGGTAGGTCAGACCTTAATTTTCAGGGACCATATTATCCTACATTCCCTTAGATGCTAAATGTATATATCCCAAAGCATCTTCTGTGCCTGGGACTAAACTACATAACTAGGCAGCTTCCAAAATACTGTAACAAATAGTGGAAGATCAATGGTGCCTTTCTTTTGTGCACATGGCCACTCTTTGTTGGCTCTATCCAGATTCATCACTTGTACACTTTCAAAAACTAAAAAGATCTAATTTACTTGGGGAAAAAAGTTTAATGGTTTATTTTCCCTCACTATCTTGCTGTCCTCATCACCAAGTATGAAATGCTCATCAATATGAGGTAAGGGTGCATTTAGAATAAAGGGTATATACGGACTAAGAGAGGGATTTAGATATTTTTTTAGACCTACATGTGAGAATCATTTTTTCTTACCCCCCCCCCAAAAAAAGACAAGTGAGTGGTGTAGAAGATTTCTGACAAGATATTGAGAATCCAAGTGCAATAAAGTGTAACTGAATATCTGTCAGTGCTGTTGCTGCTTGTTCCTTCACACTTTGGGCCAGATGCATAAAAGGGAATAATAGGGCTGTATTTTTCATTTTCAGAGCAGTAACAAGGAAATGACATTTTTGTTTGTTATGTGAATAGTTTTGAATTGTTTCATAGTTTTTTCTGAAGCCATTTTTTTATATTTATAGAGAACCAATAAATCTTCCAAAATATCAAATTGTGCTATTATTTGCATATTCAGTTTTTCAATATATGAAGAGGTCCTGTAAAAATCACTTCAGTGTTTCTGTAAAAAATTCCAAATGTAAACACAAAGTAAATGGAAATGCCAGTGGTCTGTAGAAAGTCGATAAATGAATCCTCTACCCACTATGCCTTGCATGAATTGGGCCCTTTGTGTCATTGCTCTCCGACTCTTGGCCCAGATTATTTTGTCTCTCACTGATGGCCCCGTTGATGATACAATGGCATTCATTCATTCATTCCAGGGGCATGTGCAGAGCTATGGTGCGAGGCCTCTCATTCTCTTTCCTAGGGGCAGCCATTCCAGGGAGTGATTTGTCCTTGTCTTGAGGATGGGTGCTACAGAACTTTTGCCATCTAGAAAGCTAAAACTGCATGAGATACAAGAAAATCTTTTAGGGAGAATAATATGCAATTCTCATTCTTAAACTGGATGTCACAATATGTTATAGAAGAAGAAGGTGTGCCCAAAAGTCTTAGTACCATTTTAAGCTTAAATAACATTAAAGAGTACTCAGAAATCTTTTTTAAAAAAGTTTTTATGGTGTTAAAGCTTAAAACCACACTAAAACTTTTGGGACATCCCGCATCATATTTATTCAAAAGATGTAAGATATAAAAGAAGGGACGATAACCTCTCTACTTTTTAAAAATAAATCCACAGTTTCTAATTTTGGCTGACAGCTCTTTCTTTTTTTTCAAATCCTTACCTTTAATCATAGAATCAATACCGTGTACTGGTTCCAAGGCAGAAGAGTGGTAAGGGCTAGGCATTGGGAGTTAAGTGACTTACCCAGGGACACAGAGCTAGGAAGTGTCTGACACCAGATTTGAACCCCAGGCCTCCCATGTCTAGGCTTGGCTTTCAGTCTACTGAGCTATCTAGTTTCTCTCTTGTGTTCTTATTAATAATACAGAAGGAAAACTGAGTTCAGAATATACATAAAATGATTAAGCAGTTCCTCATAGCTTTTAAATTCATATTTGTTAAAGATCACTAAATGGGACCAATTATTAATATACTGGGAAATAACCAAGAAGACAGTGTTGATTCACTTTCCATAGATAAACACACAACACACAAAAAGGAGAGCACGATGCTATTAAACTGAATTGTACATGATTAAACATTAATGACTGTAAAGCCTTTTCAAACACTGAAAGTATTAAAGTCCTCTATAGTACATCATGTTGAGTGTCAATGGATAAAACAGAATGCCAATATTAGTTGGAATGTTCTTGAAGAGAGTTAAGCTTTGTCAATAGCTATAAATGTACCAGGGCCAATGCCTACAAGTCTATCAATCTCACTTTATACATTCTCTGTAAAGAATTCATCTAATTTGATGGATCAAAGATATATAATATACTGGAGATAGCACAGGAAAATAAATACAAAGGAGGATTTACAACTGTTTCTTTGTCTCTTTTGGCCCCTTCTTTACGAAGATTGGTTAAAGTTTAGTCCTATTATATTTCTGAAGTTCATTCTTCCCATTTTCACTAAGGTGCAATGGATAGAAAATGTCAACTCTAAGGTCAAGAAAATGCATCTTCCTAAGTTCACATATGGCCTCAGGTACTCAATAGCTGTGAGACTCTGGGCAAGTCACTTTACCCCGTTGACCTCACTTTCGTTATCTGTAAAATAACATGGAGAAGGAAATAGCAAAGCACTACAGTATCTTTGTCAAGAAAATTTCAAAACAAAGAGTTGGACCAGACTAATTAGATTGAACAATAACAATTAATGAAATCAATAAAGTATGCAGTAAATAGCTTGTATACATAATTTTTTGCATGTTGTTTCCCCCTTGGACTGAGTGCTCCTTCAGAGCAGAGACTATTATCTTGTGGTTGGTACATAATAGGTGTTAAATAAATGTTTATTGACTAATTAAAATAGTAGATACCAAGTTCCTTAAAACTCCAAACGTAACTTGTATTTGGCTTTGCAATGAATTTTTATACTTATATTAGAATAATAATTCATTTGTTCACTCTCAGATGTTTTTCAATCATGACCAACCTTTAGGGACACTATTTAGGGTTTTATTGCCAAAAATATTGAGTGGTGAAACATTCCTGTAATTACTTCCTGTTACTAGGGAGATTGAGGCTGGAGAATCTCTTCATCTTAGGAGTCCAATGAATAGGCTTACTGAATATCCACATATCAACACTGATATGGAAAACCTCTTGGAACAGATTGCCATTGCCTAAAAGTGGGTAATCTGGCTCAAGCTAGAAAATGAGCAAGTCAAAGTTCCTGAAATATCAGAGTGGGATTAGATCTGTGAAGGTCCTAAACATTTCCAGCTTTTTAAGCTAAAAAGCAAGACCAAGGCTTTAAAAATCTAAAAATAAATAAACAAATAAAAATGCATGAAACAAACATATTTCTATTAAAATATAGGTAGATAAGTGAAAGCAATGGATGAAAAGTATTTATTTTTATAAATAACAGAGATGCGAAATAAGATTTTGGTATTGCTTGTTTTTCATCACCTTTCAGAGTATACATAATTCTTAATACTTCCTCCCTCTAATGTCACATGCCCTGGGGAATTTCTTTTCAAATACTTTTCTTGAAGACAGGTTTCATGATGTCTTCTAGGCCTACGCAGAATAAAGTGAATAGAAGGAATGAGAAAGTTAAAACCGAAACATTAAAATGGTTGTCAAAATTCAATTTGGTAAAAACTTAAAGGCTCAGTATGGATGACTGAGGGTTAACTATAAATGTCATCCATCAGCATAAGCCCCAACATCTCTACCATGACCACAGACACTTTTATGTAATGTTTCACATTTTATAAAATGCTTATCTATGTACATGTTTATGCATATGAACACAGATAAACCTAGATAGGTATTCACCTATATTTATTTCTATTTATATATGCACGTATATAACTATTTCTCACTTAATCCCCAAGTTAACTCTATAAGGTAGAGATTTTCAGTAGGGAGGGAAAAATTTCAGTTTGGGTCTAGAACTGTGTTTTCTTTAATGTAGGTGTTTCTTCTAGAGGAGAAATCTTCTCTATCAATTAGAATCTAACATTATGCTACACCCTGAGAAAATTTCTGGACACATTGACAAATAATAAAATTACTTGCCCAGGATCATATGGCAAGTATATCTCAGAGGAGTCACTTGAACCATCATCTTCCTCCCTTTGAGGCCCTTTAGATCCATAATTCTATGATCTTAAAGTAGACAATGCAAACATTAACATCCCCATACAGATGACAAATAAAGCTCCGAATAGTTGTCAGTTATCTAGTCACAAAGCTGGTGGAAGAGCCAGTATTTGAACCTAAGCCTTCTGCTTTCAAATTTCCTGCTCTCCTAATCATTCCACAAATGTTGGTGGGCTCCTACTAGGGTCCACATTTATTGAACACTTCCTATATACAAAGCATTATGGCAGGCATGAGAGCTATTATTCATCTTTATAGCCTCTGTATTATCTAACACAATACCTTGCAATCAATAAATGTTTCCTGAATGAATGAAGTATAGAACATAATCTTGTTCTCATAGAATTTTGAACCTAATTAATAGATGCAAAAAGAGGTATATATTGGGTATAAGCATAAGGAGATGAATACTAATAATAATAAAATGCTATATTTTGATTTGATGTCAAGTCAGTGGAAGAGAAACTTGAGTTCTTAACCTGGGATCCATGAACTTTATTTTTTAATATTTTGACAACTGTATTTCTACTGAAATTTAAGTCATTAGTTTCCTTTGCATTTTATTTTATGCATTTAAAATACTTATTCTGAGAAAGGCTCCATAGGCTTCATCCAAATGTTAAAGGGGTCCATATCACACAAAAAAGTTCAAAAACCCCTGAGAAAGACTACTAGAAATCAAGGGAGGGAAAGACCATTGAGTTGAAGGGTTTCACTGAGAATTCAATTGTGTAACAGTGCATGACAATGCTACCAATTTTATAAATGTGTATGTCACTCTATCTGTGCATTTCAAAGATCTTATTTCAGCCATCTCAAAGTAATATATTCTTTTAAAATTTGGAAATACTGAGGACTGAAAAGGCTTAATGACTTGTCTGATTTCATAAAACTTTGTATAATGTACAGAACCCAGCAAACTGCCTTCTATACAGTGTTTATTAAAGATTTCTTGCTTTATTGGTGGGCATGTTAATTGTTTCTTATAAGGTTATCATTGTTATGAGAGTGAGAATAAAACTATTTTTTTTTGCTCTAAGCAATACGTTTTACTTGTTTGAATGAGTAATTTTGGAGTTTCACTGTTCTGTTAGCTTTAGGTTCCATGACCCATCACCATATTATAAGTGGCATCATAATACATTTCAGCTAACAAATCTCTGGTAGAAAGAGAAGAAAATGAAAAAAAAAGGGTAACACTGCTTCAGTGATAGCAAAATTCTGAATATACATACATGCACACATAGACACACATATACATATATTAATATACATACGAGTATTGCATGAATGGATATTTGTAAGCAGTGTATACACAGCTAGGTGGCACAGTCAACTGATTATCAGCACTGAAGCCAGAAGGAATTTTTGCCTCAAACAGTTATTAACTGGGTGACCCTTGGCAAGTCTTTCAGTCTAAATTTTCTAATTAGTAAAAATAGTTAATAATAGCAAAGATAAAATGAGATAATATATGTACATAATATTGCAAATTGTAAAGTGTTATATGGTTATTGTTGTTATTTTACATCTGCATATAGATAGGGGCATCAACAAACAAACACTATTAATTCCTGATTGTGCGATAGGCGCTTTGCTAAGTTTTGGAGATACAAAGACTCAGAAAAACTACCTCTTTCTTCATTTTTATTGCTGAAGAAGCTTTCTTATATAGAACATACAAAATGCAAAAGACTTCCCAAATAGATTCCAGAAATGGTGAGAAATATTCTGAATTAATTAGTTAAATAAAAATTTTCAAACCAGAAAAAAAAAAAAAAGATACGGTGGGGAGGGTTATCTGGAGGGGTACAGAGCTGGGATCAATAAGACCGGGTTACTAAGTTGGCACTTGGTCTGAGTCCTGAAGGAAACCAGGGCTTTTAGGAGGTGTCGATGAGGAGAGCATGCATCCAGACATGGGAGACAGTCAGTTCAAAGGCACAGAGATCGGGGATGGAGTCTGTGTGGGAAAGAGCAAGGAGGCCAGTTTAGCTGGACCACAGATTGCAGGAAGAGGAGTAATCTGTAATAAAGCTAGGAAAATAGGTTGGAGCCAAGTTGTGAGAGGCTTTAAAAGACAGAGCCATTTTTATCAGATGGTAGAGATAATAGGAAGGGAGCTGAGTTTATGGAACAATGGGAGCGACGCGGTTAGATCTATGATTTAGGAAGATCTCTTTGGCCACCGTCTGGCTGTTTGGATAGAGAGAAGAGCCAGGGAGACCAATCAGGAAGCTATTGCCATCATTCAGAGATGGAAAGAGGAGAGATTATGAGGGCCTGAACTTCAGACGTTTCAGAAAGCCCATCTCGAAGACAAAGCAGTGCAAGGCAAGAGAAAGGAGAACTCTGGGCAGTGGCTCATCCAGCGGCTGAGTCACCCTCGCACTGGCCTTTTTCTCGGCTAATAAATGGTACTTGTTACAGTTACAAAATGAGTTTCCATCCTTACACTCCTCCTTCTCCCATCTCTTTCTCTGGCGGCACTTGAGCGTCCTCCGTATTTCTGACGCTGGTGGGCTTTGACCCTGTGGTCATCAGACCATGCTTCCTCTTGGATTAAGACAGAATGCAGAGCTTTGATACTTGTGTAAAATGAAATACTAACACTGGCGCTGCATTTAAAATAACATCCTGCCTAAAGGCAAAGCTCTCTTTTCCTCTTTACCCTCTGGATCTCTATTTCATCTTTGGCACTGATCTTTTCGAGCTGTGTCAGCCCCCACCCCCGCCCCCAGACATCGTGAATGGAAGGAGTGAGTGAGACTAACAAGTGTGGAAACCACAGCTGGGACCAGAGACAGGAAAGCTCTGGCCTCTGCCGAGCCAGGGAGAGTTTGGCCCCAAATGTGGAGTCATTAAAGGTACATTATGTGGAAGGAGAGGGTGGGGAAGGTTAACCGAATGAAACATTTTGATATTTTCAAGATCATTTTCAGTTACAGCCACATGTTTTTATTTCCAAAAAAGCCATTCTAATAAACAAACGGAGTAGATTTGCCTTTCCAGACAGACTATTTTGGGTGTGGAACAGAAAGAATCTCCTTTACACTAGTCTACAGACTTCAGAAACCACATTTTTACTGTCCAATTAAAAATAAGTGCCAAAGAAGACACCAGATTCTTTAAAATCTTGTGGTTGTTGCAAGATTAATAGATTGGCCTACAAGTCCTATTTGAGAAATTCCACTCCAAACACATTGTCTTATCTTAAAGTGTTTGGAGCGTTGTTTACATAGGATCATTCAGTTTGGTTGCAACAGAGAATAACTAACACTTTTGTAAAAAGGTGTCCAGAGACCAAATAAAATTTTTCAAGTGTCTGGCAAATGAGCCCGGTAGACATCCTTGGGTTGCTTTGGAAGTGATGATCAGAGTCCCTCAATAAGAAGTTGAGTCTTTAAAGTCCACCAGATTAAAGCACCGGTCAAACCATAGAGACCAGATATTCCCCAAAGAAACATAATATATCATGAAATGAAAAGAGATCCTGTGCTTTTAAACCAGCAACTTGGTGACAATACAGCTGAGTGTAAGCAGATGTTGTTGCTACATAAACAGCTAAACCCTTTGTCCACAGAGGCCTTAAGAGCTTAGATTCTAATGGACTGGTGGCTGGGCTTGATTTACACAGTTTAGGAATGAGTTGGAAGTGCCATGCTATAAGCTGAAAGATAACTATATACTCAGAGGGGCAGGCATTTTCTGATCATTCTGGGACCTGAAAAGAGAAATGCATTTACCTAGTAACAAAACAAATGCTCAAGAGACTGCTAACTACATTTTGCACCCCTGTCAAAAAGTAATGTTTTAGGAATCAGTGTTTGCAGAGAAAGCTGAAGGCTGGAGGCAGTTTGCTTGATGCAATATGAAGAAAAGTGGAGCTGAGATTCAAATCTGAGGAAGGTATTAAAGGTATTTGTAGAGTCTTATGCTCTGCTCTGGTGATTTTTCTATGGTTCTGTTGAGTAGATAACTATCTTCTCTTTTAGATAGGTCAACTTCCCAGACAGTCTCTACACAGCACCCTGTTTTCAATTAAAAATTATTTTACATATATTTTTAACCTTCAGATTTTTCATATAATACACCTTGTGTGAACAGCCCTATGAGTTCAATTTTAGGCCAGAACTCAAACATGCATAATCAGAGATCTTATTGTTATCATTAATATTATTATTATTGTTATTATTCATATTAAAATTCATCATTTTTATAAGTTCTGAAATAGTATCTTAGGAAGTAAAGTATCCCCTTTAAATTAAATTTGTACATGGGTTATTAGAAGGAGATGCTTAGTAAAGGTAGTATGATCCTACAAAATTAGGTTAGCCTGATTAATTGCAAACATCATTACGGTCAATCTTAAATTCCCTAGCCTCAAGTCTACATAATTCTATAATGATATCTTCATGGATTTATATTTTGTTGCAAGTGTAGTCATTTATCCTAAAATTGTATTGATAAAATGTTTCTCACCAGAATTATTCATTTGCCTTTAAATATATTTATTTATAATGCAGCATTAGAGATAGATCAGATTCCTTATGATATTCAGATATTGTGTCAGCATCTATAACAATATTATTAAAATAATCAAAAGAGACAAAAGTTCTCTGGTTATGAATTTAATAAGAATGTGGGTTCCCAAAAGCAAACTTTAGAGGGGGAAAACAGAAATTATTTTCATTGAAGTGGTTTTGCAACCCATTATAAGATTTTTTTGTTGCTGTTCAATCATTTTTAGTCATGTATGACTCTTCCTGACCCCATTTGGGGTTTTCTTGGCAAAGATATGTGGTAGTTAGCCATCTACTTCTTCTGTTCATTTTCATTAATGAGGAACTGCGGTAAACAGAGTTAAATGACTTGCCCAGCGTCATAATAGCTAGTAAGTGTCTGAGGTTAGATTTGAACTCAGGAAGCTGAATTTTCCCAAGTCCAGTCATTCCTTTCTGATTCCTGGCACTCTATTTACTGCCATTTCACTACCAAAAAAAAGGAAGTTTTGTTGTTATTAAGTCCTGTCGGACTCTTCATGACCCCATGGATCATAACATACATAGGCTTTTCTTGACAAGGATAGTGGAATGATTTGTCATTTCCTTCTCCAGTGGATTAAGGCAAATAGAAGCTAAGGGACTTGACTAGAGTTACCCAGCTAGTAAATGTCTAAGGCCAGATGAGGTCAGATCTTCTTGACTCCCACTCAAGCACTCTTTCCACTGAGCTTTTAATTTGTTCTATTTGATTGAGAAAAATTTCTCCCATTCATTTCAAGTTCTCATAAATGCCTAAGTTAATTTGTGATTAGTTCTGATTTTTTAAAGCCTAAACCTAATTTTTCACTCTATTCATAAATCAAAGCATGAACAAAATCAAACACATGTAAATCTTCAAGTTTGAGAATTATATTTCTCATTTATCTCATTTAGGGAATACATGCTTATTGTGTGCTTACTCCAAATCTTCTCATTAACTTTGTAGACCAATCAAGATCCAAATGCAAATGCTGCAGAAGATAAACTTCAAGCAAAGATCAAAGGTTTATAACAATGACAATAATAATAATAATAATAATAATAATAATAATTATATAACAAGTTATATAATCTTGTGTAATTCTATATTATATAATTTTTCTTGTTATTATAACATTAAACATTTTACAAATTTTATCTCATTAGATACTCACAACACCACTTAGAGGGAGGTATCATTATCATTCCTATTTTATAGATAAGGAAATTGAGGGATTAAGTGACTTACCCAAAGTCACAGACCTAGTAAAATGTCTCAGGGAGGATTTAAACTCAGGTTTTTCTGATTCCATGTCCAGTATTTTATCCACTATGTCATCTTGCTGCCTCTACTATGGAGTTGGATGGCAGTGAGTGTAAAAAGCTTTTGGATTTAAAAAAATAGATTTTTAAAAAACTAATTATACTTCTGTTGACAAGAAGGCAAAAGAGCAATTGCTCTTGTTTTCCACCATTTAGTCAAAAGATGAAACACCTCCTAACTGAGCCCTGAAATCCCGTGACACAAGAGACATGCAAAAGTCATTAAGGGTATCCTGAGGGGACTCATACAGTTACTTCACTGTAGGGTGGGTGTGAGCATCCTCAAAATTCAATTACTTTAAAATAAAGTTAGAGCACTAAGCAATATCCTGCTTTCGACCCAGCAGGGTTTCCCGTGAGAAAAGAAAGTGGGCAAAGAGCTCAGACAGACAGACAAACATATTTACCCCTAGGTGGAAGGTACAAATTAAATTAGCCAGTCACAAAAGGGAGATGTTTTCTCCTTCTGTTCAGATGTCATGGTAGTGAGGAAACATAGTCTGGGGCCAAGAAAAATGGCCCAAATGCATTCATCTAAGCTACCATTCATCCTGTTCCAAGGTCTAAACAGAACACATAAAAGAACAGCACTGTTGAAGTACTTCCTCTCCTTAGTTACCAAGTTGGGAGTCGCAAGGGAACATGGGAACAGGGGGTGGGGATTTTTCCAGAATGTTTCATTGTTGTGATGGAAGTATTGGGGGATGCTATCAAGCTAATGCCTGGTTTAAAAATCTCATCAATATAATTTGATTCCATATTTCATGGAAAAAAACCATCGTTTACGGTGCTGGTTATGGTTTGTTTAAAGATACATCACAAACTTTCTCTCCCTCTCTAGCTGGAAACCAATATAGGCACTTCCAAAGAGTCAAGTATCTTTTATTGTACCTCATTAATATGCATGTTTTTGGCACTCAGTTTGGTTCAGCTGGTATGCTTTCCAGTATCTCATTCTTTATTTATATGAGACTGGGAGGTGTGACCTATGGAGCCAGTTGGCTGTCATGAATTGGAATATTCATTAAGTTTCATGAATTATGCATTAGACTGCTTATAATACTGAGATCCTTACTTGATCCAGCCAGAGCTCTCAACTGCTTCTCGTTAGATGGGATGATCCATATTTCGGTCAAACTATGTATGTGTTCCATACACTGAAGAAGAAATATCTGTGTTTGCAACTCAAAAATGCTTGAGGATTTTGCAACTGGCATCTGACTCACTAAAACTCATGCCTTGCATGTCTGAAGGACAATGAGGACATGGTTTATCCCTTGTAAACCAGACCTAAACAGGGTTCTCTTAAGCCTAATGCCTGCTTCTTTCCTTCACTAATGCCACCTAGAAATTGTTTTTGGCAGGTTAGAGTTCTGGATCATGAAAAGAAAGCCATTTTTTCATAGCTATCACCTGGTCCTATACATAGGAAATCTAATGCTGAAAATTTAGTCGACAAGATAAGCTTTGAAGAACTTGTATTTCCTTATCCAAAGACAAGAAACTCTATTATTGATAATGTGGTAATTTTGTACCTTTTTTGACAGATAGATGTAATTGGACCACGTAAAATCTAGCTTTCATATTTGGTCGATGATATCTAGATCTAATGGTTATCCAATACAACATTTGAAAGACTTTTAAAAATAGAAATATTTCTCAGTTTCAATGTTGATGGAAATATACAATTGAAGTATCTAAGTATTGCTTTCATTTCATATCTTTCTTTAAGCCTTATCCACCAGCACACTACTGAAACAGGACTTGATATGGAAAAGAAAACAGGGCATTTCGGTTGGCAAATGGGGTCAGCAGGATATCAACAGGCTAAAGTGCTCAAGCTGGTTTGACCATTCAAAAGTTCAAGTTCTATATAAACTAATCAAATCAAAATAACCCTAAAGTGAACATCCCTTCTTCCATTAAAAATGTAGCCTTTATCAAATCCATAGGCTCCAATCTCAAACAATTATAGCCTAAAATTCTGACTATTGTTTCTGCCCCAATGGTGTTCTGCAAAGTGAAATTTCATACTCTATGTGAATTTCATATTTTGATAATTACTTGGATCATTTTAATGATTCATGATTTTGTTGGCACCATCATAAACTGTTACAGCTCTATGCCTCCATGGATATTCTTTTTTTTTTAAACCCTTAACTTCTGTGTATTGACTTATAGGTGGAAGAGTGGTAAGGGTAGGCAATGGGGGTCAAGTGACTTGCCCAGGGTCACACAGCTGGGAAGTGTCTGAGGCCGGATTTGAACCTAGGACCTCCCGTCACTAGGCTTGGCTCTCAATCCACTGAGCTACCCAGCTGCCCCCCTCCATGGATATTCTTAAAAAGCTTCTGGTAGCAGATTTTTTTTCCTGAAATATATTTCCTATATGTAATACCAGGTGATAGCTGCATAAAGGGGCTTTAGAGGCAATTAGATAGTGCAATGGACAGAGTTCTGGACATAGAATCAGGAAAATCTGAGTACAAATGCAGTCTCAGAGAGCTACTAGTTGTGTGACCCTATGCAAGTCATTTAACTTCTATCTGACAGTTTTCTCACCTGTAAAATGTAAATGTAAAAAATAATAATAATAATCACACCTATCACCCAGGCATGTTATGAGGATAAAATGAGAAACTTGCAAAGCAGCAAGTCAGAAAGCATAAGTGGTAGTTATTATTCGATTATCATTAATATTATTATTTTATATATACATCTAACCTCCCAATGACAATTTGTAAGAGAGAGTAGTTTAAAAGAGAAATAGGGATCAGGCGTAGAATGGAATACTGCTTGGGTCTGTTTTGCAATAAGTAAACCAGATTAGCAGTGCTTTCAGAGAATTAGACAAATAGGTCCGCAGATAACAGATGCATAGCCCACAACAGGGTCCAAATATGAAAGCTTTCTGCTTGGTAAAACCTGACAGCTTGTTCCAAGTTTTTAGAAGCTCCAAGAACCCCGGTTCACATCCAGACTACAGTAAAGTGCAGAATCATGGCTCTGTTGGAGGTTGGAAAGTGATTATGATTGGTAAGTAAAAGCTTAAAAGATCATTTGAATTCACTTCACTCCATTTGATATATTCTAGGGGACTGGACTGAAAATGTATAGGCTGATCTATCGGAGGTCACGGGTGAGCCTTGAGTAAAATGGCATTGTTTACTGATGTTTTAGTGAAGAGATTAGCTGTCATTTATTTTCACATACCTAACTGAAGAGCTTTAGAGGTTCCCAGCAAGAGTGTGTTCTCTTCTCTTTCTTAGCCTGTCACATCCTTGTCAGTTCCAATAAAATTACTTACCTGAATTATGCAGATGAGCTTTTGTTATGTCCAGCACCCATCATTGTTCATCTCCACTACAGCTGAAATTTCTAGCAGACCCCATGCTTATACTGTCTGATTTTAGGACTTCTTAGGTCAAGACCTTTCAACCTCAGGGCTTGACTTATGCCACAACTATTTGACAAATCACCCAGACCCTTACAAAAGCCGGTTGAGCTCCAAAGTGGCCGTCCTCTATAGACCACCGTTTCACCGTTTTGACATTTCCTTCTCACTTTTCCTCTCAGTAATTAGACAAAGGGAGAAAAAGACATTTGTGTCCAAAGAATGCTTTCATTTGGACTGTGATAAATGACTACTCTTTCCAAGAAGCTGCAGTCCCATTACTGGATAGAATGTTTCTTCACAAGAGGGCCAGGACAGAAGGCTACCCACCACAGTACTCCTAGAGCTTTGACTCTAAAGCCCACAGAATTTCTACCATTCACATAACTGTCTTCCGTCACTCTCAAAATGGAAGAATAGGACATAGATGTGTAATCAATAAGAATCCTGAGAAGACAATTTTTAAAAATTTTGTGTGTATGTTTCATGGTGTAAAAAAGAGTTGGGGGGAGAAGAGATATCCAGTTTTTTGTCTTCTGTTTTAAACTGGATTCTGCTCTGTCTTTTAAAGCTATGTCTAATGGAAAATGTGGTTCTTCCTTGACAAACTACATTATCCCATGTTGCTCATTATTTCTCATATACTTAACTTGTGAAAGCTCTAATTTGCTGAATGGCCAGCAAACTAACATTTTAATGGGCTATAAAATTTTTGAAAAAAAATTGAAGGAAGTTGGATCATTATCTTTCCTTTGAAGGGGTGGGGATAAATACAAGTGACTATACTGTCTAGTTTTTTTTCTTTTAAATCTGGCATTGTACTGAAATATTTGTTTCTTAATCGAGAGTAAGTTATGTCAACCATGTTTTTATAAACTCCTTTCATATTGTTGAGTTAATGTTTATTGTTCCATAGGGTCAGAAGGACTGCCAAACATGTAAAGTAATTGAAACTGCATGTGATTCAACTGTTAAGAGTTAGAGTGAGAAATTAGAGTGTTACCATTCCTGTTATGAGTTAATCTATCATTTCTGTTCATGGTAGTGCATTAATCAGGACATTACCAGATCAGTCAAATCGACTTTATGAACTGATATCAAATGAGGATTAAGAAATCAACCAAGCTACTTTTTTTGAAGTTAAACACATTATATGTGGCTTTGTTCACAAAAACAGGAATGACACAGGAAAACACTTATTTGTAGGTGTCATGAGAAGTTGATCTGACATGGATGACAGCTACTCATGTGACTTAGTCTCATCAATTCATCATCTTTCAAATGTAATACGAGAGGATATATTTTTTCTGGAAGGAAAAAAATCCCAGGAGCTTCCATTGACCTTTCTTTTAATAACTCATATCCTACAAGGATACAATTTAAAAAAGAAAAGAAAACCCTGACAAAGGTTTTGCAAGTTTAAGCTAATCTTTATAAGCATCATATCTATTATTTTATTTTTTTACTTTTCCAAGGACTTTGTGTAAATAAAGGCATTCACATGTCATAGTTCTTATCTCCCAAATCAGGACACAGCCAAAATAGGAATCAATTTAATTTGGATTTTTATTGTGAAATCTTTGTGAGGGAACAGGATTCTAAGATGTTTCCCATGTAAATGCACCAGAGCAGGCAGCTGATATGCTTGAAATAATGCCCCCTCAGGCCTAAAAGCTCCCATGCATTCCACTTGCTAGTTCTTTTCCAGCCCATGAGAAGGCATTCAGAGAGTAAAGGAAACCATGGGAACTCCTCTGGTAAATCTTTAACTGATACAGTACATGCAAGTTGATTGTTTCTATTGAGTCAGTTAATTGAACTGAGTTGAGGTGGGCCTGCAGTGTGTATTGAAAATGAATATTATTCAATAAAATCATGTGAGTTTGCTTTTAAAAAGAGCTTCCAGTTTGACAAATTAAAACAAAACAAAAAAAGAACTCTACATTATTTATGATATATTTGAAATGTTACATTTATAAATATTCTCTAATCTACCAAAGGCAAACAGGCATTGATATAACCTTCATTTAAACTGTATTTTGTAAGTTTTAGTTTTGAATTAGTGATTCCAGCCACCTGCGCCATTTACTTACTATATATTATTGTGGTGTGGGAAGTTCATTGAGCAATAGGTTTGACCTCTTTATTCTTAGTGATCTATTGTAAACTTGAGTTTCAGTTTTTGATCCTCATTGCAGTGTTATTTCAATACCAAAAACTTCAACTAGAGTTAATATCCACGGCTTTGTCAAAGACTTAATAGAATGAATGCCCAGTTCTTTCCTGTGTAGTGTGACACAAAAATAGTGGTGCCCTATTTAGAAAAACAATGGTGTAGTTCCATGCAACTCCTTCGGGAAATGTGCAGCCATGAAGCTTCTTCCATCCCTCATTGATTATGGAGAAATTTGCTTATCAAAGTACAATGAGCAGTAAAAGGAGTTAAGGAAAGTATTTGTCAGTCATGAAAGATAAAACAGATATTTCTCCAAGATTAGTGCTGAATTCTCTGAAATCATAACCAGAAGAATATGGAACAACAAATGTATTGTTATTTTATGTGAAATCTGGAATTTTCTTACTTAAAAACATCTATCATTTATCACATAAGAAAGGATCCAATGATATGTTCAGAATATGGCCATATTTTCTACACTTCTTATTTAGGCAGATTAATCTTGCCTAATGGTTATGTAGAAGGCAATTTTTCAACAAGTAGTCAAGGTGCATCAGACCTCTCTGTTTAACACTCTACTATATACACTGATGGTTAAGTCAAAAAATAATAAAGTTTCTGTTTGAAAGGGGGGGAAAGAGTAAAAATGAGAAAGAAAAAAGAAGGAAAAAAGGAAAGAGAGAGGAAAAAGGGAGAGAGGAAAGAAGGAAGGAAAGGAGGGAGAGAAGGAAGGAACAAAAGAAGGAAGGAAGGAATGAAGAAACAAACAAAAGAAGGAAAGAAGGAAGGAAGGAAGACTCAAAGAGACACAGAGATTTCTGTTCAGACTTTTTGTATGCACATTGAGTTCTGGCTCAGTAGCTCTTTAAAACACTTTATTTCACCATTCATTAATTTTACTTCAAAGAAGGGGGCTCATAGTTCATATGACCAGTTTCAAAGGCAAGATCTGAGACTATTTCTTCCTGACATCAAGTATTCTCTCTTGCTTCTTTGCAGCATGTTGCATTCTCTATGTTTCACCAAAGTTTGTATCTTTATATTAATAGGAAAGATTTTATCCATCTAACTATACATATTGCAAACTACATTATGAAATATTTAAACAGTATGTATATGACATGGGATGATAAACGTTATAATTGGAATGGCCTTAAAGAAATCAAGTTTTATCTCTCTCATTTTATAATGAAGAAACTGAAGCCTATGGTGATAGCACTTCAGTGTGATCTCATTTTTCTTCCCCTTTTCCTCTAATGGGGAGAGAATTTAGCTTGGGGAAAATGGCATGATGCTTTCAGTAATAGGATAAGAAGTCAGCCCAATCCCTGAATTTCAGAGAACAGGTTTAGCACATCATTGAACTTCTACCATAGCCATTACTGGCAATGGTGGAATGGTCTTTATCATGTCACAGAAATATAATGGAATCAGAAAATATAAAATCTGAAGAGACATCACATGTCTCTTAATACAATAATATCACTTTATAAATGAAAAAACAGAATCCAAGAGGTCGTAATAATCAAAATTACAAAGTCAGGGAGTTTTAGAACTCGTCTCCTTCTTTACCTTCTAAATATGGACCTTCTCATTTCCTTAGAACTTATCTCATTTATATGATGGTATAACATAGCAGGAAAAGCTTTGGATTTGGAGGTACAAATAATAACAGTGAAGAATAATAATAACTAGCATTTATAGAGTAAGGTTTACAAAGTGCTTTATACATGTTAGTTCATATGATCCTCGCAATAACTCTGTGAGGAAGGTTTTATTACTGAATATCATTTTATAGATAAATAAACTGAGTTTTAAAAAGGTTAAGTGACTTACCCAGGTAGTTAGTGTCTAAGGCTGGATTTGTCTTCTCTATACCACCTAACTTCCCTGGGTAGAGGACTTGGGATCAATAACTAACTTTCTGACTACCACCTGTGTAATCATCCATCATTCCTTGGCATGAGTCTCAGTTCCCACATTTATAAAATCAGAGGATTGAATTAGGCTAACTCTGAGGTTCCGTAGGCTTCTAAATCCTTTGGTACCATAATTCCCTATGAAAGAGTTGTTAAAGATGAATCATATTGCATTAGAACATGCTGCCAAAAGTCTAAGGAGGAGGAGGGCCTTGACCTACCATCTTATGTAACACCACTTTGAAGTGTAAGAAAGACCTGGCTTCCTTCATCATTTCAGACTCTACTAAAACTAAGACTAGTACAGTGTGTATTTGTTTCTCTCTGCACATTATTATCTTTATTGTTATTACTATCATCCTTTTCTAACTGTGAGCCAATGAGAAGAATTGTTTTTATTTACTCTGATTTTGGGGGGAACTTGAATGTATGACTTCAATATAGTTTATAATCCCCATAACAGCATATAATGGTTATACTTTAGATGTTTAAAAGCAATTGAACACATTCAATATGCTTATGACATAGAATTTTATAATGCCCTATCTGCTTCTGTATTAAATGGTTCATGTTAATAAATTCCAGCCTATTTTCCATGTTTCATATTTGTGTATATAAACTCATAAAAATAACTGACATGAATTTTTCTAGTATCCTTATAGTGGGAAAATGTAAACAACAAAATCCGGTACTCAGAGATAAAGCTCTGTCCCTGAGGAAACCAAGCAGAACATCGTTGCCCTAAAATTTAATTTCCAACAGATTCTTACGAGATCCAGAAGTCACATATAAGAGATCCTTTTGAATAAAAATCTGCCTAGTGGGAAGCAAGTAATATACTGTTTTAAAACTAATGTGTTTTAAAACTTATGATTTGCAGATGAATCATTCCCATTTTGATCTGGCCTCCTGACTAATAGCAATTACCATCATAAACTAATTTTCAAAATGTCTTACTCTCAATGTCATCTATGTTACTCTGACAACTTGCCACTGAAAATTGTTGGCTCTGCTATGGAGTTTATTCAAATCCAAAAGCTCTTAAAGAGCCTTGATGTTTCACAACTATGAAGAAGTGGATTAATAACAAAACGTGATGAAGCAGAATGACATGACATCATTTTCAGAAGTGATCCAAAACACAGAACCAGACCCAAATAGTTATCTAGGAATCCTAATGAATATTACTATTGGTTTCTGCTGAGCCTCCTTTTCAATTGTCTCATATAATAATGGGGAGGAGCATAAAGAATGAAGGAAAAGGGAATGAGAAAAAGGATTGGACTTCCCTTAATATTTGTGTTGAGTTTGTTGTGGTTGTCATTAAAAATAAACATGTATTATTTGCTTTAAAAAATATGAAAATGGGCTTCCAGTACCCTAAATGTTTATGGAGTGTAAAAGCTGGCTTGAAGATTAACATTAAAAAACTAAGATCATGTCAATTGGTCCCATTCCTTTCTGGCAAATAGAGGGAGAAGAAATGGAAGGAGTGTTAGGTTTTATATTCTTGGACTGAAAGATTACTACAAATGGAAACTACAAGCCATCAAATTAAAAGACCCTTTTTCCTAGGGAAGAAAGCCATAACAAATCATGAGAGCTTAATAAAAAGCAGAGATATCACCATGCCAACAAAGTTTCATATAGTCAAAGCTATGGTTTTTCCAGTAGTAATGCATGACCATGAGAGCTGGAAAAGGAAAAGGAAAAGGAAAGATGAGTGCATCTCAATCAATGCTTTTGAATTATGGTCTTGAAAGAAGACTTTTGAAAGTCTCTAGGATGTCAAGGTGATCAAATCAGAAATTTGAGATAAGGGACAATAACACTGTTGTTTTTTTCTTATATCTCACCATCCAGCATAGGAACATATATCTAGGAGGAGTTTAGATAGATAGATAGAGAGAGAGAGAGAGAGAGAGAGAGAGAGAGAGAGAGAGAGAGAGAGATAGCTAGATTAGATGGATACGTAGATAGATACATAGATAGAAATGGATAGATTAGAAAGAAACATACATAGATACAAAAATAGATACATAGATACATCCATATATATCTGCCTACATAGAAATTTAGACACATAGAATTGAATTGTATTCAATGTTGATGACATAGATCTATTTTCTCTCCCATTACAACTCTACCTTACACATTACCTTCTGTCTTTCATCTCCACGCCTTTTTATTGTCTGCCCTCCATTCTAGAAATGCTTCTTCACTCCTACTTCTAAGAATTCCTAGTTTCCCTCAAGGTTCAGCCAAAATTTCACCTCCTGCATGGGTGCTACATCTTCTATTCCTCACAGCTTCTGGTACTTTCTTCCCCTGGAATTACTTTCTCTTTACTTCATATGCATTTTTATCCACTTATATATGACCATGTTTCCACCAATAGAAAATTATCTCCATGAAGAAAGGGATTGGTTTATTTTTCTGTATTCCTACATTGTAGTATAGTGCTTGACCTGTGATAAGTGCTTAGTAAATGCTTGTTGACTGATAACTTAGGTAGACTTTGGTTTTCCTTTTTTTGATGTCTAGTGGCACCTAAGTATTCTGGTAACTTTAGGATCCATGTCATAGAACTGGGTTACAAGCAATGTTCTTTGCTTACAGAGTAAAATATGATTAAATATCTGTTTATTTAATTGATGTAACAATATTATAACAACTTCCTTCCAGTACTTCAATAACTAAACGTCCTTGGACAGGATCCAAGGTAGATTTACACCCTAATGAAAAGCAAGCTATTACAGGTCATGTTATAACCATATCCTATTGTGCTATCAAAAGAGATCATTTAAAAAACAAAAGAACCTTAATTTTCACCATTGACTTTTCAAAAAATGTGTTCTTTTCCCCTTCAAAATTACTTAATAATTTGCTCTGGTGACAAAATTGTTAGGGAATAAAACCTAAGCTATATATGCTATTAATTAGAAAAATTTCTTATAATTGGGGAAGTTACCTACCTAGACATACTTTGATGTGATGAAAAAATAATAATAGTAATTATGTAATATATTAATGTTTAAAAATCTAAGGAATTAGGTACCATTATAATCTTATTTTACAAATTAGGAAACTGAGGCATAGAAAAATTAAGTAACCAAGCAAGTGCTCAGTGTCAAATAGCTAGAAAGTGCCTGAGGCTGCCTTTGAATTTGAGTCTTCCTGACTCCAAGTCCAGCATTCTACCCATTGTGCCACCTTGCTGCCAGATTCGCAGTTTTAGATCTTGAAAAATTATTGAATTCCAGCTAACTTAATCCTATCATTTAAAAAATGAGGAAACTGACTGTTTTAGATGTATGGTTGCTTGTGCAGTTTCACATAGGCTATAAGTGATACAGCTAGGCAGCAAGTCAAAGTCTTCTGATTCTAAATCTTCTTATCTTCCAACCTTGCTCCCTGTTTTCTACTTTTTCCAATTTTCATCACATTCTGTGCAAAGGCCAATAGCCTAATACTTCTTCATTCAGCAGCTATAGCCGTATGACAAAGAGATTAAAGATGAGGGAAAGGACCTACCTGTACAAAAATATTCATAGTACCTGTTTTTGTGGTAGCAAAGACCTGGAAACTGGGGCATGCCCCTCACTTGGAGAATGGCTGAACAAGTTGTGGTATATGATTGCAATGGAATAATATTGTGCCATAAGAAAGGCATATAAGATAATCACAAAAAAATCTAGAAAGACTTATATGAAATGTTGCAAAATGAAATGAGTGGAACAAGAAAAACATTGTATCCAGCAATGGCAATAATATGATGATCGACTGTGAATGATTTAACTATTACCAACAAAGCAAGGCTCCAGGACAACACCAAGGGACTCTTGATGAAAAATGATATCTACTGCCAAAGAAAGAACTGACAGAGGCAAATGCAGAATGAAGAATTCCATTGTGTCCTTTATTTCCTCCATGAATTTTTCTTTTGTGTAATATGTGTCTTCTTTCACAACATGATGAACATGGAAATATGTATTTTATGGCAAAGTATCTACAACCTACGTCCTATTACTTTCCTTTTGGGGAGAGGGGATAGTTGGGAGAAAGAAAGATAACATGGGTTGTAAAATTTCAGAAAATGAATATTAAAAATTTTATCAACATGCAATCTGAAAAAAATGTAAAAATATATATACTTTTTAAATAGTCTAATACTCCAACTGATCTTTTATGTCATGCATGTGAATTTTCCCTGCAAAAATAGAGACTGTAACCTTCAATTTTTGTCAATCCTGGTTCTTTTTTTAATTTGAAAAATATTTTTTTTATTTTCTCTTTATTTTTATATAAATACAACAGGCAAAATATGATGTCCATTGGTAGCTCCAAAATTCCATTGTCTGACTGTTTCTCCATCTAACAAACTACTGGGGAATCCACTCTGATGCTCCCTCTTTTACTATATTTGAAGGCAATAGTGTAATTATGAAGGAGAAAGCCATTGCTAGTTCCTTTCATTCACATCCTCCCATAAATCATCCATAAGAGATTCACCTAACATTATAAGAGTCTTCTTCATGTTCCACTGCATGGATACCGGGAACCATTCAAGAATCTTCCCATGTCAGTACTGTGTGACCAGCCCATTATTTTTCTGGACATACATGTCTGTGATATCAACCTTTACACCACTTCTGCAGAGTCCCTAGTTTGTCAAGTGTGGCAGCCTGCTCAGGCCCTCGATGCCTTTATGCTGATCTTTGGTTGAGTCTCAGATTTGATTCTTTGAAGACTGGCATTCTATGGCTCATAGTCATCTATCAATGGAAAAATGTTGGTATTATAAAAATGAGATATTGTTTTAGGGAGGAGCTTTATTCCTCTATTTGTAATATATGTCCTATTAATTACATAATTAGTACAACTCTGTGATCTTATTCTACAGAGAAGTGTCAGCACATTAATAGCCTATAAATATATGAATGAATCGATCCTTGGGTATATATATATATATATATATATACATATATATATTTATTTATGTATATGTATTATGTAAATTAGATCTATTTTATGAGTATAGGGAAATTCCTAGGTGAGAATAATTCCTCTACCAATAAAGACTAGTACTATATATGTAATTTATAGTCTTACAGAGTTAATTAGAGCACTAGGAAATTAAATTACTTACTCAGAGTCAAATAATAATAAGTACTCAGGGTTAGAAATGGAATTCGAATACAGATTTTTCTGGCCTTAAGTCCAGCTCTCTTTATTCCATTCGGCTGCCTGCTGCCTTGCATGCTTCTATATGTAGACATGCATGACTGTATTTATGTATATATGTATCAATGTATATAAACACAAAACATATATGCACAAAGCTATATATGTCTACCCATTAAGACGTGTTGCTGTCTGTATCTTGTACATTGTTAACACATTGAATTTGCCCACATATATGCATTATATGTGCACACACCTGTCTACGTGCAAGTATGATATATGTTTACCAACTAATCTTCCCTCAGGAAAGCCACAATAATACAAGTAAAATTAGTTTTTCTACTTGTATAGGAGAGAATGTTGCCCACCTGAGACAAATGTGTGTGTGGCTGACTATTGAAAAGATTTTATGACTCTATATCCTTCTCTGCAGGTCTATTCTGGTAACTAATTTTACATGACAAAATGTAGAAGCTTTCCAAATTTCTTTTAATGTAAACCTTGAGGGGCATTAAAAGAAAAAGAAAAAGATGCAGTAACTCAAACTGGAATATTTTAAGGCTACAGATACTAATAAGAAACAAATGCAGCTATTCAATGTCACAAAGAAGGCTGAATCAGCACCAGGGCAAATACAAATAAGATTCATTCACAAATCAGAAAGTAAGTAAAGTCCCAATCCCAAAAAGATTAATATTCAGATGTCTCAACTGAAAGGGATACAGGAGTCATAATACAGGAGTAATAATAATAATGATTGGGAGAGAAAAAGGATGGAAAAATACAGGAATGAGATGGAAACTCTCAGCAGGACAATATTGAATAAATCAGAGTTTTTTATTCTAGGTCATGGAATATACTCTATCCCATGATAATCCTGTATTATTATAAATATGATAATCCAGTATTATATTTATGCATGTTTTCTCTGGCATTAGTCTAGATGGCATTCCCTTCTAGCCCCTTTCACCCTTGCTTTCTTATATGTGCTCTTTAAATTGTTCTAAAAAGTCTTGTGGAACTGTATAATAGTTTGTTTTTTTTTAAGATCCTGGAATAAGCTATTGCCTTTGGTTAAAAAAAATTTAATGACTGTGTCTAATATGCACTCCATGCATAAGTAATATGTAGGGCATCATTCAGAATTGATTTATCTCTTGCATAAACTTTGTAAAATTGGGTGTGAAATTTTAGTAATTATAATCCAGTTCTCTCAGGGTCTAAGAGACTTCCTGTTTGCAAGTTTGGCAATTTTAGAAGGTGCATTAAGTCTTTCAGGTCACAGTAGTTGTATTTATTAGGGCCTTGAACTGAAGGAAGTCAGTATAGGATCAGTTCATGTTAGGTTCACAAGATATTTGGCAGATCTGGTTTTATTCAGTTCAATAGTTTTAGAAAGTATGTGGATTTAGTTCTAAGTTGAATTGGTTCACCACTATTTTGCTGGGGTTTTTTTTTAAGTTACTAAGTTAAAACTAATAACATTTAGGTAAAGTTCAAGATTAAACAAATTGGTGCCACTTATTTCTGGTTTTGCTTTGTATTTTAAATTCCTGGAATTTAGTGGTATTTGGTTTTAAATCAGAGCTATAACTAGGATATCACAAGTTGGACTTTGTAGAATGTCAAACTCCAGGATGGATTTCCTTATTACCCTAACCTAGTACTTAGCCTGTAGGTCCTATTAATTGAAAAATCACAGGGATCCTACCCTTCTTTTGGAAACTTTCTTGCACCAGGAAGGTCTAACCATTTTTTACCTGCTCACTTCCATACCTTCATCCTGTGGTTGTCTAACTCGGCTGTACTCAGTTGCCGTCTGTGAGTTCCTCCTTTATCTCTTCTAGTGAATGTCCTAGACCCTACTAACGCAAACCCTCTTTTCTACTCTCATCTTCCCACTCCCAGCCTTCTACCAACTTCCTAGCTTGGGTCAAAAATAAGACCCAAATTCCTTGGTCACATCTAAAATTGAAAAGGTCTTCACAAAGTCTCTCAGATCTGTATCCCTGAATGAACTTGCTAAATTCCCCTGAAATCACTTTGGTAATGAGAAGAATAAACAGTTCATTCAGAAAATACTTATTGATCACATTGTTTCCAATATACAATATAAGACTTGGTTACTGTAATGCCGAGGCATATAATTCATTGACCTAATTTACTAAATTAATGGAATCTCTTTTCAAAAGTGATTTTTCCAGACTACTGATCTGAAAACTGTTGGATAGCAAGTTTTTACTATCCTGTAAAATGTTTACTTCCAAAATCTTTCTTTCTTTTTTTTTTTTTTTTGATGAAAGCATAAGGTAACTTTATTCTACAAAATCTTTATTTCTTTCTTTAAAAGGAGGTATTCTTAGGTTTTTCTTTGTATTAGCAAAAAAGATTCTAGCTATTGATAGATATTCATGGAAAAGTCATGGATATTATATTATAGGGAAAATTATCTTGAGTCACTTATCTTTTGTTTCAACTCAAATTTATCAAGAAATAGCTCAGGAACTTCTTACTCTAAATCATTTAATTGTACGGGACAAAGAATTTGATCTCTGTTCAACCCAAGACACAGAATTAAGAGGAAAAGATAATTGGCCAAGAAATATTTTAATGAATTTCTTTAGTAGTATTTGGTCTAACTATAATTAAGAGCTGTTACCCTGTCCTTCCCTGTGAGAGAATTTCCATATTTCAACAGAGTGGAGCTAATATCTGACAAAGGCCCTAAAAAATGAAGATCAAAACTGGTAGCAGGGAGCATTGCCCAGCAGAAATCACCAGACCAGAGGAAGAATGACACCTTTGGAGAACAGAGGAGTCTAAGAAAGAGTGAAATGGAGAGCAGAGATGTAATGCTTAGGGAGCAGTCAACATATTATGATGCTTAGCTACAGGTCTAAAAAAAAGGAAGAATGATAACATTACCAGAAGACATAATGCTATGAAGTGTCATAGAAAGGAGTTACCTTTACACTTATGTGCCTGTACATATGCTTGTACCATCTATGATTCCTGTTTGTCTATTGTTCACAATTACAGAATATATAGTTGGAGAGATTAATGCAGGGAAATGCTCCATGACTATTTTTCTTACTGTTCTGTTTCAATAATTCAGAGACTCATGGCTTAATTGACATGAGGAAGCCTTCTACCAATTCAGAGAGAAATTCTGTGTCTTCTAAGACAGTATTTGAAAATAATTGTAGGCAAAATAATTATCTCTTTGCAGTCCATCTAGAACTGACACCATCCAGATTTATTTAAGCCAGTAAGCAAATAGTAGCTATATTATTGCCACATGCATACCTAAGGTCTTTTAGTATGGAATGATTTATTGAAGTTTGCATTTCATTGAGATAGTCATCTTGAACTCAGGATCATTTCCACACTTTCTTTTTACTATGAATTTATAAACTGATTCCTGTGTCTCCTCTTTCTTGTCATTGCTTCCAGTTTTTCCCTCTCCTCATTCTCCCTCTTCCATTCCTGCTCCCTGAAGCAGGCGTGGACTCTGAGAACTGAGGCAAGACAGAATTTAGCTACTTCTTAGTTCCACCATGTGGTTTAGAATTAGAAAGGCTGTTATAAAGAATCCTCACGCATGGAAACTGATTCAAATAGCATTTTAGCTTTAGAGGAAGAGACATTGGTCTAAAATTTAAATAAGTGCTAGAGATTCCCAACTTTAGATCACTCAACTAAAATAGGAAATGCGCTGAGTATCTTTTCTACATGCTGTAGTCACTCTCCTGTGGGTTTGGCTTCCATCTGTCTGCCTTTTGTTTTTGTTTATGTAAAGCTTTACATTTGGCCATCAATATGTTATGTTGTGCTCTGTTAGCTTTGCAAGCAAAGACCTAAAGATAATGAATTATACACATTTACCATCTTTTTAGTTGACTGACTAGCAAAACCTAGTTTTAAAATTTGGTGAAGGTGAGATAAATACAAGGAGGCTTCTACAGGAAAAAAAAAAAAACAGAAAAATCTTGCTAAGGATGAAATCTACAGAAAATAAAGATTTTTGCTTAGCTAAAGAAGAAAGTCCTAAAAACACAGATTTTTAACAGTGAATGAGAAGAGAGATGAGCTAATGCAGGTGATATGAAATCTTGAATATACTACCTCAGATCCTTTTGAGAAGTAGATGGGTTATAAATCAGAAAGAAATAGACATGTTCAATAACCAGAAAAAATATTAACTATGATATTTTTATTTTTTTAATTCGGCGTAAAAGAAAATATGATCAATTATATGACTCCTCAGATGAATTAAAATTATTTTAAGGAAATTATTTCCCTACTTCAGTATCCAAAGATCAAATCTCTCTCTGTCTCTCTCCCCTTTCCTCTCTCCACTTTCTCTCTTCTCCTTTTCTTTCCTTTCCTCTTTAGCTCCCCCTAATTAGAACTCCTCTGAGGAAATTTCTAAAGCAAAACCAAAGCATATATATGACTTAATGTTTACCTATATCTCCTGACTCATTATGTGGTTTATATAATCCTTCATAGAAAAGGGAATAATTTGTACAGAATGAATAGCTTATAGCAGTGCCTGGAATAGTATACAGTGATGGGCAAATGTTGTTTTTTTTTTAATATTTTTAAACCCTTAACTTCTGTGTATTAGTTCCTTGGTGGAAGAGTGGTAAGGGTAGGCAATGGGGTTCAAGTGACTTGCCCAAGGTCACACAGCTGGGAAGTGTATGAGGCCGGATTTGAACCTAGGACCTCCTGTCTCTAGGCCTGGCTCTCAATCCACTGAGCTACCCAGCTGCCCCCCCCCCATGGGCAAACTTTTTAAAGAGGGAGCCAAAGGAAAGGAAATGCTCATCTGTCAGTCTGTTTGTAAGGCAACTCTTTGGAAGTTTCATTGTATTGTATCCTACTCATTGTATTCCTCAGATTAGGAATAATGTTGCTCTGCTGGATAGAACATTTCAGAGGGCCACATCTGGCCTGTTGACCATAGTTTGCCCATCACTGGATAGGAGTATAATAAACTATTTTCATTCATTCCTGAATATTGAGTATAAGACAACTCTTTATTTCCTTCACAAAAATACAAAGATTCAACAGTACACAAGAATTACAATAAACACCTCAAAGGTGAATTATGTTCATTTTACTCTCCCTGAACAGTAAAGACAACATTCTGAAACTGACCTACTTCACATTCATCTCCATGGTCCAAGAAAGTCAGAAGGTTTCCATCTCTGGCCAGTCAAGGCACAGATAATTTAGTCCTTCAATTAAATATTGATATGGGTAGTGGTCATCTTCTCTTCCAAAAAATTATTTTTTTCCTATGTTTGGCTGATGCCCAAATCCACAACGTTAAAAATTTTGAATTCTTGACATAGCCACTAAGACTGGAAATATCTACTTTTCAAAATTACCAGTTACTGATCAGTCCTTAGAAAAGGAATCTGAAAGGCAGGAGAAAGTAGTAATCAGAAATTTGGATTCAATAGGTATCCCTATTCCTGCTGTCATTTCCTTACAGTTATAGCAGCTACCAGGGGTGGGAAGAGGGTGAAAAGAAAAATTCCCTCTTCCCCTTCTTGGAAGACCAAGAAATTGACAACATTTGCAGAATCCCCAAAACAAAACTCCTGTTTATATAGGTCTGTTTGTTTATTTGTTTTTAAAGATTTGACTCTCCTCACTTCCTGGATTTTCATCCTTGAAAGGATTTTGGTGCTACAACCCTTAACAATCACTCCATTGAGTGGAAATTTGTCCCATTATTGATGTCCCAATTATATATTTTATCAAGGGTGTCATGGTACAATGAAAAGGACATTGAGAGGAAAGTGAGAAAATCTGGTTTCCAATCCCAATTTGGTCACTTATTAGCAAATAAAAGCTATAGGTTTATTTTAGATGTCATCTCTCTTGACCTTGCTTTTACTTACTTATGTATAAAATGAGAGTTTGAGCAAGATTTTCTCTAAGGTCCTTTCCAGTTATTTCAATGACTGATTTCTATGAAAGCTGTAACAGGAAAAAATATATAAATATGGTAAAAATAGAAACATTAGAAAGGACTAAATTTGATATGTTAACTGTTTTTTCTGAAATATTTTTATCTAACATAACTGTGCCATAATGAACTTGGAGTCAGTAAGTCTTGGTTCAGATCCAGCCTCAGATAATTATTAGCTCTTTGACAAATTACATGTGAAGAGTTGTCTCTAAGCCCTAGTTTACTAATCTGCAAAGTCAGAGATAACTTGAACTACTAACTCAAAGGGTTGTCATTAGGAAAGCGATATATTAATGTGAGTTATAATTCAAAATACTCAAACAAATCAGTTATCTCATTTCTATGTTTATTCTTTCTGATAAAGCAATCCATCTACATGTTATGCCTTCTCTATCCTGTACATATGACTCTTTTCAATGTCCTTTCAAGGTTCTATGCAGTAGGTCCACCAAATATGCTGGGGACCTGAAACCCATGGTGAACATCAACAGTTTAAAAGATCTAAGAGTAAAGGATATCATTAAAGAAAACATTTAAAATAAGGTAGCAATTTCAGTTGGCGTTGCCTGAAAATACAGTCATGGAATTAGTAAGTTGTTTCACATGACCCCCCGGATTCATGTTTTCTTGGTATTGGCAGTAGATCTGACTCTAAGCTAAGATTGACCTAGGGCCAGGCTAAATATAGCTGTTGCTGTCTCACAACCAATGTGTACAATTCCCCTAACTTAAATACCTATAGAATAGTGGCATCCTTTCCAGGTAAAAATAGCTACCTTTTAGATTGGGGTCTAAGTAAGTAGCTATCTTCATCATGTTGAGATTCCTTCCTCAGTGTCCTGTGTCTCAAAAAACCAAACTCAGCAAGTCAATAAACATTTGTTTACTAAGCATCTATAGTATGAAGTGCCAATTATTACGCTAGATTTAGCTTACAGTATACTGTGTGAGAAAAAGAGGCAATATGTATACATAAATCACATACAAAAATATATGCAATATAAATGTAAACTAATTTGGGGAAAGGAGATAATAACAACTAGCTGAAAGATCAGGACTAGTCATGGGTAGGTAAAAGCATTTTATTTGAGTCTTCACTGGAATTAGAGATGCCAAAAGATGGAGGTTTGAAGGGGGAACATTTCAATTACATGGGTCAACCTACATAAAGGCATAGTAATAGAGTATCATATGTGAGGAACAGAAAGTAAGCCACTCTGGTTAGAACATAGAGTAAATAAGGAGCAATAAAATGATATCACTATGGAAACACAGGTTGAAACTAAATTGTGAAAGTTGTCCATTCCAAATAAAGGACTTTATATTTTATTCTGGAGAAAATAGGAATGACCCGTTGAATCTTCCTGAGCAAGACATGATCAGAAATATTTTTGGAATATCAATTAGGTAACTATGTAGAAAACAGATTGGAGAGGAGGAAAGCAGAGGAAGGATGGCCAATAAGTATGTTATTTTACTAGTGAATAGAAGAGATAGAGAGGACTTGAACTAAAATGGCTGCAAATGAATACATGTGGGGACAAAGGGGAGTGATGGAGTTAAGGATGACTTCCCTTTAAACCAGTTTTGATTGGAGAAATGTCAATTAAAATAATTCTGAGATACCACCTCATGTCTGTCAGATTGGCCAATAACCTAACAAGATTAGATAGAGATAGGATGATTGGAAGGGTAGAATCACAGAGGAGATGGGAGGGGATAGAATCAAAGGTACAAAGTAGAAGGGTTTGGGCAGAGAAAAAATCTACCTCTTTATCAGAACTGAAACAAATGAAGAAAGAATGAAAGCTGATGTGAAGAGGACTCAAGATAAAGAATTAGAGAAAACAGAAAGCTCTCAACAAGCATTCTCAATTTTCCCAGTAATAACAATAATAATAAACATTTACATAACACTTACAATTTTCCAGGCACTGTACTAAATACAATTCTTATAACATTTGGTCCTCACAACAAACCTCAGAGATAGGTACTATCATTATCCCTATTTTGCAGATGAGAAAACTGAAGCAGAGATTAAGTGACATCACCCAGGATCAGATTGGTCTTCCTGATTTCAGTTCAGAACTGTACCACCTAGTCACCTCAAATATTAGGCAAGGTCTTTGCTGATAAGGAAGGGAGTCCTATAGATAGGATAGAAGACAGAGTTTAGAACAGATATTGCGAGGAATATAAGAGTGTCATATATCATATCTCTTATTAAATTGAAATTGAAGAGTAGTATATGTAGTTTCATGGAAACTGTTGTACAATTTCAATTTAAGAGAATTTTTACATGGTTATCACAGTTCTCAGAAAGTCCTCTGAGTATGGGCATTTCAGAAGGAATATGTTAAAACCAATATCTATAATGCTTCCTTTGAAAACCATGTTAACCCTGCTAACATAAAAGGTCCTCATCATGCTTATTGTTTAAATTAAAACTTTTGTATCTCAACTATGTCTGATAGTAATCATGAGTCCTTGTGGTGGTTAATTTTAACATAAATCCGTAAATTTTCTTTCCTAACTTGAGTATAAGTGTATAACCATTCTACGGTACATCTATTCCTATGATAAATTAGTTTATATACATACACAAGATGTCATATTTAGTGTAGTGGTTTTTTTTCTAAAAGAAACTAAGCTCTGTTACAAAGTAGAAATAAGTATATGGTGGGGGGCAGCTGGGTATCTCAGGGGATTGAGAGTCAGGCCTAGAGCCGGGAGGTCCTACGTTCAAATCCGGCCTCAGACACTTCCCAGCTGTGTGACCCTGGGCAAGTCACTTGACCCACATTGCCCACCCTTACCACTCTACCACCAAGGAGCCAATACACAGAAGTACAAGCATCCTATCGAAACATGTTATTATAAAATGAGAAATAGGTATTTGCTATAAATTAAGTTGGGGTGGTGAGCAAAGCAATACTGAAAATTTTAATAGTTTGCCAAATATACAGCTATTAGAATTATTGATGTAATGCTTAAATTATAAATCTATGATCCTACAAAAGAAGATATACCTAGACCTGGAGAGTGTGCAGGATGGCCAGGAGATACAACATCCTCTGGGAAGAAATACATTTATATTTACATGTAGTACAATGGATAGAATGCTGGTCCTAGAGTCAGCAAGAGTCATATTTCCAAGTTCAAATCTGGCCTCAGACACTTACTGAGCTGTATGACCCTGGACAAATCACTTAACCGTGTTTGACTCAGTTTCCTCATTTGTAAAATTATCTGAAGAAGTAAATGGAAAGCCAGTACAAAATATCTGCCAAGAAAACTCCAAAAGAAGTCATGAAGAATCATACATAATTGAAAATGACTGAACAACAATAAAAAAGATGGAAAACATACAAAAGGAAGAAGTGCAATGCCATTTGCTAAGGAGTAAAAAGGAATTCAGTCTAACTCACAGAAGGGACAGTAAGATAATAATAATGCAGATAGAGGCATTATCATATCATAGAAAAGGACAGTTGGATGTTAATCAGAAAATCTGCTAATGTGTGTTTTTGGACAAACCATTTAACCTAAGTGGATGCCATTTTTTCTTAATTTTCTTAATAATTTACTAAGCATCTATTTTGCAAAAAGTATGGTGCTGACAATATAGCAGCAAAGGGAAGTGATAAATGTTGGAGGGAATGTGGCAAAATTAGACTATGCCACGCCCCCCCAAGCCCTCTCCCTCCCTATTATTGCTTCCCTCCCCACCAGTCCATTTGTTACCCTTCTATAGGGCGTGAATCAATTCTCTGCCCCAATGAATCTGATTGTTCTTCTCTCTTTAAGTTGATTTCAATGTACTTAAGTATTGAATATTTCCTCTCTCTAACCTCTTTACCCTTACAGTGTATTGTTATTTTTCCCTGTTGGTCCCACAGACTTCTTTATGGAATATAAATTTATTCCTTTTTGTTTGTTTTCCTAATTTTCTTATTATTACCTTTTTTCCCCTCCTAGTTTTGTATATATTTATACATACATACATACATACATACATACATACATATANATGGGCGAGTTCATCCCATTTGCATTCAGAGTTATAATTATCCACTGTGTATTCCCAGACATTTTGATTCTCTCTCCTTGTCCTGTCCTTTCTTCTTTCACTATTTCCTTCTATACCAGTGTTTTGTTTTTAATCAGTTCCTATGATCCCCTCCCTTGTTGTACTTCCCTTTCTCCCCACTCCCTTCTTATTCCCCCCTTATTGTTTTTTGAAGCTACTCCACATTCCACACCAAGCCCTCTCCCTCCATAGTATTGCTTCCCTCCCCACTAGCCCCTTTGTTACCCTTCTACTTCTCTATAGGGCGTGAATCAATTCTCTGCCCCAATGGACCTGATTGTTCTTCCATCTTTAAGTTGATTTCAATGCACTTAAGTATTGAATATTTCCTCTGTCTAACCTCTTTACCCTTATAGTGTATTGTAATTTTTCCCTGTTGGTCCCACGCACTCCTTTATGGAATATAAATTTATTCCCTTATGTTTCTTTTCCCATCTTTCTATTTTATTACCTTCTTCCCCCCCACTAGTTTTGTATATATTTATACATACATACAGACATACATGTATGTGTGTATATATATATATATATATCTTGCTTGACATTTCATCCTATACAGTTTCTCCCTGTTTCCTCTATGTAAACTTCTTCTAGTTACCCTGTTGATAATAACAATTTTTAATGTTTGCCAATATCTTCTTTTCTTCTTGGTATACAAATTGATTAAACTTGTTGTGTCCCTTAAAGAAAAGAATTTTTTTCTCCTCCCCCCATTCTCTTAATTACCTTATGCTGATTCTCTTGAGTTCTGGGTTTGGGCAGCAAACTCTCTGCTTAAGTCCAGTTTTTTTCTTGATGAATGTTTGGAAGTCCTCAATTTTATTGAATGACCATACTTTCCCCTGCAATAATATAGTTAGTTTTGCTGGATAGTTGATTCCTGGTTGTAGACCCAGTTCTCTTGCTTTCCTAAATATTGTGTTCCACGACTTCTGGTCCTTCAATGTAGATGCAGCAAGATCCTGTGTTATCCTAACTGTGGTTCCCTGATATCTGAATGACTTCTTTTTAGCATCTTGTAATATTTTTTCCTTGGTCTGGTAGTTTTTGAATTTGGCTATAATGTTCCTGGAAGTGGTCAGTTGTGGATTAAATGTAGGAGGTGGTCTGTGGATTCTTTCTATTTCCACTTTTCCCACTTGTTCGAGAATGTCAGGATAGTTTTCTTGTATAATTTCCAGGAGGAGGATGTGCAGGCTTTTCCTTTTGTCATGATATTCTGGTAAACCAATAATTCTTAAGTTGTCTCTTCTAGCTCTGTTCTCCAGATCTTTGGTTGAATCAATGAGGTGTTTCATATTCTCCTCAAATTTTTCATTTTTTAAATTTTGTTTAATATATTCTTGCTGCCTTGTGAAGTCATTTGATTCTAGCTGTTGAGTTCTGTTTTTTAAAGACTGAATTTCATCCCTGGCTTTTTGGTCATTCTTCTCCTTCTGGTCTGATTTTCTTTGTAGATCATCTTTTGCCTTCTTTGCTTCATTTTCAAACTGGCCAATTCTGGCTTTTAAGACTTTATTTTCTTGTTATAGTCCATGTATTTCCTTTTTTAAATTGTCTTCAGCCTTTCTTGCCTCTCTTGATTGCTTTTTGAGTTCTTGAAGTTCTTGAGTTAATTGAATTTTGAGATCTTCCAAAGCCTGTGTCCAGTTTGTTGGAACTACTTCCTCTTCTTCTATTTCAATTTCCAGGAAGATGGTGGCTTAGATGGAGTGAATCTTAAAACCTCCGCACCTTTACACACCAAGATAGAAAACAATGCGCTTTGAGGAGAAAGAGGACCAAATCTTTTTTTGGTGGGGACAGAGCAGGGGGAACCCTACTGCAGCACAAATAAAGAGGTACACCAAGAAAAAGTCTTCAATTCTTGAACTGTCGGGTCTGAGGGCATAGAAGGGAATCCTAGGATGCCTCCCCCACGTGCTATGCAGAGTCTCCAGAGGCCTGGGAAATCTCAGGGCAGGTGGATGCACCAGTCCAGAGATAGGGCCTTACTGGCACCTGACTCAGGGAGTTAAACTCAAGCACTGGAGAGGTGACTGGAGGAGAAAACCAGAGAAACACAGCAAAAATGCCCAGAAGATGGTGGTTTAGAAAGAGCCAAACCCCAGACCAAAGACAGCTTGGCTTCCTCATACCAAAATAGAGGATGCAGAGCTTCAAGAGGAAAGAAAACTAGATCAAGCACAGTGGACAGTGCAGGGGGACCCCACTGCTGGAGAGCTCAGTTCAGCAAAAACATTCCTTCTTGTCCCCCTACTGTTTTTTTTGTTTGTTTGTTTTTTCCTCCTCTAGAGGTTTTAGCCTTAGGGCAGATTAAGCAGTAAGATTAATCCAATCAATACAGGATTAATCCCAACAATTGGACAGACAAGAAGTCTTAAGAGGGCAGAGAAAGTAACTACAAACCTCCATCTAAAGTGATAAGGAAAAAGACCCACACAAAAATATTTATAGCTGTGCTCTGTGGTGGCAAAAAATTTGGAAATGAGAGGTGTCCATCCATTGGAGAATGGCTGAATAAATTATGGTATCTGTCGGTGATGGGATATTATTGTGCTGAAAGGAATAATTAACTGGAGGAATTCCATATGAACTGGAAAGACCTCCAAGAACTGATGCAGAGTGAAAGGAGCAGAAGTAGGAGAACATTATACACAGAGACTGATACACTGTGGTACAATCAAATGTAATAGATTTTTCTACTAGCAGCAATGCAATGACCCAGGACAATCCGTAGGAATTTATAAGAAAAAACATTATCCATATCCAGAGAAAGAACTGTGAGAGTAGAAATGCAGAAGAAAAACATATGATCAATCATGTAGTTCAATAGGGATATGATTGGAATTTTGGTGTTAAAAGATCACTCTACTGCAAATATGAATAACATGGAAATAGGTTTTGAACAATGACACATGTACAACCCAGTGGAACTACTTGTCAGCTCTGGGAGAGGGGAGGAAAGAGTGTGTGTGTGTGTGGGGGGGGGGTAGGATCATGAATCACGTAACCAGGGAAGAATATTATAAAGAAAAAAAAGGGGGAAAAGGTGTGGCATTGAATGCTAAAGATACAAAGGCAAAAAGAATCAATAACTAACCCAAATTTTTTTCCATTCTAGTTAGGTGAAAAAAGTAGATGGAACAAAGGAGACTAGACAGGTTCAAAAATATGAATTCTACTAGAAAAACTGAGAGAGAAAACACTGATATGCATCCCAGGTATAGATTGTACAAATATTAGACTTGGGTAAAATTGAGTGTTGAGTTGTGTGAGTAATCCAATTTGGCTGGAACATAGAAGTAATGAAGCGAATTAATATGAAAGAAATTTGTAAAGCTCAGTGGAAGCCAGATTGTGGGGAACTTAAATGTCAGACATGGGAATTTGTATTTTGTCTTCTAGGCAATGAGAGCCAATGAAGATTTGTGAAAATAACACATCATGTAACACTCCTATGCCTTAGGAAAATTGTAACTTTGACTTTTGTGTGGAGGACACATTGAAGAGAGAAGAGAGGACTCAGGGAGTCCATTAGTAGGCTATTGCAGTATTCCAGGCAAAAGGCTATTCGTTTGACTTCATTTCCTGATTGGCTGCCAAGTCATATCATTACGTAAGTTGTAATTGTGATTCTATTTAGGAATTGAAGTGAACAAAAAATCATAGCATCTTAAAATCTCATTTAAAAGTGTACTTAGAAACAATTTAATCCAACACAGACTTCTACAAAAATTCTCCTCCCAAAATTTTGAAAATGTAGCCATTCAAATTTTGCCTAAAAACCCTTAAATAGAGAGAACCCATCACGTCCAGAAACAGTCTATTCCCCTTCCAAAAAGTTCAAATTATTAAAAAGTTTTTCTTTATATCAATCCTAAATCTGCCTTACTAAAAATTATACAAAATGTTCCTGGTTCTTCCCTATGGAGCCAAGCAGAACAAGAGTTTTATTTATAGTAATACTTCAAATATTTTAAATTAGCATTCATGCTGACTGCTTTCTATTGACTATATAACCCTTGGTCAGTTAATTCACTTTGAAACTTAAATTTCCATATATATAAATGAGGCAATACAATAGAGTAAGAAAACTAGATTTAGAGTTAGAAAACTTGTGTTTAAATCTCAGGTCTCTCATAAACTAGAACTTGGGAAAGTCAATACCACTAACTATTCTGCCTTCAAACCAAAAATATTCCTAAATTACAATCCTTGGCAAATTCCAAAGAAGGCAGAGGATGATACATACCCAGAAGGCATGGAATATACACTTAGCTCTCTCTCAAGCTCAGTGCCCAGGGCCTAGAGTCTACTGTCCTTCTTAAGGCAGCAGATGTGTCATTCCATCATCCTTCAGGAATCATTACAATGAGGCCCTGCCTGGCCAGCCTTAGGTTTTGTTGATCCTCTATATCGGCATCCATAAAGGATTTTGAAATAGATGTTCCCTTAGATCCCTTCAGACTCTAAATCCTATGATCCTATTACTGATGAAAAAAATGAGCTGGTAATATACAAATTACCTGGGACAAAGTAAAATAATTAAATTGATTGACTTATATCAAGGGTTCTTAACTCTAAATTTGGAAAAGAGAGGGGAGAGAGGGAGGAGGGAAAGCGGGGGTGGGAAAAAAGAGAGAATTGGTAGATCAATGATTTAATTCAATATAAATGGTTTCCTTTATACTATATTTCCTATTTGATTCATTTAAAAATATCTTTCATCATTTGGATAAGTCCATATGCTTTACCGGGTTGCCAAAGGGGTCTATGATACAACAAAGGTTAGAATTCACTGACATAGTAAACCTTATGACTTTTAACATTTTAAAGAACTTTGGATAAGTAAAATATCTGTCATTTTTTGTGCATTTGTTTACAACATTTGGTACTTTGTTCCCAAGATCTTGACATATATTTTAAAATATTTTTTCATAAAATTACACATTCAATATACTGAATATCAATAAAATCTTCTGCATATCATCCATTTGTCTGCTTCCTTTTTTGATTATAACAATAGTTTTTTATTGTTGTTATTCAGTCATTTCAGTCATGTCCAATTCTGTGGTTTGCCATGTTCCTTTGCATCTCATTTGACAGATGAAGAAATTAAGGCAAATAGGGATAAGTGACTTTCCCAGGAGCAACCAAGATATTTTTTAAACCCTCACCTTCTGTCTTAGAATGGATACAAGTATTGGTTCCAAGGCAGAAGAAAGGTAAGGAAGGGCTGGGCAATTGGGATCAAGTGATTTGGCCAGTGTCACACAACTAAGAAGTTTGTGAAGCCATATTTGAACCCAGGTCCTTTTGACTCCAAAACTGGCACTGTGCTACCTACCTGCCCCAACCCATAGGTTTTTAATGGGAATTAAATGACTTGAGTTCCTTGATGACTGTATATTTCTTGAATAATTTTAAAGAAATTAAGAGTGTGTGGCATGCTGCAAAGTTGGGTTATGGTTTTCTGTGCCCATTTGGGCTTACTGCTTCTCAATATATCATTATATCTATCAATTAATAATTTTTTGAATGTGATCAAGATTTTTAGCCCTACTAGAAGTTTTAAAAAATCCTTTTGGAAATGGATATTATATAGATGAATGAGATGAAATCTCTAGATATCATAGGCTCACTTAAATTTCTTTCAATGATAATTTTGGTTCAGCCTGGGATGAAAAAGTGATATTTATCGGTAGAAATCACCTTTTTTCCCATTCTGTAATACGTGCATCTTTAATGGTGATTTTTAATGGTCTTCTCAATATTATTCCCCTTCAAGAAACTCATGTCATGTCAATAACAATTGTCTCTGTTCTAAATCCCCTCTGAAAGTCATTGTGCTTTGAGAACTAATTATACTATTCCATAGCTATAATTTATTGGTTCTTGGCATTGGTTCTTTTTTTCTGATCCACTTTCCTTGATGTCTTAGTGTATTGGTCTTTTTTTATGATCATCTTGTTTGTTATTTCTTATGACACAAAAGTTTTCTGTTACAAATATTTACCAGAACTTGTTTAGCCATGCAAGATGATCCAAAAAAAACCTGGAAAGACTTACATGAAGTGATGGAAAATGAAGGGGGCAGAAAAAGGAGAATGTTATATGCAACAACAACAATAATGTATAATGATCAACAATGAAAGACTTAACTATTATCAATAAGGCAAGGATCTAGGACGGTATCCAAGAGATTCATAACAAAAAAAAGAATAACCACCACAAAGAAGGAAAAGAGTTGAAATGCAATTTGCAATATGTCATTCTTTATTTCCTCCATGAATTTTGCTCTACTGTAAACAATATGTGTCTTCTTTCACAACATGACAAACATTGAAATATGTATAATATGATAATATATGTACAACCTATATCATATTTTCTGCCTTCTTGGAGAAAGGATAAGGGTAGGAAGGAGAGAGATAACATGAATTGCAAAATATCAGACAACAAATTTTGGAAAATTGTGTTGAAATATAATCTGGAAAAATAATAATTTAGTATAATATTTTAAAATTGATTTTATTTTGTTGTGACCTAATTGATCTTGGATATCCTTGACTTTCCCATACAGCCTGTGAAATATCTCTAACAGTCATTGAAGAGAGCATTTAATATCAATAAGAGAACAATGGAATGTGTATGACACAAAATCTAGTACTCGGTTGCCAGAAAATTAACTAAAGATGAGAAAAGCAGCTCAATCCAGTTCTATCAGATGAATAAGATACATCCTCAGTGAACCCTCTCATAGTAGCACCAGACATGTGTGGCCATCACTGTCAAAGATGAAACTATTTTCAAAAATATTGCTTGACCCTCATGTTTGCATACTCCTGAAGAAGGAACAAACCTTAAAAATTATTATTAAGTTTATAACCACAGGTCCTGGTGCTGTCAAAGATACCTTCCTTTCCTTTCACTAACACTGTCAACTGTAATATTTAATTGTAGAAATATATATTGGTTTAAGATAACAGATCTGATTTTACATTGGAAGGTAATAGAAATTTGGGGTTGATTATCCAGAATTTTTCTTTCTAGGAACATTTTGAATAAGGAATCTTCCCCCTCCCCCATATATCATGGGATACAATGCGGAGACTGCTTCAATGTTCTAGGTTTAAATATTTAAGTATTCCATAGAAATTAGAGTGCTGATGGGCCCCACCTCTTATACATTTATTTCTGTATGTTCAGTGGTGAATGATCTTTAGAAAGCAATGGATATAGGCTACATCCCTAATTACTTTGGAGTTTTCAGAGAGTTATCACACACACACACACACACACACACACACAAATCAGGGCTAAACTGAAAGGCAGATTGGCATTACAGATAGAAAATTAGATTTTATAGAGAATTAGACTTAATGTAAGGAAAATCTTAGTGTAAATCTTTGCCTCTACCTTTCTACACCAAATTATCTAAGCAGTATAAATTCATTAGAAGTATAATTCGGCCCCCTTCTTTATATCTAAATTTTTTTTTATTTTATGTTGTTTTATTTTTTGATCCAACATTTTACCTTCATCAGAATGAGTTCTAGGAGAATGCATTGATTGTGGTTTTGTCTTGGAAATTGTGGTCCAGGGTAGAGCTTTAACACCACTACCTATCTAATGTGGTCCCCATATTCATTATAGATAATTTGTAAATTCAGGAAGCTTTCTGGGACAGGATAAATATACTAATGACTAAGATTGCAAGAATGAATGTTGTCTAAGTACTAAGTCCAAGACACAAAAGAAATAAAATGAGCGCGAGTCATCATTATTTAGGTTCTCTTCTAAAGATCTTGATATCCAGTATGATATCAAGTTTTAAAATCAATAATCAGGGAGTTCTGCTAAATGTGTCAGACTAATTAATGCCAACCACATGCCATATACATTTTCACACCTATATGTACACACACAAAGAGATATATACATGCATACACACATGTATATACACATACATACACAGATGGACATATAATAAATATTCCCAAACAACAGTTTTTGGTACTATGAATAATAAGTTTAAAAAGTAAATTTAGAAAATTTTAATGTAAAGATTATACCCAAAACTTTGTTTAAGGTCAAAGGTTCACCTGTTACAGAAATAAAAGAACTCTTCATTTGCAATCTTCCAAAATTCAAACCATTCTGGATCCTGGGTGTATCCACATCAACCAGAAACAGTCATGGAAGACAAACTAAAGCACCTTCCTGTCTTTCTGGGTTCAAAAATATACCCAATTAACAGAAGCTGTTCTCACTTGTTATAGAAACTGCAACCTCATTAAACCAACAAAACCAAAGATCGCCTAGTCTGGAAGATTGTTCTCCAACAGAGTCCACGATGCGCGCTGGCAAAAGCCAACAAACTCCAGGCCTATGTCAAATATTGAACATCAGATGGCCTGAAAAGATCTCTAATACCAGACTCTGGGAAAGAACAACTCAGTATCCCATCAGTCAGGAAGCTATGAAAAAATAAAAAATATGGAACCCACCAGGGAGGAGAAAAGTCGGAAGGCCAAAACAGACCTGGCAAAGATATGCCCAGTTGGTGGAAGTTGTCCAGAACAGAGTCCGTTGGTGTGAGATGCCCAGTTGGGGGAAGTTGCCTAGAACAGAGTCCGTTGGTGTGAGATGGTTGCGGCCCTATGCTCCTAAGGAGTCAATAGGAATAATAAGTAAAGTTCTGAAATCTCTCAGCAGCCTTAGCTTTTGTTATGGGAGGACTATATAGGCCTAGTTCAATTCAGTGCTCTGAGTTTTTCCTAAATTTGAATTTCCCAGAAGCCCAAGAACAAATCCTGCCATTCTGAAGCCCTTCTGGTGAAAATGTAAGACCTGGTTATAATCCTTCAGGTATTGATAGGGACAAATAAAGGATTACACACAATGAATTTTGGACGGATCCGTGGTTTTTTGTGTTTCACATACTCTGCAGTCATAATAGCAGTTCTAAATTTTATTAATATAACATTTTTATATAACGTGTAACAAACACTTGGCGAGGAATTTTAAACATTTAGCTGTTGACAATATCAATTGTCCAGAAAACCAATTATGACTCACCTCTAATAAGCTAATAGGATTCTAGGCACTGCAATATTGCCTGGACTTGAATAGACTTTGAATTTATTTTATTTTTTTCCATCAAGGAAATAAACAGTGATCTTTGGACTCCCTTGTGGCCAAATCAGAATAAGACAGTTAATGCTATTGTGGAGCCTTTAAAAAAATCAATCCAAAAGAGAAACTCTGTGTAAGACCCATTTTTTTCTTAGCTCTCTGGCACTCTGAGATCTGAAAATGAAGTAGCATACAAAAGAAAATGATGGAAACACATAGAGAAGCCAAGGCAAATGATAGAGATATAAAAATCAATTTTTCCACAGGACAAAGTGAGAAAAAACATACCGTGTTCTGAAAAGACCCTAGAATTATCGCAGGTGAGAATCTGTTCCAAGGAAATCAAAGAAAAAAAAAAAAAACAAAGGAAGTCAGATTGATAAATAACCTAGGAGGAAATCTCAAGCAAATACTGGTAACTTATGGTACGACTGAGAAAAAAATAAGTTAGGTAGACTAGAGAGAACTTCCAGGTATCTTCCATCAGACTAGAGATAGAGCTCTCAATTTATCTCCTGGAAGCTGTTCACTCTCTATACATGGGTTTACATATGAGAGTAGAATCAATTTCCTGTAAGACACCTTACTCTCCCATTCATTCATCTAACTACTTTTAGATGGGTGGGTCAGTATGGGATAGGGAAGGAAAGTGAGAAGCTGTTCAGTTTGGCTATGTCTTCTGATCATGACATAGCTCCTGGAAACACCAAGGTAATGGACTTAAAAAAGAGAACAGGAACACACTAATTTCTCTACCAAAAAAAAGCCTTGTTTAAGTACTGAACACGCAAATGTAATAAACTAACCATTTAACAGGCAATAGAAACAGTAACACCTTTGTTTTTTCACATTAAATGTGATCTCTATCTATACATCACTTTCTTAGAAACTGATTCTCTGAACCTTTTTTTTTTATAACTTGGTCATAAGCTTGTAGGTGAATAACAGAATTGTAAGGTGGTCTAAATTGCCTCTCTACTCTTCAACAAGCCCTCTAAGAAGAATAACTGGCCCATAAAGGTCACTTACAACAGGCTAAAATGTTTAAACCATTCATAATCCACCCTCAAATAAAGCTTGTATTTAGCCTCATAAGAGTAGCCATGGAACTGAATTATGCACAGGGCTAAAGCTAGTTCACGGGCAGGATGAGAATACTCAAGTATGATAAAAATCTAACTCTATTCCTCAGCAAATGGGTTCAAACTAAGGGCATAGGATTTGCTAGCTATGTGGTCCTTGACAACATAGAAGGACAGGGAAAGGACAGTGATGAGGCAGGGAGGAGACCTCTCACATATAATGTCTGAATATCATTTGAATAAAATGAGAGCTGCCTGTTTTACAAAAGACTTAGTTTTCTAGGGAGATACTATCTCTTCATGAGAAAGGAATGGAAATTCAGGGAAAAAAAGCCTGACAGAGCAAAGGAATGATGCTTGTGATCCTTCTATGAGCTAGCATGGGAAAAAAAAGAGTCAGATTTAGCTCTCTTGCTTCTTTTTGGGAGAGAAAGACTTGATTATGGTGTGGGTCAACTTTCTAGCTATCATTTAAAAGCCCATATACATATATGTATGTCTATATACATGCATATGTGCATTTATATATATATACATATATATATATATATATATATATATATATATATATATATNAGGAATGGAAATTCAGGGAAAAAAAGCCTGACAGAGCAAAGGAATGATGCTTGTGATCCTTCTATGAGCTAGCATGGGAAAAAAAAGAGTCAGATTTAGCTCTCTTGCTTCTTTTTGGGAGAGAAAGACTTGATTATGGTGTGGGTCAACTTTCTAGCTATCATTTAAAAGCCCATATACATATATGTATGTCTATATACATGCATATGTGCATTTATATATATATACATATATATATATATATATATATATATATATAGTTTGGAGTCAGTTCTTTAACTGATTTTAGGTTTCAAATTCTTTTTTATTTGGTCAGGTAAAATAAGGAAGTATCAATTATCCAGGGAACTGTATAGGAAGAGTATATATATATATATATATATATATATATATATATATATATATACACACACACACAAATAGTTATAGATATGTTTTGAGAGGTGGATAGGTAGACAATGGATAGAGAGGCTGGAATTAGGAAGACATGAAGTCAAATTTAGCCTCAGGCACTTATTAGTTATATGACTCTGAGAAAGTCATATATTCCCTGCTTGCCTCAGTTTCCTCAACTATAAAATAGGGGGTTGTTGTGAGGATCAAATGAAATATTTATAAAGTACTTTGCATAGTGCCTGGTTCATAATAGGAACCTAATAAATACTTATTCCCTTCCATCCCCCATTTTCTTCAAGCATTTGTGATTTCCCTGCCATAAGAAATGATAAATGGGATGATCACAAAAAAAAAAAAACATTGAACGACTTATATGAAGTGATTCAAAGAGCCAGATCAGGAGAAAATTGTATGTAGTCAAAGTAATAACGTACAATAATTATCAATTGTGGATGACCTATTACCAGTAATGCAAGGATCCAGGACAAATCCAAGAAACTCATAACAGTAATTCCACCACCACAGAAGGAAAACAAGATATTTAGAAACTGATCAGCTATATGGTATGAGGGAGAGTAAGTGTTTGAAAATAATGACTATGTTACAAACCTGTGAGACTGGAAGAATGGAGATACCTTCAATGAATAATAACAAAATTTAGTAGGAAATAGTTTTAGAGGAAAGATAAGAGTTCAGTTTGAGACACAGGACAGTGAAATGGCACAATGAATGCAAGACTGGAGTTAAAATCCTTACTAGGATTTTAACAGAAACTTATTAGCTGTGTGACCTTGGATAAGTGACTTAACCTTTTTATGCCTCTATTTCCTTAAGTGTAAAGTGGGGATAATAACCTTCCTCCCAGAGTTATTGTAAGGATCAAATAAATTCATAGTTTTAAGGGCTTAACACAATGTCTGACACACAGCAAGCACTGTATGAGTGATGTTATTGTTGTTTTAAATTATTAAATGATAAGTTTGAGATATTTTCATAACATTCATTTTGAAAAGTCCAAAAAGCAGTTAATGATGCAATACTGCAGCTCAAGGAGAGACTGAGACTACATATGTACACATAAACATACATATAGTGTATGCATATTTGTTTATGTTTATGTGATCCAACCACATAGCAATAATAATGAAGTACGTAGAAGTTGAGGACACCATAAAGAAAGAGCAAATATGAAGGGAAGAAGGGGTAGGACATAGACCTGGAGTCGATCGAAGTTTAGGAGGAGATAGGTATGATTAACCAGCAAAGTAGACTAAGAAGGATCAATCAGAAGGATTGATGTAGAGGAAGACTCAGGAGAGATCAGTCCCCCAAAAATAAAAGAATGAAAAAACCCAGCAATTTTAAATCTAAGAGGAAAAGCTCATGGGCAATATCAGTTAAAGAAGATAGATAAAGAAGAATGAAGACTGAGGCAAAAAACATCAGGTTTAGCAATCAAGAAATCATTGGTTATTTTGGATAAAGCACTTTCATTTGAGTGCTAAGTACTGATGCCAGATTGCAAAGACCAAAAGAGTGTATAAGAAGAGAGGAACTGGAGACAATGAATATAGAAAACTTTTTGTCTAAGAGGTTGAGAAAGAAAAGGATGAGAAATAATGATTCATTATTTGAGAGGATAGTAGAATCTAGTGAAGGATTTTAAAAAATGGAATAGGGTTGAGTATGATTGAAGGTAGTATCATAGGAATTAGTAGATATTTTTGCTATTCAGTCATTTTCAGTCTTGTACAACCTCTTAGTGACCCATTTTAGGGATTTTTTTACAAAGATACTGGAATATGCCATTTTCTTCCCCAATTCATTTTACAGTTGAGGAAACTGAGGCAGACAGGATAAAGTGACTTATCCAGGATCATACATCTAATGTCTGAATTTGAGTTTTCCTGACTCTAGGCCCTACACTCTATTCACTCCACCTCCTAGATGTCCAAAACTAGTAGAAAGGATGAGATTAAATATTAAAAATAGAGAGATGATGCTCAAGGGCACAATTTACTGACAAGAAAAGATGGGATAAAATCAAGGGCATATGCATATCCTGAGCAAGGAGAAATTCTACCTGATTATCAGAAACTAAGAAAGAACTGAGTAATTGTTTTCAAGGAGTTTTGAGATGAAGAGACAGGGAAAAGTCAGAAGACTTAGTAAAGAATGTGACTAACACAAAGGAAGAAGAAAAATATGAGAACTTAAACAGAAGATGACTCTTGCCTGTAATGATTATACACTAGAGTTTCTTTTGGCTAACCACTTCTTTTATTCTTTTATCAATCCATCCTCTACAAAATTAACAAATTGCTATTTCTAAAGTAATGGTCTGTCTATATTGTTCCATTGCTCAAGAAGTTTCAATATTTCCATATTGTGCCTAAGATGAAATACAAATTCTATTTGACATTTAAAACTCATCACAATCTAGCTCTAGCCTTGCTTTCCAAACTGATTTCACATTAAAATCACTTATGCATTCTAGGTCCCAGGCTAATTGGTCTACTTGCTTTTCTCCAGGCTAGGCATTTCATTTCCATCATCTGGGACGTTTCCATTTTTTGTGACTTTAAAGGACACCTTTTCACATCTACATGACTGGCAAGAAACAGCATTGTTGTAGTTGTGTAGTCATTTAATTGAACCCAACTCTTTGTGGCCCCACTTGAGGTTTTCTTGGCAAAGATACTAGAGTGGTTTGCCATTGCCTTCTCCAGTTCATTTTAAAGGTGAGAAAATTGAGGCAAGTAAGTTAAGTGATTTACTCATCTTCCTGACTCCAGTCTTGACTCTCTATCCATTGTGTCATCTTGCTGCCCCAGGTTCTTGAAACAATAAGACCAGGAATTAAATCCTACGTCTTTGTAACTTTCAACAAATCAAATCCTACCTCTTGTGCCTAATATCTTTATAACCTTCTACAAATTTCAATTTTCTTATTTGTAAAATGAAAAAATTTAACTATGTAGATTCTAAGGTCTCTTCTAATATAATTTATTATTTATTATTGTTTCATAAAAAGAGGTGATTCCCAGTATACAATTCAAACCTCACTATATATTTCTTCATTGTTTGTATTGAAATTAGGTTTTATTGGCTGCTGCTTATCTAAATGACCCTGTCTAAGGCTTGGGAATCTCTTTTCTTACATGTGTGTATATTTATGTTATTTATTCTGATGTGATTTGATTTGTATACTCCTTTTTTCTCTCTTGCTCTATTCAACCATAGATCTCATTGTAGATAGAGTTAAATTAAGAAAGAAGCAATTGATCAACAAAGATTAGTGATTTCCCAAATGGTACTCCAGTTGTCTTTAGTGTATATACATTATAAAATGCATAACTTTGATTTGAACAGTTTGTTTGTTTGGATTTTGTTGGTTGGTTGGTTGGTTTTGCTTTTTTGAAGTAAGATGTGACTTGAATGATCAGCTAGACTAGAGATGTCAAACATTTTCATGTGGGCCACATGTGGCCCATAGAGTTCATTGTGTTTGGCTAACCCAGAATAAATTTTTTTTAAAATAAATGACAACGACAATAAAAAAGATAATGTGTATGTGTGTTTTAGAAGTTAATATTCAGCCTGAAGCATTTTTCTGTATAATTTTAGTGGCTTCCATTTTTACTGGAATTTGACTCAACTGATCTAGTCCAGCCCCTTATATTTTAGATGGGAGTAAAACTAACACCCAGAGAAAACTTGTCCAAGATCATAAAGCTAATTAGTGACTAATTAGTCATAGAAGCAAAGCTTTGTGACTCAGTCTAGTGTATACTCATTACTACAGCATTACCTTACACATTCAAGCAAAAGAACATAAGAATGAACATGCCTGAGATCCATGTAGTCTAATATTATGTCTATAACACAAGTACAAGTCACTGGTTTTGGCATTAGAGACAATGGATTCAAATCCTATCTCTGACACTAACTGATTATGTCCCATTAGGCAAAGTCACTTAAACTCTCTGAGTCTTCCACAGGTATAAAGTAAGGGCTTTAAACTTGAGGACCTCTAAAATCCTTTCCAGCACTTGCTCTATGATCTTATATTTTTCTGGGAGGATAAATCTGCCCTCAGATACTTACTAGTTGTGTGACTCTGGGTAAGTCACTTAACTCTTTTACTTCAGTTTCCTCATCTGTAAAATAAACCATAGAAGGAAATGGCAATTGTCTTTTTGAAGAAAACTCCAAATGAGATCACAAAAAGTTGGACATGCCTGAAAATGATTGGACAACAACAAATTGTTAACATCTATGAGATTAACTTTTTCCAAAGTTTGAGATTTTAATCCCCCATTCCTCCTGAATATTCTTTTCTTTCCTTATTAATTGCAACAGCTGAGTAGCTCAGTGGATTGAGAATTAGGCCTAGAGACGGGAGGTCCTAGGTTCAAATCCGACCTCAGACACTTCCCAGCTGTGTGATCCTGGGCAAGTCACTTGACCCCCTTTGCCCACCCTTACCACTCTTCCACCTAGGAGCCAATACACAGAAGTTAAGGGTTTTAAAAAATTCTCCTTATTAATCATTCAAGAATTAATCCAAACTCTCCATGCCACTTATTTTACACTTTCCTTTTATATTATCTCCTGGGGTGACACATATAATACCTTTACTACCTGCTATATAAAATAATCTTTCTTTTTATTAGTCCTAAGACTATCTTTTCAAAAGATTACTACTTATTTCAGTTTTTTTCTGGATTGGGGGGGTGTAAATCCATGTTCACCTAATACCTATCCTTCATTATCCTAGTTTCAGCACTTAAAGGTTTATGTTTCTAAGAGAGCAAAGAGAGAGGGAAAGGATCTTTATATGCCAAATATTTGTGGTAGTTCTTTTTGTGGTAGTAGCATTGATAAGAAAAGTTGCTCATAAAGTTCATTTATTGGTGAGTGCTTAAACAAGTTATAACATATGAATATAATAATAATTTCTTTTGCTGGAAGAACATATGACATAGAAGACTTACAAAAACTGATGCAATATGAAGTGAATAGAACTAGAATTATTTGTACAATACCAATATTATAAAGAAAAATAATTCTGAAATACTTAGAACTCTAATAAATACAATGGACCACAATGTGTCCCAAGAACAAATTAAAAATGTAGCACACATCTTGGCAGTGAGATGACATACTTAATACACAGAAAAGTCATACATTTATAGATAAAACTAATGTGGGAATTCATCTTTCTTCGTGGTAAGTTTTCCTTAGGTTCCCCACCCTTCTCCAATTGAGTAGAGGAAAAGGAGTGTGTGGGAAGGAATAGATATAGATATAGTAGCAAAAAGAAATAAATAAAAGAAGTCTTTAAAAATGCATCATTGAAAACAGAAGGAAGACCAGAAAGAACAAAGAGGACAGTTATGAAAGGTACGTGACAAATTTGTAATGTACTTTAAAAGTAAGGCAAGTTCTATGTGAAAATATGTAGTTTCATACACAATCTTCTTTTTTATTTTATGTATAAAAATACCCATTTAATTTGGTGCTTGTTTAATTCTAAATAAAAATAATTCAAATATTTAAAATGGGGAGCTTCAAGATGATCTGATCTGGTTTTTTTAATATAATTGAGGAAATTGAGGCCCAGAGGAGGTAAATAACTCATTTAAAGTCATTTTTAAAAAGTGGCAGAACCAATGATCCAACTCAGAACTTCTGACTCAGAAATACTTTACTCATACTCCAAAACTAAATGTTCTAGTTAAAAAAATAATTCTCCTTTATAGACAAATCAAAAGCAAAATATTAATTAAATAGTTCTCTTTGTTATCAATCCATTCACTGTATTTAGTACTACAATCCCTTCTTTTATCCTACCTTTTTCCCAAGTTCAAGTTTTTTTTAACCCTTGTACTTCGGTGTATTGTCTCATAGGTGGAAGATTGGTAAGGGTGGGCAATGGGGGTCAAGTGACTTGCCCAGGGTCACACAGCTGGGAAGTGGCTGAGGCCGGGTTTGAACCTAGGACCTCCTGTCTCTAGGCCTGACTCTCACTCTACTGAGCTACCCAGCTGCCCCCCAAGTTCAATTTTTAAAAATAACAAAAACAGTTTTTTAAATTGTCCCCTTGACCTTCCTCATCAGTCTCAGCTCATCTAACTCTCTAGTTACCCTGATGGTATTCTTAAAGGACATGTCATTTTTGTATATGTACTAATGCCTTGCTTCTATTTTCTGAATGTATTTTACTTTTTAATCTCCATTGGCTAAGGACTTTCCTGTGTATCCACAACCATCTGTTTAAATAAAATCTTTTATATAATCATTATTCTATTTTTTTTCAAGGTGAAAATTTAAGACCAACATTCTTTTAATGCGGAAAGTCTTAAGTTCTCAATTTGTGAATCTTAAAAAAAATCCTGGAAGATAATTTCATAAACCAAATAAGATTTTATGTATGTCGAAGTGGTCCAGTTTCCTAAAGAGCAATACCCTTGGCACCAGATGTCTAAGAAATAATATCAAAGTTAGAAGTTGATTCATTGGATAATAATGACTTTCAAACTTCTAAAATCATAGCAAATTAGCTATCCCACATTTATCATTTTTAATGAAGAGCAGAAGAAGAGACAAGGGTCAGATGCTTCTTACTTTTGTTTATTTCTTCTCCTAGAAATGAATAGGTCTTAATGAATAGGTCTGGACCAGTTATTATTGGTCTAGAACTAGGAGGATATCATTGCACAATTTAGGATGAGTAACCCTAAGTAACCTAAGATTACTCTTTTGCTTCAATCCACTAAACCTTCCCTGATGGTATTGGTACTGAGTTGGAAGGAGTTCTGATTTGGATGTTCTGTATATCCATTCTAGACAATTCATCAAGGAGAGGTTGGAGAAATATTGACCTTTCCTGAGGCAATACTCTGAGTTTATGCAGCATGAGCCAGCTGATCCCTTTCTGTGCTACAAAAATATGAGTGGAGGGAGAGAGGGATCGAATATAATTCAATCTGTTGTAATCTTCCTCTCCAAGTCTATGTCCTTTTTGTTTCAGCTGTATCAATGAGGTGGTAAGCCTGGGCACCTGCCTAATAAACTGGGCTGCATCAGAAACCAAAAACCTATACTGATGACAAGGGTTCCATTGAGATAAGCCTACAGGAATTGGTGCAACAAAGTGAACCAAATGTTTTGTTCCCAGTTTAATTTTTCCTCCAATAATCATTCTTCCAGGGACGATTTTTCATTCAAAAACAATATGGTAAAGTATGTGATTATGTTTGCTTACTAGTATCATTTTTCACAATTTCCCCCAAATGTCCAATGAAGTATATTCATAGCTAAATAATGCATTCCTGGTAATAATCTTTTTTTTGTTATTGTCAAGTGAATTTCAGTGCTTGTGCAAGTGTTTTATTGACAACTGTTAAGACTTAAGTTTCCTATTTATTGCTGGTGCAAATAAAGCAAGTGACAATTCGCTAACATTACCCATACTGCTTTAGGACAATAGAACTAGAGATTATATACTTTAACTCATTCATTTTACAGATAAGGGAACTGAGAACCAGAAATAGTGAGTAGCTTGTCTAAAAGCACACTGCTGTTCAGCAGTAAATCTGAAAGGGGAATCCAAGCTTTCAGTTTTCCAAACTATGATTCTTCTGGTGATTACATCAAGGATCAAATACAAATTCTTTTTCTCACTTAAAGTCCTTTATAACCTTCCCTCTCCTTATATTTTTTTGATTTCTTACACCTTATTTGTCACTGGGTACTCTTTGATACAAAGACATTAGTCTCCTAACTGTTAAACCAAGAAACTCCATCTCTCGATTCTAGGCATTTTCTCCAGCTATCCCCATGCCTGGAATGTTATCCCTTTTTCATTTCCTCCTCCTGCTTTCCTCAGCTTCCTTTAAGTTCCACCTAAAATCTCATCTTCTAGAAGAAACCTTACCCAATCCTTTTTAATTCTAGTTCCTATCCTCTTTTGATTTCTGTTTATCATTTATCTTGTATGTACTTATCTTCCAAGTACTGATTACTTATCTTGTATGTGCTTTACTTTTCTTTTATGTTTTCTCCCAGGTTAGATTGTGAAGCCTTGAGATTCTGGACTGTCCTGAAAATTGCCTATTCATGTCTCTTGCCCATTTTTAAATTGGGGAATGGCTTGAATTTTTATACAATTGTTTAACTCCTTGTATATTTGAGTAATTAGACCCCTGTCAGAGTTTTTCGTTATAAAGATTTTTCCCAATTTGTTGTTTCCCTTCTGATTTTGACTACATTGTTTTTGTTTGTACAAAAGCTTTTTAGCTTAATATAATCAAAACCATTTAATTTACATTTTGTAATTTTCTCTAACTCTTGCTTGGTTTTAAAATCTTTCCTTTCCCAGAGATCTGACAGGTATACTATTCTGTGTTCACTTAACTTATTTATAGTTTCCCTCTTTATATTCAAGTCATTCACCCATTCTGAATTTATCTTGGTATAGGGTGTGAGATGTTGATCTAAACCTAATCTCTCCCATATTGTTTTCCAAATTTCCCAGCAGTTTTGGTCAAATAGTGGATTCATGCCCCAAAAGTTGGGCTCTTTGGGTTTATCATACACTGTCTTGCTGACATCATTAACCCCAAGACTATCCCACTGATCCTCCCTTCTATCGCTTAGCCAGTACCATATTGTTTTGATGACTACTGCTTTATAATATAGTTTAATATCTGGTACTGCTGGGCCCCCTTCACATTTTTTTATTATTTCCCTTGATATTCTTGATCTTTTGTTATTCCAAATGAAATTAGTTATAGTTTTTCCTAATTCAGTAAAGAAGTTTTTTGGTAATTTGATAAGTATGGCGTTAAATAGGTAAATTAATTTGGGTAGAATGTTCATTTTTATTATGTTAGCTTGTCCTACCCATGAACAATTAATGGCTTTCCAATTGTTGAACTCCAGTTTTATTTGTTTGGAAAGTGTTTTGTAGTTGTTTTCATATAATTGCTGTGTTTGTTTTGGTAGATAGATTCCCAAGTATTTTATATTGTCTAGGGTGATTTTAAATGGTGTTTCTCTTTCTACCTCTTGCTGCTCTAATGTGTTGGAAATATATAGAAATGCTGATGATTTATGTGCATTTATTTTGTATCCTGCAACTTTGCTAATGTTGTTGATTATTTCTACCAGCTTCTTAGTTGATTCTCTAGGATTTTTTAAGTAGATCATCATATCATCTGCAAAGAGTGATAGCTTAGTCTCCTCATTGCCTATTTTGATACCTTCAATTTCTTTTTCTTCTCTAATTGCTATTGCTAGTGTTTCTAGTACTATGTTGAATAATAGAGGTGATAATGGGCATCCTTGTTATTCCTGATCTTATTGGGAAGGCTTCTAATTTATCCCCATTGCATATAATGGTTGTTGATGGTTTTAGGTATATACTGTTTATTATTTTTAGGAAGGGTCCTTCTATTCCTATACTTTTCAATGTTTTCAATAGGAATGGATGCTGTATTTTGTCAAAGGCTTTTTCAGCATCTATTGAGATGATCATGTGATTTTTGTTTCTTAGACTGTTGATATGGTCAATTATGTGGATGGTTTTCCTAATGTTGAACCAACCTTGCATTCCTGGTATAAATCCCACCTGATCATGGTGGTTGATCTTCTTAATTACTTGCTGGAGTCTCTTTGCTAATATTCTATTTAAGATTTTTGCATCTATGTTCATTAGGGAGATTGGTCTATAGTTTTCTTTTTCTGTTTTTGGTCTACCTGGCTTTGGGATCAGTACCATATTTGTGTCATAAAAGGAATTTAGTAGCACTCCTTCTTTACTTATCATATCAAATAATTTGTATAGTATTGGGATTAGTTGCTCTTTGAATGTCTGATAGAATCCATCAGGCCCTGGAGATTTTTTCTTAGGGAGTTCTTTGATGGCTTGTTCAATTTCTTTTTCTGATATGGGATTATTTAGGTATTCTATTTCTTCTGCTGTTAATCTAGGCAGTTTATATTTTTGTAAATATTCATCCATATCTCCTAAATTGTTATATTTGTTGCCGTATAATTGGGCAAAATAATTCTTAATGATTGCCTTAATTTCCCCTTCATTAGAGGTGAGGTCTCCCTTTTCATCTTTAATACTGTCAATATGGTTTTCTTCTTTCCTTTTTCTTATTAGATTGACCAGTACTTTTTCTATTTTATCTGTTTTTTTTCAAAATACCAGTGTCTAGTCTTATTTATTTATTCAATAGTTCTTTTACTTTCGATTTTATTAATTTCTCCCTTGATTTTTAGTATTTCTAATTTAGTTTTCATCTGGGGATTTTTAATTTGCTCGCTTTCTAATTTTTTGAGTTGCATGCCCAATTCATTCAACTCTGCCCTCCTTAATTTGTTAATATATGCACTCAAGGATATAAATTTCCCCCTGAGTACTGTCTTAGCTGCATCCCACAGAGTTTGGTAGGATGTCTCATCATTGTCATTCTCTTCAATAAAATTGTTGATTGTTTCTATGATTTCTTCTTTGACAAATTGGTTTTGGAGAATCATATTGTTTAATTTCCAATTGGTTTTTGATTTTCCTGTCCAGGTGCCCTTACTAATTATTATTTTTATTGCGTTATGATCTGAGAAGGTTACATTTATTATATCTGCTCTTTTGCATTTGTTTGCAATGATTCTATGCCCTATTACATGGTCAATCTTTGTGAATGTACCATGTGCAGCTGAAAAGAAGGTGTATTCCTTTTTGTGCCTATTTATTTTTCTCCACATATCAATTAAAACTAATTTTTCTAGTATGGTTACAAATGATTTTGTAGGATAAATAAATATTCTCACGTTCAAAAGCCCTTAAGAAATCACCCTTAAAAGCGGTTCCTCGTCTCACCCAATCTGGCCGTGATGCAGCGGCAGGACTTGGCGGTGGCAGACGGACCCTTTAGAGGTCTTTGTGTGCAGCTTGCTGCTCCCAGAGGCGCTGGCCAGGCCAGCGGCTGCTTTCCCAGAACCAGTGAGCAGGTTCGGCCCGGTATTCGTGTTTATTGTAGGGGAAGAACAATCTACTAATTAATTAATTAATGGGATCTTTTCACATGACATCCTAATCCAAACTATTCCTGGAATATAGGTGTGGTTCTGTGTCACAGCTCATGTTCAGTCCTCCGGCCAGAGTTACAGCGTCATCACTGGCCAAATTAAGTGTCTAAGTCCCTGCTTTTGATATCTTTGTCCCCGCCTAAGGCAATGCCTTCACCAGCTCAGAGGCTCAGGAAAGTCCCTGCTTTCGAGATCTTTGTCCACATCTAGGGCAATGTTTTCACCCGTGTAGATGCTCTGGAAAGTCTGTGAGTGCCCCCCAGCCACTTGGGGTCCCAAGTCTTGCAGCTCTCAGGTACAAGCCCTGGGGCTGCTAGTGATTTACTGGTTGCCCCAATCCTGTTTTCACTCTTGTGCATTGGCCTTGGCGCTGTGCATGGTGTGTGTGTGGGGGGGGGGGTGGAGGGGCTTTTTCCTCTCGCGTTGTAGTGAGAGCTGTTTCACCCCTTTATAGAGTGGAAATGCCCTGATTCTGCGTACCTTCAATGCTGCGCCCTGTTGTGGGGTTCCTTCGTTCGTCTGGATTCGTTTTTATGTCACCTTGAGGAGTCCTGTAAGTTTCGGTTAGGAGAGATCGAGCAGCTGCTCCTTACTCTGCCGCCATTTTAACCGGAAGTTCTGTTCCCGATTGCTTAGTTAGTTTCTATCTACCTTTATTTTTAGGAAAGAAGATTTTTCAACAACAGCAACATTGTGTTGGCAGTAAAGAACTTGTAATGAGATGTAAGCAAATCAGATATAATCAGCATCATCACAGAAAACCTCACTGAAACATTAAAAATCAATTTTGGGTTTTTCCTGTATTTTTTCTTTTTCTTTCTTTTTTTTTTTTGAGATGGAGAGAGGCTAGAGGGAGAATTGTGCTCATCTAAGATATCACCAATAAAAATGATTTGAAGAATAAAGAAAGAAGTTTTAGTTCTTGTTGATTGCTTGCTTTTGGTTTGGTTTTTGAGCAGATCTTCTCAAAACTGCAATTATTGTACTCAATGGTCCTACTAGATAAGTTCCTGGCAAAGACAGAAAGAAAAATCCCTCTTATTTAAAGTTAATAGATATGTGCTTAAGATTAATGTCTCCATTTAGTTAGCAATCAATTCCCTTTGCAAAGACATTTGTAACATTGGTAAGTTAGTTGCAATTACTAGCAAATCAAGTAGTAAGTGTATGTCAAGAAATGAAAGTATTTGTCCCTGGATCATAGACTTACAGCTGAAAGGTTATCCAACTTCACCTTTTTACAGATGACAAAACTAAGGTCGAGGAAGGTTAAATGATTTGCCCAAAATCACACATAAATGATAAGTGAAAAAACCAGCATTCTCTGACTCAAAATCCAGTTCTTTTTTTCCCACTTCCTTAGGCTGCTGATCTAAAAGAGTCCTAGGGACTGAATGGAAACAAGATCTTAGGAAAAGTATTGACTCTCCCTAAGTAGATGAACAAGACTGTAAAGAAATAAGAGATAGAGAGAGAGATAGAGAGAGATGAAGTGAACTTCCAAATCTTTACCAAGGTACAAATGAACAAAACAAAATATCCTGCTGAATTTACCACTTATTATGTATAAGAAATTCTATTTATAAGACAAATGTAATCTTTTTTCTAAGACTAATTTTTCTTCCATTTTTATTGTCATGCAAAATACCCTTCCATATTGGTCAATGTTGTAAGAACACACTCAAACATAACCAAAACCCCAAAATAAAACCATAAATACACTGATGTGAAAGATGACTTTAGCAGATCTTTCTCTGGAGGTATCACAAATTCCCTATCACAAATCTTTCAGGATTATCCCAAATCAGGGCACTGCTAAGAGTGGCAAGTTTTCACAGATAATCATTGTTCAATATACCTGTTATTGTGTACTCTATTCTCCCAGTTCTGCTTATTTCATTCTGCATCAGTTCCTGCAGATCTTTCCAGATGCAAAAAATACAATCTAAAAAGAAAATTACCAAAGATGCTGCAAAATATATGACAACAAAGATAACCTTGTTTGGCAGTTCTCTGATTATTAATATCAGTTGAAGAATAAAACAGGGACAGATATGTTCAACAAAGGTGTTTGCCACCATCATAGGAAGAGAACTTGGGGAGAGCATAAGTCTATAGAGGTTGAGATCTTCCAAATTTTCCTCTTTGCAGATGACATTGTATTTATCGTACCCAACCTCTGAGTATTTCAAAGCCTCTCAAGTGAGTTTGGTCATTAAACACTCAAGTGTTTTGTCTAGTTATCTACATAGAAAAACCAAGTACATAAAGAAAGCCTCTAGAATTTAGATTCTAGACTATGGCATGCAACTAACTGGACAATTTACAGAATCATTCTCTTTCATTCTCCAATCTCTCTATTATTTTATTTCTCACTCCTCTTTATATGTATCTGTCCATCTATCTATCTATTTATCTATCTCTCTATCTATCTATCTACCTTTTTAATCTTGTCCACCCACTGAGGGAGAGTCAATAATTTTCCTAAGATCGTATTTCCACTCAGCACCTAGCAATCTGCCGAGCAACAGCAATCAGACATAGAGAGACAGAGCTTTAGCTTCTCAATAAAGGTACATATCTCACCATACGCTTCTCACTATCGTATCCTTTGTTTCTCTATGGGACTGAAGGTCCAGGGACCCATACACTTGCATTTCTGTGAGAAATAAACTTCCAAATTTGTTACTCTTTGAGCATTTACACTCTTTCTTGTCACCCCATACAGATGATCTCATACATGGATAAAGACTTGGAAGGAAAGTTGAAGTGCATTAAATTAACCCTCACCCCCATTTTATAGATGAATAAGCTAAAGAAAAAAGAAATTAATGACTAGCCCAGCATCACATAACTAGCAAGTGTCTAAAGTAGAAAATAAACTCAGGTCTTCCTATTTCCAAATCAGCACTCTATCTACAACAGCACACTGATTCTTCCTCTTGAATAATTGGCTAAAAATATTCATTACCTAGTAGCCTAGCTTCTGATAATAAACTTCTTTGAACTTAACTAGACTGATTCTCAGAGAATAGGCATATAGCCTGTGCCCATTCATGGAGCCTTTCTAGCTTGATAGGACCTTTAAAAGCTTGGGTTCCATATATAACCTACAGGGTCATTTCCATATCACCATAAGATAACAGATTAGGACTTTACTGGATTTTCAGCTTAATGATCATAGGTTCAGGATATTGGTCTAGAGGGAACCATTTGAGATTATCTCTTCCTACATCCCTGTTTTACCAAGAGAGAAAGAAATTAAAAAGTTAAGTCACTTGACTGAGGTTACAAAAGGATAAATGGCAAAGGCAAGACAAGTGGTCCACACCAAACCTAGGCTCTTTCTACTGCACTTCACTGCCTCTATAAGTATAATACATACATATAAATGTAAACAAAAAAAATGTACATATTTATATATGCACTGTGTAATTAGAATTCTCCACTCCAGTATTCCCTTTCCCAGCTCCCCAGCTTCTTTCTCACATTAAATCCTTATGTTTTGGAGACAAAATTGTGAGGGTAGCTCCACCCTCTCTTTTTGCTTCCTGGAAAGTTGCTAGGGAGGCTGGGGGGAGAGCTTGGCAGGAAAAATTTACTCACATGGCTTTACTCAGGTTTTTATTTTTGTTCTTTTACTTCTTCTACTTCAAGTGATCATTAATAAATTTTATAAAATATAATACTTGGAGTTATTGGACATTCATTTTAATCTTACAACACAGAAAATATACACACCCAAATATATATATATATATACAGGTATAAATATATATAAATATATATATACACCTATATAAATATAGATACACAAATATATACATATATGAATATATACATACCTATAGATATTCAGTATGCATAATTAAGTGTATCAGAGGTACTTAGCAAGATAAAATAAATATAATGTTAAGAAGCATTTCTATACCACTCTCCTTAGAATAATCCTATGAAGCAATGGACAAGAACTTGATCTTCTTAATTGAAGTAAATCTCAGACATCATGTTTATTTTACATTAAAAGGAAACTGAAGTCTCGAGAAGGAACATAATTTGCCCAAAATAACACAGATAGTAAATTATCCTGGATGACTCTAAATCTGAACTTCTGGGGCTTTATTTTTCTCTGAAAAGTGATTTACTTTTTGTCTTGAATTCATAGGTTACTTAGAAGCTGCTGCATAGGCAACATTGTTTTAAATAATGTTGATGCCTTTTGTTTTACATCACATCCATTTCCAAACATATACCTTCCCCTTTCTCTTCCTAGCAAGTCTTCCCTTTTAACAAGGATTTAAAAAGAAAAAGAAACAGTTCAGCAAAACCTGCCGACACATTGACTACATCTGACAGGAAACACAATACACCACACACATTGTCTAACCATCTTTTCAATAAAGAGGAGATTTTTTTTCTCAATTCATTTCCCAGGTCAAGCTTGGTGATTCTAATTACACAATATTCTGTTTTCTTTTGTTATTCTTTACATTATTTTAGAATTACATTTATTGTTTCCCTATTTATTTCAGTCTCTGCTAGGTTATCTAGGGTTTTTTTTTAATTCTTTATGTTTGTCAAGATTCTTATTAAGAATTTCACATATCAAAGCTATAATTCACGTCTCATTGTATTTTGCAGTTGGCTTTTTATTTGAGTAGACAGAGAATTTGAACTTTAGAAAGTAAGGAAAAATAATGGGTAAGGGTTGTTGCTACTGTTGAGTCATTTCACTCATATAAGATTCTTCATGATGCCACTTGAGATCTTCTTTGCAAAGATACTAAAGAGGTTTGCTATTTCCTTTTCCAGCATATTTTACAGATGAGGAAACTGAGGCAAAAAGAATTAAGTTACTTGCCCAGGGTCACATAGATAGTAAATGTCTGAGACCAGATTTGAACTCAGGAAGATGAGTCTGTACCATGCAAGAAAATGTGGTAGTTGGATTATAGATCTTTGAATACTCTAAAACTACCTAATTAAGGAGTAGCTAGGTGGCTCCATGAACTGAAATCCAGGCCTAGAGAGGAGAGGTCCTGGGTTTAAATCTGGCCTTAGACACTTCTTAGCTGTGTGACCATGGGAAAGTCACTTAAGCCCAAGTGCCTAGTCCTTATCATTCTTTATCCTTGGAACCAGTACTAATTTATGGTTAAGGTTAAGGATTTAAAAAAACTCCATAATTAATATGCATGTTATAGAGGAAGCATGATGTAGTGAATAGGGGCTAGATTTGAAGCCAGTAAACCTTGGGTTTGAGTCTTGCCTCTGGCATATATTAGCTGTCTGTCTCTGGACAAGTCACTGAAACTCTCAGTTCATAAAGGAAATCTCTATGTTTTAAGTTATGGGATAGCTGTAGATTTGAAATGATAAAAAGAGTTTCCTCCATACCTCACCCTAAATTCTCATACCACAGGAATCTCAGGTACAGACCCAAAAACAAACACTCATAATTATTTGAATCTTGGAAGGAAGTGAAAAAAGGAAAAGAAAAAAATATTGAAGGCATTTTAATATGTTTGCATTCTATGTCAGCTTCAGGAGTTAACCTTAAATAACTGAAGAAAAAAGTAAAGTTTGAAATCCTTATTACTAGTAGCTTAAAATAGTTATTAGATTTGGATTCTTTCTTCTATATGTAAGGATACAGAGCTACTAACATTCCATTTTAGGAATAGCAAAATCAAGTTAAATGAATCATTAAAGAAATAAACAAGAGTAGAAGGAAGTTTAGAAGGGGATACCCATGAGCAGGGCAATGTTAGAAGTCTCATAGAATATTTGAATTTTTTTAGAAACATACTATACATAGTGATATAAAAGCATACACTAATTGTATATATATGTATATATATATATATATATATATATCAAGTTGACAGTTTCATGTGAAATACCTTTTTTGTTGTTGAATATTGAAATATTTTTCATGATATATGGTAAATTAATAATAAAAAAGAACATTTCATTTTAAAGAATTACTTTACAACTCTTTCTAAAATAGTGGTCTTAGGTACTAGATGTAATGGAGAATAAAAAAACAGAGAGTAGAGAAATGTAAGAGACAGGGACTTGGACAGGACCCTCTTGACATTTTGGGCTTATTTTATTTTTATCACCTATCATAAATGGAGGATTCACTACTATGAAGGCAGTATTTTCATTAATGTAAAGCTTGTATTGACCAAAAAGTTGGAAATTTATAGAAATAGAATAGGACCAATTCAAAATGTAAAGAATGAATTATCTTCTATATAAAAAAGTTTGCATATAATGTATAAAATTTCATTTGTCTTGACCACAGAAAAACACACTATGGTTTTTTAGTTATGTGACTGAGCTTAAATGCTTGACTTCTTTAAGATAGTGATTATCTGGCTTTGTTTCTTTAGGCCCATTTGATGGGTAAAACAATAGTGATCAGCCACAGATTAAGAAAACATGATAGTTATAGATCACACACATTTCTTTAGAGAATTCAAGTTTTCAGTTCCTTAGTTTTAAATACTTATTTAAATAAAATCTATAGACCTAAAAGGATGACATGCATTTTATGAAGCAATTTTTTTTTTCATTTTGACAGAAAACACCTGCGCATGGGGGGAAAACTGATGAACTGGAAGCCAGGAAAACTTGGTTCATGTCACAACTCTGCCATAGGCAAGTCATTTAAACTTGAGTCTGACTCAGTAGCCTTACCTATGTTATGATAGCTGGCAGAAAGTAAAGGAAGGGATTAAATTAAGTAAATAAACTAATTAGTAAATAGTTATCGAGAACCTACTATGTGTCAGCCACATTTTGAGAAGTTAGAAATGGAAAGACAGAAAAGGAAATGGCTCTGCTCTCAAGGATAAGGCCAAGAATTTCTAAGGTGTTTTCCAGCAATTTATTTCCTATAACTCCTTGAAACTGATGATTCCAAGTGCTCAAAGAAGTTTGTGGGACAGAATTTTAGGTTTTGACTTTTTATTTCCTTGTGACTAATAGCTACCCTGGAAATTTCTCATTCACATACAAGAACTTAAAGTATATTTTCATTAAAAGAAAATTGCACCCAATCATTTAAATTTTTTCATCAATTAATCTAATGCAAAAATTATTCTTGAGATATTATATCCAGTACTACAAAATGTATACACAAAAGAGGTATATTGAAATAGGAGAGAAAATGTTTGCAAATGTAATTGTATCTGACTTGTTCCTTCCCTGAACACTTCATCATAAATAAAAATGCCTTCATCAAAACTAATTTTTTATGTCAGTTTTTATTGACTATTAAGCCATAAGTTTATCTCTTTCACTCTCTGTCTGTCTCTATTTGTTCTATGTATCCTTTTTCCCTTTTTATATTTTAATGGAGATTTTTTTTAAGCCCCTACATCTGCTCTCTGCCCATGGTATAACTCACCCCCCTCATTTTTTCCCCTGCCTTGGTTAAAAAGTAGTCCTGTAAAAATGTAACAGATTGCAGAGTTTAAGTCCTCCAAAATGTGAAGCAAAACAGCTGCCCCTAATCATTTGCACAAGTGAGGTTTGAAGATCTTCAATTTCAGAGCTCATCTGCTTGGAATCCTGCCTTTCCTGTGTCCAGATCAAGTGGCAGACGGTACCATAAAGGTCTTTGATATGTGAAAGCTCTCTTTAGAAAAGCATCAACCTCCTCATTAAAAGCACATTTTTAGATTTCATGTTGAAACCCTTATGCCAGGGTGTCTACAGCATAAAGTCCCTGCCTGGGTTGTCTCTGGAAGGTGCCTGCTGACTTGGAATTCCCATATAGATTCCTGGGCATTCTAGAATAGACAGCCCATGAAGCTGATACCCAAATGTCCTTTGGCATTTCAGCACCTACATTTCAGGCATAGGTTTTGTTGCAGAACATACAAACAGAACTGATAGAATTAAAAAAAAAACCATGAAGGAGCTTACTGGGACCCAGAACCAGGACAAGACTATACCTATATGTTATAGAGAATAGAATTTTCTGACAATCAAAACATTCACTTCCCTTTTTTATGTAGAAGCAAAGTTGATACCCATCAATTGGGGTTAAACATATTGTGATACATTAATATTCTAGAATAGCATATTACTACTACAAGAAATGATGAATAAAATGAATATAGAAAAGTCTGGAAAGATTCCCATGAACTGTCACAAAGGGAAGTAAAAAGAGTCAAGGAAACAATGTTCACAACCATTATAAACAATGTAAACAATATACAAGGAGCTAAATCAATTGTACAAAAAATCAAGCCATCTCCCAATCAATAAATGTGCAAGGGACATGAATAGGTAATTTTCAGATAAAGAAATTAAACCTATCAATAAGCACATGAGAAAGTGTTCTAAATCTCTAATAATTAGAGAAATGCAAATCAAAACAACTCTGAGGTACCACCTCACATCGAGCAGATTGGCTAAAATGACAAGGGAGAGTAATGAATGTTAGAGGGGTTGTGGCAAAATTGGGACATTAATGCATTGCTGGTGGAGTTGTGAACTGATCCAACCTTTCCGGATGGTAATTTGGAACTATGCCAAAAGGGCTTTAAAAGCCTATCTTCATTTTGATCTAGCCATAGCACTGCTTGGATTATACCCCTAAGAGATAATAAGGAAAAATACTTGTACAAAAATATTTATAGCCACACTCTTTGAAGTGGCAATAAATTGGAAAATGAGAGAATGTCCTTCGATTGGGGAATGGCTAAACAAATTGTGTTATCTGCTGGTGATGGAACACTATTGTGATCAAAGGAATAAAGAACTGGAGGAATTCCATGTGGACTGGAAAGACCTCGAGGAATTGATACAGAATGAAAGTAACAGATCCAGGAGAACATTGTACACAGAGACTGATACACTGTGGTAACATCAAATGTAAAAAAAGAAAGTAGACTTCTCTACTAGTAGCAATGCAAGGATCCAGAGCAAGGCTGAGGGACTTATGAGAAAGAAAACTAACCATATTCAGAGGAAGAACTGTGAGAGGTGAAACACAGAAGAAAAACAATTGCTTGAACACATGGGCTAATGGGGATATCATTGGGGATGTAGACACTAAATGATAACTCTAGTCCAACTATCAATAATATGGAATTAGGTCTTGATCAATGACACATGTAAAACCCAGTGGAATTTTGCCTCAGCTAAGGGGATTAGGGGAGTTTGGAAGAGAGGGAAAGAACATGAAATATGTAACTATGGGAAAATATTCAAAATAAACATTTAAAAAACAAAAAACAATATAAAAGAAAGAATAACAATGGAAAGCAAATGCTATCATTAAAAGGACCAGTAAGTTTGGTCCTGGATGGGATTAAGAAAATATATCTCCCTCCACTTTTTGCAGAAGTGGAATACTATTTGTATGAAACTTTGAAATTATGTTGGATTTGGCTGATGTTTGTTATTTGATTTTGCTGACTGTAACAAGGGAATTTTGTACCACATGACCCATTTTTTTTCTTTTTAATTCTTTTTTTAGAAGAGATCAATTCCTGGAGAAAGGAGTAGGAATGAATAGATTCCAAATCAACATGATTTGAAAACAAAATATAAATGAAATATTTAAAATATATATTTACAATCAATCAAACAATCATTTAACTTTGATTAAGCACTGGCTTACCAGGCATTGTGCTGAGTGCTGGGGACCCAAAAAGAGTTTGTAAAAGATAGCCCCTGGCCTCAAGAAGCTTATAATGTAATGAGGGAGACCACATGCAAACAAATATATTAAGAGCTAGATATATACAGAATAAGAAGGAAATAATTAATGGAGGGAAGGCACTTGAATTCATAAGGAATTCATAAGGAAGGCTTCTAGTAAAAAAAAAGGGGGGATTTTAGTTGCTACTTAAAAGAAGCAAAGAAGTTTATTAGGCAAAGCAGAGAAAGGAGAGCTCTTTGGACTATTTTGTATCTTAGACAGCTAGATGCTCCAACTATCCTTAGCATCCCTGAGTCCACATGATCACTCAAATAAATAAATCTGAGGGTCAATTTAATGTGCAACTCAATATGATCAAAGAAACACTGAATTTGGAGTCATAAACATCTTAGTTTTATGATCTCAAATAAATAACTTACCCTTTTCTTTCTAGGATTCAGTTTCCTCAGTTATAAAATAGAGAGGCCAGACAAAATGATATCAATGGTCTCTACCATTTCTCAATCCATAATCTTTTAATCATAAATTATGTAAAATATCTGGACTAGCACTACCTAAGGTTCCTTCCAGATATAAATCCTAATATTTCCTAAACTTCAGATAACATAAAGAAGAACCACTTATGATGTAGAGCATAGTACCACTTGCAGTGAACAAAATTTCCACCCTTCCATTTACTTAGTGTGTCTTGCCTGACATGTAATGAGAATAAATTTTCTCTCCTGAATGCTTCTAACAATCTCTTTTCAAGTAACTGACTCTTTTTGGCCATCAGTGAAGGGCAAGTTTTCACTAATCAATGCAAACACCCTGACACACAGCCCTTACTGATGACTGCATAGGAAGACTTCCATTTGTAAATTGTTCTTTGACTTTAAGCTAACTCTAAGGCAGATAACCCAATACAGAGGACAGAATCCACTAAATACAGTGACTCAAGTGGTTTTTCTTCTCAACTTCCACTATTCTCCAAAGTCATGAGGAAAATGTTAGGGGGTTAAGGCTTTCATCTATATGCTCCTATTTAATTGTTTTTTTTTTAAAGTATGGATAATTCTTTCAGTTGTGTCTTTTGAAAAAATAAAAAAATTACAAATTAATAAATGAATCAGAAAAAAGATAACTCAAAAAATCTACCTTACCTCCAGTATAACATTTGTTCTGAAAATCATGCCATGATAATAAATTCAAATGAGGTGTAAAATATAGTTTCAAAGGGTTAAGAGAACTTACAAAGCTTTAACTGAAAGCATAATGTTGCTTTTCAATAAATCTTTTCTGTGTTTTAGGGGTTATGAACCCATAGATAATTAGGGGGTTGAAGTTGCTGATTCCCATAATGTAGAGAAATTTTTATGAGTATGGAGAGAATTGCTGGCATCTTTCCTCCTGTAATTAAACCCAGATATGACACACTCAGGTCCTAGGTAGAATCTCTAAGAGAAGGAACTCTTAGAGTAGATACAAGATGATGGAACTGAAAAATAAGGATCCAAGCAAAGTCATTTAAATTGGCAACTTTTGAGCAGTGAAAGTAAAGCATTACCCTTACAATAACAAGATCAAGAAAACAAGGGAAAATGAGGACAATTATTTGATACTAGGTCAGCATATTAGGGTATTAAGAATATTGCTATAGGCATGCATGCAGACTTAAATCTGGCTTGTATTCAGTGCATTTTATGCTTAGTAATAGCTACTACTTAAGCAGTATTTGATGACTTTTTTTTTACTTTATTGTTAGGATCTTTTATTTTATTTTCCCAATTACATTTAATATCAATTTTTAACACATTTTCCCCAAAATTATAAGATGTAAAACCCAAATTCCAAAATAAAAGTATAAATAAACTAATTTGAAAAATAGTATCCTTTGATCTGCATTCCAACTCTAACAGTTATTTCTCTGGAGAGGAATAACATTCTTTGTTATATGTCCTTCAGAATTATCCTGGATCATTGTATTGCTAAACACTTGATGACTTTTAAATTTCCTTTCTTCATAATAATCATGTAAGGTAAAACAAGGACAAATCTCTTTTCTATCTCTTTTCTAGATGAAGAAACTGAAGATTAGGGAGATATGAGGTAACTTGTCCATTGACATCCAGCTAATAAATAAAACTGAAAACCAGGTTTTCTATTTCTAATTCTCGTGCTTTCTCCACATAGAATTGCGCATTTGGTGGTATATAATATGCTAAAAGCAGCCTTATTAAGCCTTCTTTTATCCAGGTTCAGAGGTACTGATGTATTATTTGAAACAACTGTGTAACTACAGCTCTACCCATCTGGATGACCTTTGGGAGCCTCAAACTTAATATATCCCAAATATAACCCTCGCAATCCTCCCTCATCCATAATGATCTCATATATAGTATTACTTTAAGAGGACTCATTCTCAGTTCAGTATTTCTTTCAGTTTCTAATACTTGTATCCTTAATATCAACTTTCTCTATTCTTTTTTCTTCACTTAATATCAAATTAGTTCCCGTATCTTGAACAGACTACTTATACATCTCTCACATTTGTCTTCTCTTCTCCATTCTCAGCATCACTACTCTGATGATGTCTCAACAAGAATACTGCAAATACATCCTGACTGGTCTTTCTTCATACATACCTTTACTCTTCCCTCAAATTCAGTCTTTCTAAGTTTGCCTTCTCTATGCATAGGTTTGATCACATTATTCTTCTGTCTAAAAATCTTCTCTAACCTTCTATGGCTCACTAACTAATAAGCATATTCTTCTGACTCACAGTCAAGGTCTTCAACTATCTGGTGTTGCTCTACTTTTTTTCTCAATTTTATCTCATCCTATAGTGGCCCTGTGAACTCTATTCCTCAAACAAACTGTGTTATTCTCTATTTCCTGAATGATCATTGTGTTTTCCCAGTTCTTTGCATATTTTCAGGATATACTTTATATCTGGAATGCTTTGCCTGCTCTGTTCATATTTAGGAATCATGTGGATCTTTTTGAATCCAACCCAAATGCCAGTTTGTTCATGACTCATTCACCACAACCGCAAAAAGTATTGTTATTCATTTCTTGGATCATATAAGACTTAGTTTTGCATTTTCCAGTACATCTAAATGTACTATTAGGTATTATACTTTTTTTGTACATATACTAGACTTTAAGCTCTGTGAGGGTAGCTATTTATCTCAATCTCGTTATTGTTTCACTGCTTGTTTCATAGAAAGCACTTAATAAGGGTTTGTTGAGTTGATGTTGTTGAATTATTTAGAAACTGATTCTTAACTGTAGTTTTGTGACAGATGCTAATTGAGAGAAACAAATATATTTCCACCCATTCTCCAACTTAAACAATAGCTCTCAAAGGTATACTCACCATATCTGATATTGGGCTCTGACATTTATTTTGGTCTAAGACTCTACTGATGATATTAGATTCCATTTCCTGAATTGTTGGTAGGGAGTCTCAGATATGATCTTCAGGGAGGATGAGAGTGTCCAATATGATTTTACTAGAAGCTGCTCATAAATGTAGAGAATTGTTTATTTTCTTAACAAATGGGGTTAAGATTAAAACTAACTGTAGTCTAGTTAGCTTTAGTATCATCGCAGGTTTTCCCTGAGACATCTTGGTCCATCTTTATCTTCATGTGTCAGGTAGGTGTGGGTATTAGGACAATTCAAGTAATGAGAGAGAGAAAAAGAATCCCATTCAATCTATTGTGATGAGGTGATAGGCAAAGAAATTCTAACTGGGGCATTTTTAGGTCCATAAGGTTTTGACAGAAATGGGACAAGATGAAGGGAAGGAAAGAGGAAATGGAACTGGGGCATAAAAACATGAGCAGCTAATTAAACAAAGAAAGACTAGAGCCTTCCAAGCTAGAAGTTTTTCCAGATTATGGCAGATTATAATATAGCAGAAATTATATGTTAATCAAAATTTCTCTAGGACCATGTTACAAAAATAAAGGTAAAGAACATCCGTGTAATAGACTAGATTAGCAAGATGCAGAAACAATAGTCTAATGTTTGATTAATATTAAAACATAAACTAATAACAAAATAACTGTCTTTTTGACAAGGACTCCTGGGAAACTTGAAAAATAATTTGGCAAAAAAAGATTAATTGGAATTCTGGGAAGATGGAGGCTTAGAAGCAGCAAGGCTCCAGACCTCCATTAAGCCCTTCACCACCAATCAAGGACAAAGGTCTCCAAGGGATCAGAAAGCCAAATCTGACAACAGAACAGAGCTGGGGGATCATCCATCTGAACCCATCTTAAAAGATACATGGAAAAAAGAGAAAAAAAAGCCTGAATTCTTGGAACTGTCTGGTAGGAGGGGAAAGGAAGGAGGAAGATTCCAGATCCCCTTCTCCACCTAGTGTGCTGAGTCTCCAGCGGATCCTGGAATCTCTAGGTGGGCTGGGTTGCTAGTCTGAGGGAGTGTCTTGCTGGCACCACTGTGCCAAAGTCAAGGCTCTGATCATAGACAGCATGGGCTGCTAGGGGAGAAAATCAGAGAGGGTGAATATAAGTGAAATTGACACAGGCTTTGGAAGAACTTAAAATTCAATTAACTCAAGAACTCAAAATTCAAATAACTCAAGAACTCAGAAAACAATCAACAGATGCTGAAGACAACTGGGAAAAGGAAACACATGATCTAAAACTAGAAAATAATGTCTTAAAAGCCCAAATTGACCAGCTGAAAAATGAAGAAAAGAAGGTGAAAGGTGATTTACAAAGAAAATAAGACCAGACAAAAAGTCAGAGATGAAATTCAATCTTTAAAAATTAGAATTCAATAACTAGAAGCAAATTAATTCACAAGGCAGCAAGAATATATAAAACAAAATTTAAAAAATGAAAAATTTGAGGAAAATATGAAACACCTCATTGACACAACCATAGATCTAGAAAACAGATCTCGAAGAGAAAAATTTAAGAATTATTGGTCGACCAGAATATCATGACAAAAGGAAAAGCCTGCACATTATCCTACTGGAAATTATATAAGAAAACTATCCTGACATTCTCAAACAAGGGGGAAAAGTGAAAACTGAAAGAATCCACAGATCACCTCCTGCATTTAATTATCAACTGACAACTTCCAGGAATATTATAGCCAAATTCAAAAACTACCAGACCAAAGAAATAATATTACAAGATGTTAAGAAGAAGTCATTCAGATACCAGGGAAGCACAGTTAAGATAACACAGTATCTGGCTGCATCTACACTAAAGGACCAGAAGGCATGGGATATAATATTCTGGAAAGAAAGAGAGCTTGGTCTACAGCAAAGAATTAACTATACAGCAAAAGTGACTATATTCTTGCACAGGAAAGTATAGTTATCCAATAAAATTGAATTCTTGCAAGCATTCATAAAGAAAAAACTGGACATAAACAGAGAGTTTGCTGCCTAAACACAGAACTCAAGAGAATCACCAAGAGGTAATTAAGAGAGCAGGGGAAAAAAACAAAACTCTTTTTCTTTAGGGGACCCAATAATTTCAAATGACATATCTCTATGAGAAAATAAGATATTGGTAACTGCTGATAATTGTTATTATCAACAGGGTAGGTAGAAGAAGTATATTTAGAGGGAACAGGGACAAATTGCATAGTATTAAATGTATATATATATATATATATATATATATATATATATATATTTTGTCTGTTCTCCAATTTCTCTTAATATTATCTTCTTTTTTATCTCTAGTGTTATATATATATACATAACACTAGAGATAAAAAAGAAGATATATATATATATAGTGTTATATATATATAACACTATAGATAGATAGATAGATATAACACTAGAGATAAAAAAGAAGATAATATTAAGAGAAATTGGAGAACAGACAAAATGGAGTAAATTTATATTTCATGAAGAAGCATGTGGTACCAACAGGAGAGAAGACCAATACAATGGAAGGGTAAAGAGGTTGGAGATAGGAAATATTTAATTCTTAAGTGTATTGAAATTAACTTAAAGAGGGAAAAACAATCAGATCCATTGGAGCAGAGAATTGATTCTTACCCTATAGAAAAGTAGAATAGTAACAGCCTGGTGAGAAGGGAAGCAATACTAGGGAGGGAGAGGGTGGGGGTGGCATAGCTTAAAAATACTCTAAAGAACAATAAGAGGGGAATAAGAAGGGGGGAGAAAGGGAAGTAAAATAAGTGAGGGGATTAGGGGAACTGATTAAAAACAAAACACTGGTATAGAAGGAAATATTGAAAGAAGAAAGGGCAGAACAAGGAGACGAAATCAAAATGTCAGGGAATACACAGTTGATAATTATAACTCTGAATGTAAGTGGGATGAATTCACCCATAAAATTGAAGCAAATAGCAGAGTGGATTAGAAAACAAACTCCTACCATATGTTGTCTACAAGAAACACACATAAGACAGGCAGACATGCATAGAGTAAAAATGAAAGGCTGGAACAAAATCTCTTGGGCTTCAACTGCGAAAAAGAAGGCAGGAGTTGCAATCATGATTTCTGACAATGCCAAAGTAAAAATAGATCTGGTTAAAAGAGATAGGGAAGGTAAGTACATCCTGATAAAAGGCAATATAAACAATGAAGAAATATCAGTACTCAACATATATGCACCAAATGGTATAGCATCTAAATTTCTAAAGTATAAACTGGCAGGGCTGAAGGAGTAATAGATAATAAAACTATGCTAGTAGATGTGAACCTTCCCCTATCAGACCCAGATAAATCAAACTAAAAAATGAATAAGAAAGAAATAAGAGAAGTAAATGAAATCTTAGAAAAATTAGAGTTAATAGATATATGGAGAAAAATAAATAGGACAAAAAGGAATACACCTTCTTTTCAGCAGCACATTGAACATTCACAAAGATTAACCATGTATTAGAGCATAGAAACATGGCAAACAAATGCAAAAGAGCAGAAATAATAAATGCAACCTTATCAGATCATAATGCAATGAAAATAATTTTTGCAAGGATACATGGAGAGGCAAACCAAAAACTAATTGGAATTTAAATATGATTCTCCAAAATAAGTTAGTTAAAGAACGAATCATAAAAACAATAATTTCATTGAAGAGAATGACAATGATGAAATTTCTTACCAAAACCTATGGGATGCAGCCAAAGCAGTTATAAAGGGAAAATTTATATCATTGGGTACATATATTAACAAATTAGGGAGGACAGAGGTTGGGCATGCAACTTAAAAAACTAGAAAGTAAGCAAATTAAAAATTCCCAGATGAAAACAAAATTAGAAATACTAAAAATAATAGGAGAGATTAATAAAATAGAAAGTAAAAGACCTATTGAATTAATAAATAAGACTAGAAGCTTGTACTTTAAAAAAACAGATAAAATAGACAAAGTATTGGTAAATCTAAAAAAAAAAAGGAAAGAAGAAAACCAAATTAACCGTATCAAAGATGAAAAAGGTGACCTGACCTCTAATGAAGAGGGAAATTAAGGCAATCATTAAAAACTATTTTCCCAATTGTATGGCAATAAATATAGCAATCTAGGTGATATAGATGAATATTTACAAAAATATAAATTACCTAGATTAACAGCAGAAGAAATAGACAAATTAAATAAACCAATATCAGAAAAAGAAATTGAATAAGACATCAAAGAATTCCCTAAGAAAAAGATCACCAAGGCCTGATGGATTCAAAAGTGAATTCTATCAAAAATTCAAAGAACAAATCATCCTAATACTATACAAATTATTTGACATAATAAGCAAAAAAGGAGTTCTACCAAATTCCTTTTATAACACCAATATGGTACTGATTCCAAAGTCAGGCAGAACAAAAACAGAGAAAGAAGGGGCAGCTGGGTAGCTCAGTGGAGTGAGAGTCAGGCCTAGAGACAGGAGGTCCTAGGTTAAAACCCGGCCTCAGCCACTTCCCAGCTGTGTGACCCTGGACAAGTTACTTGACCCCCATTGCCCACTCTTACAATCTTTCACCTATGAGACAATACACCGAAGTACAAGGGTTAAAAAAAAAAGAGAAAGAAAACTATAGACTAATCACCCTAATGAACATAGATTCAAAAATCTTAAATAGAATACTAGCAAAAAGACTCCAGTAAGTGATCATGAGGGTTATCCATCATGATCAGGTGGGGTTTATACCAGGAATGCAAGGATGGTTCAATATTAGTAAAATCATCCACATAATTGACCATATCAACAAGCTAACAAAAAATGATTATCTCAATAGATGTTGAAAAAGCCTTTGAAAAAATACAACACCCATTCCTATTGAAAACACTAGAAAGTATAGGAATAGAAGGACCTTTCCTAAAAATAATAAACAGTATATACCTAAAACCATCAACAAGCATCATACACAATGGGGATAAATTAGAAGCCTTTCCAGTAAGATCAGGAGTCAAACAAGGATGTCCATTATCACCTCAATTAGTTAACATTGCACTAGAAACACTAACAGTAGCAATTATAGAAGAAAAATAAATTGAAGGTATTAAAATAGGCAAGGAGAAGACCAGGTTATCACTCTTTGCAGATGATATGATGGTATATTTAAAAAATCCTAGAGAATCAACTATAAAGCTAGTAGAAATAATCAACAACTTTAGCAAAGTTGCAGGATACAAAATAAATGCACATAAATCATCAGCATTTCTATATATTTCCAAGACATCACGGCAGCAAGAGTTAGAAAGAGAAATACCATTTAAAATTGCCTTAGACAATATAAAATACTTAGGAATCTATCTACCAAAACAAACACAAAAATTATACAAACACAACTACAAAACACTTTCCAAACAATTAAAACCAGATCTAAACAATTGGGAAAACATTGATTGCTCATAGGTAGGATCAGCTAACATAATAAAAATGATCATTCTACACAAATTAATTTACTTATTTAGTGCCATACCTATCAAACTACCAAAAAGCTTTTTTACTGAATTAGAAAAAATATAACAAAGTTCATTTAGAAGAAGAAAAGACCAAGAATATCAAGGGAAATAATTTAAAAAATGTGAAGGAAAGTGGCCTAGCAGTACCAGATATTAAACTGTACTATAAAGCAGTGATCATCAAAACAATATGGTACTGGCTAAGAGACAGAAGGAAGGATCAGTGGAATAGACTTGGGGTAAGTGACATCAGCAAGACAGTGCATGATAAACCCAAAGAGCCCAACTTTTGGCACAAAAATCCACTATTTGACAAAAACTGCTGGGAAAATTGGAAAACAAATTGGGAGAGATTAGGTTTAGATCAATATCTCAAAACCTACACCAAGATAAATTCAGAATGGGTGAATGATTTGAATATAAAGAAGGAAACTATAAGTATATTAGGTGAACACGGAACAGTATACTTGTCAGATCTCTGGGAAAGGAACGATTTTAAAACCAAGCAAGAGTTAAAAATTTAAAAAATGTAAAATAAATTATTTTGATTATACTAAATTAAAAGACTTTTGAACAAACAAAAATAATGCAACCAAAATGAGAAGGGAAACAATAATCTGGGAAAAAATCTTTTTAACAAAAAACTCTGACAGAGGTCTAATTACTCAAATATACATGGAGCTAAATCAATTACACAAAAATCAAACCATTCCCCAATCAATAAATCGGCCAGGGACACGAAATTTCCAGATAAAGAAATCAAAACTATCAAAAAGCACATGAAAAAGTGTTCTAAATCTCTCATAATTAGAGAAATTCAAATCAAAAAAACTCTGAAGTATCACCTCACAACTAGCAGATTGGCTAAAATGACAGCAGGGGAGAGTAATGAATGCTGGAGGGGATGTGGCAAAATTGGGACATTGATGCATTGTTGGTTGAGTTGTGAACTGATTCAACCATTGTGGATGGCAGTTTTGGAACTATGCAAAGAGTGCTAAAGGACTGCCTGCTCTTTCATCCAGCCATACCATTACTGAGTTTGTACCCCAAAGAGATCATAGATAAAAAGACTCGTACAAAAATATTTATAACTGTGCTTTTTGTGGTGGCAAAAAACAAGAAAACGAAGGGATGCCCTTCAATTAGGGGAATGGCTGAACAAATTGTGGTATATGCTGGTGACAAAATACTACTGTGCCCAAAGGAATAATAAACTGGAGGAATTCCATGTGAACTGGGATGATCCCCAGTAATTAATGCAGAGTAAAAGGAACAGAGCCAGAAAAACATTTTACACAGAGACTGATACACTGTGGTAAAATCGAGTGTAATGGTCTTCTGTACTAACAGTAATGCAATGACCCAGGACAATTCTGAGGGGCTCAAGGAAAAGAATGCTACCCACATTCAGAGGAGGAACTGCAGGAGTGGAACACAAAAGTAAAACAACTGCTTGAACATATGGGTTGATGAGGACGTGATTGGGGATGTAGAATCTAAATGACTACCCCAGTGCAAATATCAATAATACGGAAATAGGTCTTGATGAATGACACATGTTTAAAACCAGTGGGCATGCGTGTTGGCTACCTGGGTGGGGGGTGGGGTTGGAGAGGGTGGGGTTTGGGGTTTGTGGGGAGAGTAAGAACATGAATCATGTAGCCATGGAAAAATTTTCCAAAAAAATAAAAATTCAATCATAAAAAAGGAGATTCATTTAAGCCAACACCTTATGTTATACACTACAATAATCTCAAGAAGTATGTGTAACCTAACTACAAAAGATCTTAACATGAAAACATTAAGAAGATAATGAAATTAGGTACCACTCACAAAAAAAAACCTAAAAAGAATTTCTTTTTCTTTTATTCTTGATGATGATAGTGGCCTCCTCCTAGATTATTGACTTGTGGCAGAGGGGTTTGTGTAGCTCAATGAAACTATAAAGTATGTTCTTCAGGGTTAATCAAGGCCATAGTGTAGAGTTATGACAAAGTTGATCCACTGAAGAAGGAAGTGACAAATCTCTCTAATATGTTTTTCCAAGAAAACAAGTTGGACAGTATTAGAATGCTAAAAGATAAGATTTCATATGATAGATTCCTCAAGTCAAAAAGTTTCCAATACATTAAAGAAAGAAAAAGAGGACTCCTACAAATAGCTCCAGTGATATTGAAGTGGGTATGCCAAAACTGAAAGAATGCTTTAAAATAAAAGCTGACCTAACAGATTCGATGCTCTAGTGACTCCCAAAGTAGGTGCCACCGCCCCCTGGTGGGTGCTGCAGCAATCCAGGGGGACGGCAGTGATGGCCACAGGTGCATTTGGGGGAAGTGAATAACTGTAAGGGGGCAGTGATAGTATGTGACAGGGGGCACTAAGCAATATTTTTTCTGGAAAGGGGGCTGTAGGCCAAAAAAGTTTGGGAACCACTGCTTTAGACTTTTGGTGCAGAGGAAGATTTTTTACCAGTTCCTCAGACAGCAAGGAGATCAAAGCACCCAATTCTTAAGTAAATTCACTCTGATTATTCATTGGAAGGACAAATACTGAAACTGAAGTTTAAATACTTTGGCTACATTATGAGAAGATTTACCCATTGGAATAGAATCTTTTAAATGTGGGGAGATACTGAAGACAAAAGGAGAAGGGGTCGGTAGAGAATGAGATACTGTCATGGAAGCAAAAAATGAGCTTGGACATGTTTTGGGAGCTAGTGGAGGGTAGAAGGACCTGGTGTACTATGATTCATGTAGTCATGAAGAATCAAACAAGACTAAACTACTGACAAAGAAGAAGTAGTACAGGTGATTTTTAATTAGTATTGATATCTTTCATTTTTCCTACTGTCATTATATCTGACTATATCTTTCCTTCATCAGAGAGCCATCCCTTGACATAAAGAAGAAAAAAAGAAAAGAAAAAAATCAGCTAATTAACCAACATATAACCCAATTCTGAGAGTATATGCAATGATCCCACACCCATAGTTCATACTTCTGCAAAGATGTACTTTCTTATGTCTTCTTTGGGATCATGCCTGGTACTTAATCAGTAAAATACTGCATTTGGTTTATTTTTGTTTGTTCTTTCAGTTTACATTATGGTTGTGATTTTGAATATTGTTTTCCTGGTTCTGCTTATTTCATTCTGTGTCATTTCATAGAAGGCCTCAGACTTTTATTATTAAGTAAGATATCTCTTAATTCTTTATATTTATCCATCATTTCTCAGAGTTTAGTAAATATTCTATTTTGTCCATGTGTCCTAATGTGTATAACCATTTCCAGGTTTTTGCTTCCACTGAAATGTTGCTATGAATATAGTTGTCTATATATGCAAAGTTAGATGTGGATATCTGTTGATATATGGATCTATTGAAATAGAGATAAAAACCTGTGTAAGTTTTAAATTAAAAAGTTAGATATAAAATTCATGTTAATGTATTGATTGGTTTAGATATCTCTCAATATTTGTCTATATAAGTATGAATATATATCTAAATAGATATTGATATCTATCCATAAATCTGTTCTATCTTTGGTCTTGAGGGATGGGTGGCTTGGTGAGATCTCTGAATCTAATTATATAGCACAGGGAGAATGTTTAAGCTAGGGGTTATTTAGTCTTTTTGAGTCACAGATTCCTCTGGCATTCTGATGAGGCTTTCTCAGACCCTTATAAGGATAATATTCAAATACATAAAACAAAATGCATGAGAATACAAAGAATATCAATTATACAGTCATCAAAAAAAGAAAAAAATATTATATTTATGTACGTATATGTATTTACATGTATACGTATGTATATATAGCTTAAGAACCTTTGGTAACCGAACAAGAGATAGAAATCATAAAATATAAAATGGCTTTGTCTGCATAAATTTTTAAAAGTCTTGAAGAATCAATGGTGACAGGAGGAGATGAAAAACATTATGATGTAAGAAATGTGTTAAAATATATTGCAAAAGTTGGAACCTTACAATATACAGGGAACTGACAACATTATGTAACAAAAAAAGAGAAGTCAAAGGATATAGTTTTGAAAAGAAATAATTCTTTTCAAAGGTTTTTCCTTATACCCTGCAATTGGCTAATATGATAAAAGATTGAAAGAGTCAATTTTGTAGGGATGGTAGGAAGACAAGTGATGCAACATTTTTGAAACTATGAATTGGTTTAGATATTCAAGATATGCAAGTATGAATGCAAATGAATGCAAATATGAAATTATGCAGGTAAACTGACTAAACTCTCTTATAGTCTTTTTCAGTGGTTTTGTTAATGGGTATATATTCCAAAAAAGTCAAAGAAAGAAACAAATGTTTGATATGTACATCTTTGTATATGGATTCTTATCCCCATATTACAGATGAAGAAGCTAAAGCCAGTAAAGATTAAGTGACTTGCTCAGATCAGAATTTTTAATAGTATTTTATTTTTCCCAATTACTAGTAGAAATATTTTTAAAATTTTTTCAAATTTGAGTTCTAAATTCTCTCCCTTTCTCCTTCCCTCCCCCTTTACCTCCTCTCTGACATGGTAAGCAATCTGGTAAAGGTTTGACACATGCAATCATATAAAACATTTTTCCATATTAGTTTTGGGAAGAAAATTCAAACAAAAAATGAAAAAGTGAAATATAATATGTATTGGTCTGCCATCAGACTCCATCAGTTCTTTATCTCTAAGCTTTTTTCATCATGGGTTAAGGTCAGATCTTCTTTACCCTAGTCCTTTCTATCTCCTGTGGCACCAGTTACCTCTGAGATAGCAGCCCTTTTTGGGCAACAATAGAATTGGAAACAATATGGATGCCAAACAATAGGAAAAATTTAGAAGTGATTGTATATTAATATAATAGAGTATTATTATATAGTCAGAAATGAAGATTATAAGGAATTAAGGGAAGCATAAGAAGATTTGCCTGAATTGGTTTTAACAAACATAAGAATGAAGAGTCCAATATGCCTGGTGACAACATAAATGCAAAGAACATTTCAAATTAAAATCTGAGTTAAATAAAAAAAAAATAAAATTCTTGCAGAACAGCGATTACAACATAGTGCTTTCCTTATTGTAGTTAGGTGGGGGACACTAGAATAGAATACTATTTACATTTACTCCTCTGGTTTCTGTATTTGGATAATTTTACCTGATTTGTTTGCCTTGATACAAAAAAGGTTCAATGTGAAGGGAGGGATAAAAAGTTACCATTATATGCATAAAAAAGCATCCACAAAATATATAATTTTACCAGGCAGAGGAACTCAAGAAACTACAATTTTTCATTAAAAATATCATAAAAATATATTTGTTTTCTCCATGACTTTTTCTCTAGTGTAAGTGATATGTATTTTGTTTCATAATATGACAAACATGGAAATGTGTATTGTTTGATTACATGTGTACAACCTATATTAAAGTACTCACCATCTAGGGGAGAAGAGGGTGAGAGGGACAGAGAGGACATGTTTCACAAAATATCAGAAAGCTATTATTAGAAACTGTATTGACATGTAATCTGGAAAAAATTAAAAATTAAAGAATGTATTTATGACTAAAATACATCATGTACATTAAAAGCATTACTCGTAAAGGGGGAATATAGCTAGAGGGGATATTATTGAATATTTTTCTCTAGAATTTAATGACCAATGTACTTAGATATTCCAATATGGATATATGATCAGGTCAGAGGTGATGCTGAAAGGGAAAATATATATAATCCTTCCTCTGGGAATACCTTTGGAATGTAGGTATGGTTGGCTGTAACCAGCCACAACTTTTTTCCTCCTACTGGGTACTTTTTACTCCCTAGTTACCACCTTCAATTGTACCTTTCTTAGGACCTTTTTCTTCTGTCCATGTCTAGGAGACAGGGAGAAGGAATAAATGAGGTCATATGGCTATCCAGATTGCAAAATGCCATTTGGACTAAATTTTTAGCCAAGAATTTAGAAAGGAAAACCTCAGATCTAGTTTAGAAATTACTAATAATTCAAAATCATAGAATTCTTCCTCTTAAACTACTCAGTTCACACTCAGTATAAAACCTTAAATTTTTAGACTATAGCTCAAACTTTATATTTGTGTATGACAACACCCACATGCTATTCTTCTTCTTCCATCCCCTTCACAAAAAGGGGGTGACACCCTATCAACTGTTAGGTCAATCAGATTTATGTGGTAGTCAAAAGAAACTTAAATGATTTATACAGAAATTAAAAATATTAAATTGGAGGACAGAATAAGCTCTGGAATAAGCTTCTGCCCTACTTGAAGAAGATTAAGAAGGGAAGGAAAGAAAGACTTACTTTAAATTTTGATACTTCTTCTCCTAAACCACCTGCTGAAGTCAACAATGACTAGTCTGCTTCTAACTGTTGAAAGATAAGACAGCTATGATTCCTGGGGCTCCAGCAACAGCCCCACAGACTATATGCCTTAACACTAAGATTCTAGTTTCCCTTTCCACTGGCCATTCTACCTCTCTACTCACCTGAAGTCAGGTACTGCTGAGACTCTATTATTGAAACCAATAACAACAGTTCTTACCACTACCTTTGAAAGTATTCATCTCCCAAACTCCTGATACAGGCAACTTTTATACTGCTATTCACACTCCTGTAGTTGCCACCTGTCTCAGAGCTTGAGATAGGCTCAGTCCCTCTCCTCCTCAACAAGTAAGAGATAAAATAAGTCATTCCAGGATTACATCACCTAAAAGACCACAGTTAGGCTCCAAAAACTTCTTTCATGCAAGTGTCTATCTCCAAATTTGGTTTCATATAAGCCTAAACCTAAACCTAAATATATGAAATTATTTTTTTCTTCCTGAAGACTGTATGAAAGATATTAAAATTGCAGGTTTGATCCAGATGTAGACCAGTTATGTTCCACAGTCATAAACTGTAAATCTTTATCAATAAATCTTTAAACCCAACTAACAAATTTGAGACCTATTACCACAAGTCAAGAGAGAATTGGAAAGAGAGGCTAAATAAACACAAACATTTTGCTGACTCAAAATAATAGCAGTCATAGAAAGAGAATATAAGATTTGGAAGGGACTTGGCTGTCCATCTATTTTATCTACATGTTATGAAAGCAAACAGCATTTACTCAGACAGAAGGCTATCTCCTTTTTCTTAACCAAAACATAAAGTCTTTAATTGAGTATTTAAGGCCCTCCACAGTATCTCAGTATTTGCCTCTTTAGCTTTATTAGAATTTCTTTCAGATATTGTATATCATAGTTCTGGAGTTGTACTTAACATTCCCAAACTGAGTCTTTCCTGCCTCTTCACTTTTGAGATCATTGTTGCTCATTCTTGGAACAGTCTCCTCTCTTATCTCTTCTACCTGTTGAAATTTTGAAATTCTTCCCTTCAAGGCCAAGTTCAGGTTCTCTATCTTCCTCAAATTTTCCCTAATGCCCCTAGCTTTTAAATGATTCTTCCCTTCTCTAATTTCAAACTAGTCTAATTTGTACTTTTCTGTCAATCATTTAATTCATTTAAATAAATCATTTTTTCTTAATTACCTACTACGTGTCAGGTAGTGTGCTTAGTCCTTGGCATACAGATGCAAAAACAAATCTCTGACTCCTTCCCCCTCCATCCCTAAGCCAAAGAATTTACTTTCTAACAAGAAAACAAGGATATAAGATGTGGCTAGATAGATGGAAAGAAAGATAGATAATATAGACATAGTGAGAAGATATATATATATATATAATACATACAATAAATATATTTAAAATGAAATCAAGGTATTTTGGAGGAAAAGAACATTATTAACTAGGAGAAACTTGGAAAACCTTCAAGTTAAAGCATCATGTGACATTTGAAAGGAATTTGAATGCAAATTCTAAGAAACAAATAGAAATAGGCCAGTGTTTTAGACAGAGGAGATAGTTTTATATTTGTCTGGACTGAAAATCCTTCAGGGTAGTGACTTTCTCTTCTTTCACAATGCAGCACAATGTTGCATTTAGGAAGTGCACATAGTAAGATTACTAATTGAACTAGATTTTCATATAGGAGGCAAAGTAGAAATTCTGTGATTTTGAATCATTTCAATTATAACAAAAAGCTAAACATTTTCCTTATAGATCTTGTATTATTCTATTTTCAGTTTAAATTTATTTGTTTATTATATTAAAATTCCCATGTATTTCCTTCCTTCCTTCTCTCCCCTTCCCTCACTAGAGTAGGCATCATCTCTCTCTCTCTCTCTCTCTCTCTCTCTCTCTATATATATATATATATATATATATATATATATATGTATATATGTGTGTGTGTCTGTGTGTGTAAACTATGTCATTCAAGTTTTCTGGAGATATACCTTTAGAGTTGTTCTTCAAATGGTATTTATTTTGCTGTATATAATGTTCTCTTTGTTCTGTTCATTTTGTTCTTCATAGTTTTATATGTCTACTTATTCAATACCTTTCAATTAAATTACTATTTTATTAAGCTAGAAAAAATAACAGGATTTATTTAGAAAAACAAAAGGTCAAGAATGATATCCCATGTTTATATTTGCATTTGGTAGTTGAGAGAAAATTGTATCCTAACATACAAGAGATACTCAACAGTTTTTGATTACTAAATTATTCAACAGATAAACGTCAATAATTTTTAAAAATCTCCCAGTGGCCTACAGTGAAAATCTCCAAATGATTTTTGGAAGAAGTCATGTCCTCCTTCTGGTGTACCATACAGCAATAAAGTCACGAATGCAGTCCTTATCCCTAGTTATTATTTCAGAGGACATTTTGGTTTAAATAGGTTGCTATAATTCATTCGTAAGTCTTGAGAGGGAAATTTTATTTTATTTTTAGTAGAGCATAGGCAAGCATCTCTTTCTTGGCTAACAGGGAATCATCAGAGATTCTTTTTTTCATGAGTATATAGGAAAGGAATGTAGAACACATTTTTCCTTTTAATACCTGGAGAATATTTCTTTAATCCTTTCAGGAGAGAATAAGCTATATAGATGAGCTCATTCAGAAATTCTGAAATGTGAACATTTTATTTCCTTTTTTCTACTTAGTATGGATTTTAGACATCTATATTAACCCAGAACTTGTTGACAAATGCTATTCATCAAACCCTCTGGCCTGGAAGTCATACTTTCTTATGATAGGTCTTTCTTAATAAGCTAAAACCACAGAACTATTAGCCATAACAACTTCTTCATAACTGGCACACACAAAAGCTTTGTCCTTGACAGTCCAGACCACAAGAGTTCCTGTTTTAGTGTATTACATTCATGATCTATGTACTTAGAAGAAAAGAATCCTGAGTTTAAGCAGTCCAAACTTGAGTGTAACATTACACAATTTTGAATTGTACAAGGAACCTCAGTTAGCTGGATGAACCAAATTCTGAGCTTTGAAGTCAAGCTACTTGGACATACTGATTAAGGAAGTTTTGTATACAACTTCACTAGTAATAGTTTGGGCTGAGAATTGGAAGGATGTGTTCAAGGTGTCCAGTTTGTGTGCTTGGAAATTAGTCTGAGTACATATGCTCAGGCAGTGCTTCATGGGGCCAGTTAGAGTGATTTGTCAGTCTCTGATCAAACAGGAGGCAGTCTTTGGAGAGGAACAACCCCAGGGAACTTGGTTGCTCACCAGGGCTCGATTCAGTTCTCTGCTACTCTATCTGAACCACAGAAAATCACTTCTCTGAATCCCAAATGAAAAGGAGGAGGAAGAGGCAATAAATGTGAATGTGAGATCAGAGACCCTCTAGGATCTGAGCAGTGCACATGTTGGGTACAGCAAACTAATTCATTTGTTCTGGCTCTCCAATCAGGTTAGAGATTCACACACAGAAACAAAAAATCCTATATTTGGTCTCAAGGTTGGCTAGATGAGTTCAAAAGAATTCCCATATTCCTGGCTACACTACACTGGTTTATTCTAAATTTTCCAACAGTCCAGTAAATGAATCTGAAGAGATAAAAGAGCCTTAGAGTGAAGAATATAGCTTAAGCAAAGGAACCACCAGAAGCCAACTGAGAGGTTTTTGTTTGTTTATTTGTTTGTTTTGTTTTGTTTTGTTTTGTTTTGTTTGTGATACCTGCTAAATCCTTCTGGAAACAAATGGTAATTTCTCTAACTCCAGGCTAAGTACCCAAAACTTTACCAGGAAACAATAAATGGTATTTGTAAATGTTCATTCTTTGTCACTTTGGAACTTCTGATGACTCTGATTTATCTGATGAATAATTTAGGAATTGGTGATTACATATTGAGTACCTAATTCTTATAATGCATTATACTGGAGGTCAGGGTATTGTAGGATCACAAATTTAGAAATGGAAGGGAAGTTTGAAACTATTCAATCCATTTATGACTCCTAAATTTTACAGTTGAATGAATTGAGGTCCAGAGGGATTAAATGACTTGCTTAAGGTCACAAATATAACAACTGGAAAATCCAGGGCTTCAATAGAAGCAAATCTAGGACTCTTTCCAGTTATCTACAGTGATCCTTGCTCTCAAGGAGTTTTTATTCTAATGAAGACAAGGAGGCAAAACTAATGGAAAAATATAACATATCCACCAGAAAGGAAAATCATACTGGGAGCTACAAAGTATGTATCAAATGGCCAATAAATATTATAGAGATCCAGAAATTGGAAAGAGGAAGGTTTTTGGTTAGTCTAGTCTAGTATGATTTAATGAAAGATATGGTACAGCTGGAGGGGACTGCCTTTCACGAAACAGAGTAAAGTACTTCCATCAAAAACCTGCTCAGCAGGAAACCGAACTTTTGTCAGTAAGATATGCCCTACATCCATAAGTGCTCAGAAATGTAAGGGGAAAAAAAAACCTTGGAAGTTTCCCTTATCCACCTAACAAATTCTCTTTAACACAGCATTATATTGGTTCTGGGTCACATTTTTTAGCACTAAGTGTAGGGAAGGTATCTGTTAGCTCTTCTTTGCTTCTATTGTCCTATATTGTGGACCAAAATGTGAAATCTTCTCACTATGAAGTGGAAGGAGAGAGGTTTAGGTCCAGCAGGTATAATCTGGAGTGATGGGATACAGTGAGTGGGAGGAAGTGAGATGAGGAAAGCTGGGATGAGTGAAAAGCAGTTTGAGTGGCACTGGTAACCAGAAATCCAATCCTGGAGAGGTCAGATGCAAGAGCTAAACATGAGTTTGCCTGAGATAAGAAAAATCAGGTCAACTGAAATGTAGACAAAAGAACAAGGAGCTCAGAAAATCAGAAGTTAATAAGATCGTGAAATTCCAGAAAGTTAAAAAGAAGAAAGTTTGCCTTTGTCATAGTATAAGAAAACTTGCCAGAGATTCAGAGACCAAAGCAGCTAACTGTTACAGGTGGAAAGAAGCTATCTGATTATCAGAAATCCTTTAGTAGGTGTACTAATGTTTGGCATTGCCCCAGAGTCAAAGAACTATGATTTGGTTGTTGCTCTTACTCCCCTTATAAGCAATGATCACAATTACTTAATGCTATAAGACATTGATCAATCAGTTAATGAGTCATTAGTTAAGCCCCTTCTATATTTGAGGAACTACCCTAGACAGAGACCATCGCATGTTGCTGTGGCCAAAAATTTCATCAAAAGAAGGACAATCTTCTGATGGTGAACTCCCCAAAACTAGTATAAGGCCACTGGAAAATTGTTCAAAAGTAACCTATTCAGTCTGTGTTCAAAGCCTTGGCAATTTGGGGAGGATTTGTCCCAGAGGATATATTTCACTTGTGTAGTTTTATATCATTTTAGATCACCTCCATACAAAAATAATTTATTAACATGGTACATTTTTTTTGGTGGAAGATTCCTCAACAGTGAAACATGCATTGTATCACCTTTGACCACATCCTTCAATTTATATTCACAGTGTATGACATATGTTCAAAGTAACCTGTATGACCACACCTCTGAAATTATAATTCATTGGCCCCTAGCAATGAGAAATGATTAATTGAAGGCAAAGACATTTTGACATTTTTTAAATGTCATTTCATTGTATTCATGGAATTGTTTTGTAGAATGGTATCAACACAACATCTCACCCAAAAACATGGAGCATATTCTCTCCCACAAATATGCATAGTCAGTGGGAAGAGTAGATACCCACAGTTTTCACAAGAGTCAGAAAGGTAGGGAACACAAGTTGCCAAGGTACCTGAGAACAAGAGATACTCACTTCTCTGATACTGTAAGATCAGATGTTGGATAGTCACTAATTCTCTCTGATCGTGGCTTCTCAGCCTTCACTGTTATAATAGCCTCACTATTTGGTTGTAGTCACCTCTGCCTCTAGTTAGAGGATTAGTTGACATTTGGCCTAGGTTATTCTTTGCACTTTCTCTGCCCACATTCTAGAACTAGCAAGTATCTTAGTTCTGGAACCTGAAATCTCCCAAGCAAAATCCTAGCTCCAGGTGCCAGACTCTTCTCACCAACCTGACAACTCTGTAGATGTACTTTTCCACTACTGCATATTTCCATGTGCTTCTATGTTAAGATGTCATTGCAAATTGTGGAAAAGAAAATTGATGTCTCTACCTTACTTTACTGCATTCTATAAGAGGCACAAGAAAAATGATAAGGTGAAAATACTTGATAATAAAGTTTTCTCCAGAGCTGCCTCTTTTCTAGACTCTTGAGTTTATCTGACTTAGGAGGTTGAATGCTAAAATATTCAGAACTTCTGCAATTAAATTGTCAACTCTTCTCATCTGCCACATCAGCTAGTTGACTGAGAAAAGGCACATTTTATTTCATAAAATGTAGTTTCTTGCCCTTTTCATATGCAAATAAACTACTAAAAACCTAAGTCTTTACAAACTCAAATATGGCCTCTTCCATTGTAAGAGGCAAACATGTTGTCATTGATACCTGTTCTTTAACATAAAAAAATAATAATAATAATAGAATAGACTGGAAGGTCTCAATTGATCAGGGCCTCCTAACCAAACCCCACCCTATACATATCAATAATTTGTGTCATTATCCTCCCAACAGTGCAATCTATATTGTCTTCTCACGTACCTCTACACTGTTACCAATAGTTTTGTTCTAGAAAAAGTGCTTCTCTATAGTCCAACCATATTCTAAGGATGTTGTCTTTTCACTTAGTTAAGAGACTCCCTAAATGATGATTTAGATGGTCAATTGGATTAACCTCAAAAAAAAGGAATAAAATCAATTCAATTAAAACTAGTAGTGTGTTTATTTAATTTTTTAAGCTTTCAAATTGAACAAAAAAAATGTTAGCCAATATGACTGTGGTCCAAGAGTTGGAATGTATCATCATATTATTATGTCTAGAGTTTTGTGTGTATGTGTAGATTAAATTTGATTTCTGGTATGTATATGTGGTCTGTCCTTCCTCCTAGGGTCCTTTTCACATGTTCCCAGAATTTCTGTTTTGGGGAAGGGCCCAGACCAGTGATCTCACATTCTTTCAATTTGGTTACTATGCTCTTGAATGGGTAGTTCCTTGTCTGCTGTTCTCCCTTTTCAATTCCCCATTTATGTTTTGTCTTCCCCCAGTGGAATATAAGCTCATTGAAGGTAGGAACTTACAAAGAAGTCTTTTTGCTTCTATATGTATCCTTATTGCTAAGAGCAGTGTCTACCAGTTATTAAGCTCTTAATAATTACATCTTATTTGACTGATTGTGTAGATGTGTGTATATGTGTGATCATTATAAGAGTATATGCCAGTGTTGTACCATTTTTGTTTGTTTTATTTCTTCTGATTATACAAGTTATATTCTCCACTATGAACTGAAAGTCTCAGTACCACGCTTGTGGCATTATCTAAGTAATTGGAAACTGTAATACCATTTTTATAATATTGCTCGTAAAAATTATGTGGTCTAACATCACATGTTGACTTCTTGGAGTGACTTTTGGCCTTTTAATAAAAACCAATTTTTCAACTCTGATCTAGTCATCCCCCTTAGTTCCTGTTGTTTTTCTTTTCCCTTTCATCTCTGGATTCCTTATTGTGGAATTGTAGTATAATACTTCTACAGCTGAAAGGGACTTTAAAGGCCATATAATTCAATTCCTTCATTTTACACATAAGGGAACTGAGGTCCAGAGAGGTTAAGTAACTTGCCCAAGGGCATAAAGGTAAGTTGCCAAGCCCAAGTTTTGTGACTCCAAATGCAGAAGATTCAAAGTCTCCCAACTTCATATCTCTGGCTCAGATGATCTATGTCCCCTGATATCACACACTGATTTTCTATCTTACTTTCCTTATATTAATCCATACATGTCTTCTCTCTAGTTTCTTGGTGGATATGCCCTGCATTCTTCTTCCCTATTTAAGTACTTTGGAATACGTTTGATTTTGTAATTCTCTTCTTTTTATAGAAATCAATTGCTGTGATGTATCATCCTTTATTACACCTGTGCCTAGGTAAAGAAAGAGAGACAGAGCCAAAGGGACAGAAAAACTATGACAAGAAGATAGAAGGAAATGCACAGTTAGTAATCATAACTGTGACTCTGAATGCAATTAGCTCACCCATGAAAAGAAAGTAGATTGCAGAATGGATTAGAAACCTGAATCCAACACTATATTGTTTATAAGAAATACTCTTGAAACAGAAAGACACATATAGAGTTAAAATAGAGGGATGGAATAAAATCTATAATGATTCAGCTGGGGAGATAGAGAGAGAGAGAGAGAGAGAGAGAGAGAGAGAGAGAGAGAGAGAGAGAGAGAGAGAGAGAGAGAGAGAGAGAGAGAGAGAGAAGAGTAGCAATTAGGAGACCTGTGCCTGATTGGACTAGGCATAAGGCTGGAATTTTATCTTCTATGGCAAAACCTTTTAAAAACCAAACACTGGTCAGTCTCACAGGCTCAACCACACACCTTTTTCATTTCTCAGGAATGTGAGCTTTGGAAAGGTTCTCCCTATATAGCAGATGCTTAACTGTCATATTACTATTACTAGCAAGCTGCCCTTCCTTGGTTGTGATCTTGTCATTCAAAGACAAAAATAATCCACATAATCACGTTCCTTTCTACCCCACTGGTCTCAGAAACACATACTTAATTTAAAAAAGAAAACTTAGTCTCAGGAGTTTGGTAGTAAAAAAAATAATAATTAGGACAGAAGATTTGTGAAAAGTACTGTATTTATAATCACATGGCATCAGTTGTGATTATAGCCATGTTCAAGTCATATAAAGTCTTTAGTCTCATTTTACCCTACTATTAAATGAATAAGACTGGACTGGATGAATTCTATGGTCCCTTCTAACTCTTAACATTCTATTACCTCTGTCTTCCTAAATAGTCTATTAATACTTTTCAGAGAGAATGGAAGATAATCAGAACGGATATTTTTGCCTTTTATGAGCTGGCCTTGACTCTATGCTTTACAAATATTATCTTACTTTATCTTTACAACTAACCTGAGAGATTAGAATCTTTTGTTATCCCAAATTTACAAATAAGGACATTGCTTCAGATAGCAGTAAAGTGATGTGTCCTAGGGTCAAACAGGTAATAAATGTTTTAGGCTGGATTTGAATTCAGGTCTTCTTTACTCAGGGACAACTAGGTGACAGGAGGGTAGAGTGCCAGGTGTAGAGTAAGAAAGACTCATGTTCCTGAGTTCAAATCTAGTCTCAGACTCTTACAAGCTCTATGATCCTGGGCAAGTTGCTTAACCCAGTTTGCCTCAGTTTCCTCATCTGTAAAATAATCTGGAGAAGGAAATGGCAAATCACTTCAGAATCTCTGCCAGGAAAACACCAAATGTGATCACAATTTTTTTATTTTTTATTTGAAACATTTTATTTAATAAATTAATTTAGAATATTTTTCCATGGTTACATGATTCACGTTCTTTCCCACCCCTCCTCCCACCCTGCTCCCATAGCCAAGAGCAATTCCACTGGGTTTTACATGTGTCATTGATCAAGACCTATTTCCATATTATTGATATTTGCACTAGGGTGATCACTTAGAGTCTACATCCCCAATCATATCCCCATCAACCCGTGTGTTCAAGAAGTTGTTTTTCTTCTGTGTTTCTGCTCCCACAGTTCTTTCTCTGGATGTGGATAGCGTTATTTCTTATAAGTCACTCAGAATTGTCCTGGATCATTGCATTGCTGCTAGTAGAGAAGTTTATTACATTCAATTGTGCCACAGTGTATCTGTCTCTTTGTATAAGGTTCTCTTGGTTCAGTAATAAAGATTTGGACATAACTCAACAACAACTTCCTGACTTCAGTAATGGCATTCTGTCTACTATACTACATAGTGATTTAATTTGAATCAAAGTCCTCTTGTTACTGTTTTCTTAACCATTATACCATGTTTCTCCTTACATTGATACTAAGCTACCTTTAGTTATAAACAAAATCAATAGTATAAAATGAAAGAAATTTCAAGTAAAAACACAGCTCTTATATTTTATATACATATATACATATATATATTCTACTTACACTGGCAACTTGGTTTCTATACAAACAAAAGATTTTCAAAACCAAACACATTGATAATTTGTCAAAAATTTAATTTTAAGGAGAAAGTCACTCTAATCTCAATATCATTAGCTTAGTCAACAGGCAAAGCTTCAAAATATGTGAGAATATGACTCATTTTGCCACAAAGATATGATAAATAAATCTTAATGCTGGAAAGAAAAAAAATTAGAAAGTTTCTATCCATCTATATCATTACCACTTCATCTTCTAACTCCAGATATGCCTATTCCTTCTATTTTTTAATTTTTTGTTTTGCAAAAAGCAACACAATAAATATTAATATTTTTGCTTTAAAAGAGTAGAAAAAGCAAATTGCATTATGAAACTATGAAATTCTATTATATATAGTTTTAATAGATATTAAATTTAACACTGTAGTACCAAAAAAGTCCAGCCTATTTCCCTTTCTCAATTTATTATTTTTTCTTTTTTGATGTTTAATTGGCCCTTTTATATCTTTTTTTACATTATTCTCTATACCCACTAGTTCTGTTCACCAATACCATTCAACTACCACCGTCTGTAGAAATGCTCTCTTCCAAGATACATATATATATATATATATGTATATATATAATATAAAATAAAACCAATTCAAACATTTAACATTTCTGAATGTGTATATTTCATTTTGCACCTCTAGCCCATCACCTCTCTGTCAAGAGAGATGTGATATCTTCATCACCTATCTCCTAAAGTTTTGATTAGTCATTATATCAATCAGATTTCCCAAGAATTTCAAATTTGTTTCCTTTACATTCTTTTAAAGCAGCTAGATGGTGCACAGAACAGTGTTGGCGCCAGAATCAGAAACTCTTGAGAGTAAAACCAGCCATAGGCACTTACTAGCTGTGTAACCCTGGGCAAATCATTTAACTCTTTTTGCCTCAGTTTTCTCATCTATAAAATGAACTGGAGAAAAAAATGGAAAACCACTCCAGAATCTTACCCAAGAAAAACCCAGATGAGGTTAGAAAGATTTAGAAACATATGAACAACTATCTCTGGCAAGGCAGTTTCCTCAGCTGTAAAATGGGAATAACAATAGCATCCCCCTCCCAGGGTTATTGAAAGAATCAAATGGGATAATATTTATAAAAGTACTAAGAATAGCAATAGGCAAATGGTAGTATTTAAGTATTTAAATTATTAAGTATTTAATATTAAATTAATATTAATTAATTAATATTAAATTATTATTTTAAAATACTTATCCCATTCTCCACTATTTTATTCATCATCTAAATGTTCTCACAATGTTACTCACATAAATCCACACCATATTATATATATATATATGTATATGTATATATGTATATGTATATATGTATATATATGTATCCACAAAGTTTTCTGAATACTTTCATATTATATATCTCAATAATATTTAATCAGATTAAAATAACTTTTTTGCCTAATTGATGGCACCCCTTGGTTTCCAGATCTTTCCCACAATAAAAAGTACTACTATAAATAATTTTTGTACATATGGGTTCTTTCCCCCTTTCTTTTTCTTTGGAGTTCATATACCTAGTAGTAGCAGAGCTGAGTCAAAGAGTATACACAATATAGTTTCAGAAACATTTGTCGTTTAAGAACATTTGTACCAATTCACAGCTCCTCTAACTAATAGGCATTAGTGGGCCTGTCGTCACACAGTCCTTCCAACCCTTGCCATTTTCTTTTTTTAATTCGATTATTCTGATCAGATTAATCTCATGATTATGAGGTGAAATGTCAGATCTTTTTTCTCATCAGTAGTGATTTTTTTTTTTAAACCCTTGTACTTCAGTGTATTGTCTCATAGGTGGAAGAGTGGTAAGGCTGGGCAATGGAGGTCAAGTGACTTGCCCAGGGTCACACAGCTGGGAAGTGGCTGAGGCCAGGTTTGAACCTAGGACCTCCTGTCTCTAGGCCTGACTCTCACTCCACTGAGCTACCCAGCTGCCCCCGATCAGTAGTGATTTTCACATGGTTATTGATTTTCATTTCTTGTTATAAAAACTGCCTATTCATATGGTCCGCTATATTCCCCCTGTATCATCAAATAATGAAAATTCTGGTATGTGTCTGGGGGAAATATGGCATACCCTTCACAAAAACATTAAAACAATAAACACACACACACACACACACACACGTACACACACACACAAACACACCCTACACAGTGAGAAGATAAAACACAATTATGTCTTTTAAAGCCGCTCAGAGATTTTGAAGATTTTAAGGTTCCTTTTGGCTGGCTGCCTGATTTTTTAAAAACTCAATAAGATTTTTATTTAGGTCATCATTTAGTATTTAATCCATAGAGCACTGTGAAGCTACTTCAGGTTTAATCTAGGGAGGAGAACAAGATACAAGGGAAAGAACATAGCAGAAAGTAGAACTTTTGCAAAAATAGTAAGTAAGAAATACCTAAAGTGTTGGTAATAATGGGGTTTACCTGAGGGTGCTGAAATTTATTGAGTGTACTTATACTTCTTCATCAGGTAGAAACAAGGGAACTTAGCATCTAGTTAACAAAATTAACTCCCTAAAATGTAGTTACCAGATGCTATTTCCTTGTCTATCCTCTGCCTCCAGAAAAATACCAGTCGCATTTCTCCTTAACCTGGTTTGTTCTATTCTCTCCATAGGAAAAATATTCCGAATATGTCTTATGGAGTTCTCCTTCTTCAAGAATAGGGTCTCAGGGTTCTCTGGAACCTCTGTCCCTTCAGGTTTTATTTTGTTTAGGGAAGTATCATCTAAAAATTTGATGAAACATCTTGTGTGTGTGTGTAGTTTGGGAGCCAGAATCGCAAGTTTTGACCCTGGTAACAGAAACAATTACAATTTCCTCATCTTTGAAATTATAGAACAAGACGGCATGATGAAGAAGGCCCCTTCTATCACCAAATTCTGTAATCTAAGAAGTAGACACTTAGCACCAACTATCGGTAATATCCTCACCTCTTAGCCATGTATTATCAGAACCAGTCCTGTGTGGATGTGGTCACCTCTATGACTGTGTGTAATGTAATTAGTGAAGTATTTGGAAATTCTATCCTAACCCACTAAAAAAAAATCTTCCTATAGGGGACTGGACACTTGAAATTCTGGTATTTCATATTTATTGCTGTAAGCTTGCATAAGCTTCTTAGTTATTCTCCTCTGAAATTATGAATTTATGAGCAATGCATTGTTACCAACAAGATGAGATGAATTAATTTGTTAGATCATGTCTTCTGTTTATGGAGGAATCCAGCTCTCTATACCTCCTTGAAGAAACTCTGAATTCATTCCAAAAATGCTTTTCTTGTTCACAATAATTTGAGAGCCATTCTTCAGAAATTATCTTCATAGCCTGTAGTACATTTGTTAGCAGATACTCAGGGGTGAAATACGTTCATTTTACAAGGATAGATTGGATTTTTGGAGTAAGGCAACATTCATTTGTAACAAAGTCCACTAAAAGTATGTTACAACCAAAGGAGCAAAATCAAACTGGATAACTGTAAAGGCCTTTTGAATCAAAATATGGTATGGCTTGAAAACCTTCACTTGGGGCTTATAAAATGACTCTCTGAACAGTTCCAAAAAAGAAGAATTTTAAAAATGCTTTAAATCTATGGTTTTTAGCCTGGAGTCCATGATCTTTTTTAAAAAATTGATAACTATTTTTCAAATTAACTGTCTTCCATGGTAATGGAAAGTATTTTATTTTCTATATTTAAAAGTATTATTCTAAGGAGAAGTTTGTTAGTTTTAGCATCCTGCCAAAAGGATCCAAAAGTTAAGAACCCTTACCTTAAGTAATAGTATTATCGCTAAACTTAAGGTAAATAGTTAAATTCAGCTAGCTTTAAAAGTTACATTTATTAAGCATCTGCAGGACACTGTAATCTGAAGGATAAAACTTAGCTAAATGTACAAGTTCCCATTGCATATTTTTTTCTTAAATCGGTTAACTAAATTCAATTAACTAAAATATTCTCATAAAGTTTACCAATGACATTCTGATTGCTAAATTTGATAGGTTTTTCTCAGTACTTTATACTTCTTGACCTTTGCATCTCTTAACACTGAGGAACAGCCTCCTGTCCTGGATACTTTCTCTTCTCTTGACTTTAATGACCTCTCTCTTTCCTTTTTCTCCTCCTACCTATCAAAGCCCTGCCCTCTCATCCCTGTATCATCATCTATATCCTGTGGGGTCTTAATAAAAGAGTTGAATTGAACAGCTTAGAATTTCATGATTGTATAGTTATATCTAATAAATAGTTATAGTATAAGTAGATTTGGCTCTGGCTTGAAATCACATGTGTGTTCTGGTTATTTTTCATATTTCAATTTATTGAATGGTTATATTAAAAATATTAAGTTTGACTTAGAGTTCTCCAAATGAGTGAAACTTATTCTGGTTTTATTTTTGAAAGTTAACTTTGCAAAACAGATGGAGTGTTAGACTTGGGAGTCAATAAGACTTATTTTCAAATCTGGCATCTGATGCTTCACTTTGTTATCACACAAAAATTTCTTAATTTTGTCCTCAGTTTCTTCATCTATAAAATGGAAGAAATTATGATACATATATCTCATAGGGTTACCAGAAAGCTCAAATGAGATAATGCATGTAAAGTGCTTTGTAAATTTTAATGGCATATAAATGTTGGCTATTATTCTCCTTGTCTCAAGCAGGTCCAACAAATTAGCCCTGGCACATGGGCTCATGAACTATGGGACATTAGACGAGGAATAAATCATGCTAAATGTAAACACATTAATAAAAACTGACCTGTAGGATTAGTGCTGTGCACTGGAATATAACACGTTGCTTTAGAATGGAGGTTTATCTGTCCGTGGTATGGATCCGCAAGACAAAAGTTGAGTTAGACTCTAGTGTATTTCTTTAAAATTAATAATATTAGTTTTAATCAGACAAGTGCATTTCTTTAGGATTCTGTGACATAAATCATGTCTATGCCACAGAACTTATAAAGCTAAAAAGGATATTCATATTGAGAGTTAGAAAGGACTTGAGAAATAATTTAATCTGGTGTGCAGAAACAGAGGCAAAAAGTGAATGAAGAATTTTCCCAGGTGACTCATGTAGGTAGAGAAGTAAAAGTCACAGAAGTAATAAAGGAGGGGATTTGGACCTATGCAAAGTTGTATCCATTAACAACCATACAAAAGAGTTTTGGGGTGATAAATCAGCAAGTCTGCTCATTCAACAGCAAATATTTAGGAGTTATCTACAGGGGATACAAAAACCAAAGACTTACTCTCATTGGATTTATATTTTAGTAGAAGGATATGACAAGAACAAATAGAGAAGTAGATGGCAATTTGAAGAGGGAGAGATCATTAACAACTGAATGACATAGAGGATAAAGACCCAGGCCCAGAATCAAGAGTTCAAATCTGGCTGTGTGTGACCCTAAGCAGGTCCCTTAGCCTCATTTGCTTCCATTTCCCCATCTGTAAAATCAGCTGGAGAAGTAAATGGCATCACTCCCATCTCTTTGTCAAGAAAACCACATATGGGATCACATAGTGGGATGTGGTTGAAAATGATTGAACAACAACAACAGAAATAGGAAAGAATCAGAAAAGATTTGATTATAATGGCATCAGCAAGAGTTAGGATTTTTTTTGTGGATGTATGTAGCAAGAGAGTATTTCCCTGGGGGCAGCTGGGTAGCTTAGTGGAGTGAGAACCAGGCCTAGAGATGGGAGGTCCTAGGTTCAAATCTGGCCTCAGACACTTCCCAGCTGTGTGACCCTGGACAAGTCACTTGACCCCCATTGCCTACCCTTACCGCTCTTCTGCCTTGGAACCAGTACACAGTATTGATTCTAAGGTGGAAGGTAAGGGTTTAAAATAAAAAAAGAGAGTATTTCCCTTCATGACACATGAAAGTATCTTTAAAAAAAAACCTCAATAGCAACAAATCACGTTTCCTCATTCCCAGAGAACAGTTTTATAGTGTTCTCCTTCTGCACAACTTAAATGCTGTTGCTGCATTGTTTCATTTAACTTTTGCTATAACACTCTTACAAACTACACTTTCTGATCAATGATGCTTTGGCTGTGGAACTGAGGATATGGTAATACTGACTCTTCTCTACTTTAAATCCCAGCCCTCTATTTACCAAGCATAAAGGCAAATGCCAGTTAAACTACTTTTAGTTCCATCTTTCTGATGTTCAAGTGCAGGAACAATTATCTCCATCAATATTTAATGGCCTACTTCTAAACAGACAGTGCCACAAGTACAGGCAATAGTCCTGTTAACGTGCTGTTAATTTTCAAGCATAGAGGCAGAAATGGACTATACAGTTCCTGGAAATGAGTATCAGTACATTTCCCTGAGGGAACATTCTCTCCGCATTCTCTGATCTACCTTCATTGATAATAAGGGAATTAGGGCTTCTTCACAGTTGTGTTCAATGGGTTAAGTCTGTGAGTTCTTAATATCTGCACAGAATGTTTCTTTGCCTTCTCCACAGCGTTCAAGGTGGCTAAGATTGCAGGCGGAAGATTCAAGCCTTGAGGGCAAGGATCTTTTCTTCCTGCTTGTATTTTGTTCCCAGGTCTTAGTGTACTGTTCCGTAGATAGCAAGTGCTTAATAAATGTATATTGATTAGGGATCTTTCTGTGTAAAGCAACTAAAATGTTAAGATCAGCACAACAAACATGATAATTATGTGTGTGAATAGTTTGATGATTTTTTTCCTGATTTTGTCAGGTATTTTAAAATTAAGGAAACCAATTTTCAGAAAGATTAAATGATTCACCCATGATAATATATCTCTTGTATGGTGGATAGTTTCAAGTTTTCTCTCCTAATTTCTAAGCCCCATATTATTGCAAGTTGCAACATGATGCCTTTCTAACTTGCAGACAGAATGGGCTTCAAAAACATTCAACTCTTTTATAGAAAAGTCCAGTTTGTGAAATGTGTATGATCGATTCATTCTCCTTTTTCTTGGTCATAAGGAAGAGATGAAAAAGGCTTCCTCATCCAGACTTGCTTTGGGAAAGACTTACAGTGGGAAAAGAAACCTTACAAAGATACAAAAAGCAACCGTCAAAGAAACAAAAGTCCCTTTTTTTCATTTATTCAGAGACTAAAGACAATATAGGCAGCTGCTCTCAAGGATGAAGCCCTTATTATCCTCCTACTGACCTCAACTTTGACCTTCAGAAGTTGCTTTCCCCTTTTGGACTAAAGGGTGATTTTGTTTTGAAAGAAGTTCAATCATGACTGTATTCTGAATAGAAAATTTCACCAATTTCCACCTCCCACAAACTCATTTATTACTTTTCATGTTCAGTTTGCTGCTCTTCTTTCAATCATTTTTCAGGCATGTCCAACTCTTCATGACCCCATTTGGAGTTCTCTTGACAAAGATACTGGAGTAATTTGCCATTGTCTCTTCCAGGTCATTTTACAGATGAGGGACTAAGGCAAACAGGTTTAAAGAGACTTGTCCTAAGTCACAGAGTTTTTGAGGAAAGATTTGAATTCAGGAAGATGAGTCTTCTTGACTCCTGGCTCTGCACTCTATCCACTGTAGCATCGAGCTTCTCTTTCATGTTCTGAGCAGGTGGCCATGTTATTTATTTATTTATTGGCTAGAGATGGAGAAAGGAGGAATTGTGATTTCATTTGTATGGGGAACTCCAAATAAGAAAATTCCCTCAACCAAGCAGTTTTCAGCAATTTATAATAATCTCAGATTGCTGTTCAAGATACTGAAAGATTAATGACAGGACATCACAACCGGTATGTATCAAAGTGAGTATTTGAACCCAGGTCTTTCTGACATTGCGATCCATTTTTATTATCCACTACTCCACATTATGTCTCATGGAGTTTTATTATTATTAGTTTTCCCTTAATTTCCAAATTACTCTGTAGATCTTGGAGTGACAGCTAGGTGCCACAGTGAATAGAGCAGCAGGCCTGTCATCCTGAGTTCAAATCCAGCCTCAGACAAGTCCTGGCAATATAAATCTGGGCAAGCCACTTAACCTCAATTTGCCTCAATTTCTTCTTCTACAAATGATGATAATAGCACCTTTGTCTCAGAGCTTTTGTATGGATCAAATGAGGTAATATTTATGAAGTGCTTAGCACCAAACCTGGCATATGCTAAATGCTATATAAATGTTAGTTATTGTTATGATCATTAAATATGAAAGATATTATTTATAAGAAATGGAAAAGCTCAAGTGCATTGCCTTAGCTTCTACTAGACATCAATGATTACATTTCTAACTAGTCGAATAAAAGCCAGAAAGTTTATACATCTAGTTTCTCTGAGTTGAATGCATAAGAAAACACCTCACAGTTTTTCATGGAAGGAGGTTTCAGAACTCTATGCAGTTTTCTTGATGCTGTGAAGCAAGAGGAAAGAAGAATGCCCTTGCCCATGCATTCTCCATGTCACTGCTGAGTACACTTCTTAAATACTATGTTTATAGAAGCATCTTCCATGTTTGCATAACAAAGCTCAGAGGCATACTTTTCTCAATTGGCAGAAGCACAGCAGTGCCCATATCAGTTCATCTGCTGTATAAACTAAATTAGTATTTATAATGCTAGGGATTATTCCCTGCTCTGCTTCTAAGTAGCTGCGTGACCTTGGTGAAGTAATTTGACATGTCTGGGCTCCAGTTTCTTTTATTTGTAAAGTGAGGGAGCTGAAACTTATTCTCAGCTCCTTTACAATTCTTTTTAAAAAAGTGTTTTCTAATTTTTTTTCAGAATGAGCTATTTTTGCAATCTTTCTTATCTTATATTCCTGAAAAAAGAGAGAGACAGAAGGGAGATAAAGGTTGGGGAAACTGCTGAAAAATGACTTTAGTATCATATTTTACCTTTTTTTCCTTGCCTTATCTAAGCCCAGTGTCCTTATTTCACACACACCGCAGATCAAGTTTCCCACTTTGATACTCCCTAGACATGTCTTCCCTAGGCAGTGCCTTCTGTGGCCAAACTTTTCTAATCAGCAACCCCTGTCAAAATGTGCTTGTCCTGTATCCCACTGCATTTATAATGCATATTTCTTCCATCACTGGTAGCAGGCTTATTAGACTCTGGATCAACCCAATTTGATTTTTCCCTCTTCTGAAATCCTGAAACACTCTCTGAATCATTATATTTTGGGCTCTCACAGTGTTTCATTTTCAACCACAAGCATTAGTAAAAGTCTTGTAGTTCGGTTTAGGCCAAGGGTTCATAACCTTTCTAGGGTCTTGGTTCCCTTTGGCAGTCTGGTGAAGACTGTGTGTCCCTTTTCAGGATATGTGTTGCTTACATTCATAACAAAAGGGAAATGCTACATTTCAATTAGCAGTTAGTAAAAAAACGATTTTATTTTTCTCACTCAAGTACATGGACCACCTTGAAATCTGTTCCTGGAATCCTTGGGAGGTCCATGAACCCTTGGGGAAGAACCACTGTAAGACCACTGGACCCAAAGTGTGATTATTTGAAAGATTTAAGTATAAATTCCTATCTCAGAGGAGAATAAGATGGATAGAAAAGCAAAGAAACTAATTATGGAGCTGTGGTCCAGCCCAAACTGGCAAACAGGAAATATAGTTAGGTTCCAAAAGAAAATGCTATGATTTGAGGAAGGTTATGAACTACTAAGGTCAAAGGAATGTTCTGACTTGGAAGAACATGCATCAATCCAAAATATATATATATATATATATATATATTATGTAGATCACCAGACACTACACTGAGGTCAGATTGACCTATATGGCAGAGATAATCTGCTTAAAGGAATCTCACCAGGGAAGGTTAAGAAGACAGAAGCATTTCCTGAAACAAGTCACATGAATAGTTTCAGTTGCTGTAAGTGAAAAAGAAAAAAAAAAGATTGGTATAGAGTGAAATTGTGACATTCAAGGAATGAATTCATATGAATCAGCAATTGAAAAAGTATTTAGATTCTCCTAAAATTATCCTCTTAATTTTTTTTTGGTGAAAGCAAAAGCTGAAATTGTTTTCCAGTACTTGCCAAAGCACGAGTCTCAAAGAAATCAATATAATTGAATTAATTTTATGTTAAAATATATCTATTCTGATTCACTTGAACCTAATTGGATTCAAGATGTAAGAAACCTTTTTAAGCAACCTAAACTAACCCCGTTTTATTACAGATGAGGAAATGTAGACTTGTAGGAATGAAGAGATATTTGCAAGACCATCCAGGTTGTGAGTTTGAGAGGGAGGATCTCAACCCAGGTCATCTGAATGAACTCAGAACTCATCATGTTCTAACACATCTAAAATCAATCTAGTCTGCTTTATCTTGCTTTCTCCTTAAAATGATCCTAGAATCTACCCAAATGAAGAAGCATTGGATTTCCCCATGCATATTTACATATAACACATGCAGAAGTTACTGGTAAGCTCATCTCAGGCATTAGTCAGAGTGGCTATTCACATTCAATCAGATCAGTACATCAGAAAATTCCCAAATGAAGTATGAATGTTTTAGAGCTATATTTTTCTGACTAACCACATACATTTAGTTATTCATGACTGAAGATGGGAGGAAAGGAAGAGAACTACTGAGTTTTGGTTTATATTGGACATTGATCCTTCATTACTCTTCCTGCTTAATATTCAATGTTAAAATATTGTTGAAAATTCTTATTACACAAATATACATAGTATAACAACAAAAGGATAGTATCAGTTACCTCGTTTCATACCACAAATGAAATTCAAGTATTCCCTTATACTTATATTACATATATTTAAATAGTTCATAACAAAATTTCCATACTATAGACCCATTTATGTCTATAATATATGTTCATGAATTAATATAGTAAGAGAGAGTGTTGAGTCATGTTTAGTAGGTCCCCTGTAGCAGATTGATGGGAGGACATCAGCAGCAGGTATGGATGTGTTTCAGTCTGCTTCATTATAGGAAATACCTACTTTGATGATGGAGGCAGTATGTATTGTACACTGGAAAGAGTTCTGGATTTAAAGACAAAGAACCCATAAGCACATTCAAACCAAGATTGATGATATTTTAGTAAAATGAAAATAGGGTATACTATTTCCACCTTGGGGAAGAATATGACTGAGAGAAAGAAGAGCAAAAAAGGCAAATTATGGAGGTCCAGCATAAGTAGGCAAATAAGAAACATTGTTAGGTTCCAAAAGAAAGTGCTAGTATTTGAGGGAGGCTATGAACTAATAAGGTCAAAAGAATGTATGGACTAGGAGAAACATACCTCAATCAAAAAAACTATGGTGCAGATCATGGTTAAATCCTGATTCTGCCACTTAATAACCATGGTCTTGGGTAAGCAAGTCACTTAGTTTCCCTAGACCTCAGCTTTCCCTGTGTTAGATTAGGAAATTGGAATAGATAGCCTCTTGGCTACCATCAATCTCTAAATCTAGGATGAGATCACAGATCCACCAATGTATTACTAGAATGTTCGAATATTTAAACACACCCACCCTTAAATATTTCATTTTGTTCAGGATGACATTTTTGATCAATCAATCAATAACCCTTGTTTAGCATATAATATTTCAAGAGTTGAACTGCTAACCACTATGGATTATACAGAAGTAAAAGATATGGTTTCTGCCCTCAAGATATTCATTTCCTGGTTGATAGTTGCATCATAAGTGTGGATAGCCAAAGACACCAAAATGAGAACAGAAATGAACTTGTGGAAAATGGAAAACTATTCCTTCTATATTTCTTTTTTCTTTCTTTCTTCCTCTCTTCCTTCCTCCCTCTATTCCTCCCTCCTTCCTTCCTTCCTTTTTCTTCCTTCCCTTCTCTGCTTCCTTCCTTCCTTCCTTTCTTCCTTCCTTCCTTTCTTTCTCTTCCTCTCTCCCCCTTCTTTCTTTCTTCCTTCCTTCCTCTCTTCTTTCCTTCCTTCCTTCCTTCCTTCCTTTCTTCCTTCCTTCCTTCTTTCTTACTTTCTTTCCCATGTCAGTATTGCCCCATTTTCACATAAACTATAGCACTTCTACCTCCAGCTCCACAGCTCCTTAATCATTTCAGATCTAAGTTGCCTTTTTTTATTTTGGAGGCGAGTATGGTGCTAGTCATGTAAAGTGCTGAATTTTTGTTTTCCTTGTTTCCATGTATGGTATATTTAAACACTGAAATGGAAGTTCAAAAACTAGTAAATCAATAAACCAATAAACAGAGACAAAACATGCTTTTAACATAGAAACCAATGAAATTGTTCTTTTGAAATTCAATTTTATTTCATTGTGTTGTCTCCATTTCATTTTGGCTCTGCCAACTACAATCTGCAGGTCCCATTCTCAGCCAGCTCTGGATCAAGATGCATCAAAATGACTATTAGATTTGAGCTAGTTGTCACCAAGAAGTTGGAGCAGTGTGAGACTCTTGAGCATTAGAACCACATGCAACATTCCTAACAAAACCTCAGACTAAGCAAAACTTTATTGGATAGTTCCCCTTAATAGTCCATGGTTTGGAGCAGTATCATTGAAAGTTATACATATTTTATCACATTTGAGACTGTATTTCAGCCAGATTAGTTGATCCATTTTCTGGGTAATTGCCATGAGTGCTGGAGTATGATTTTATAGTTTCAGCTGAGTTTTCCTTTGAAATAGGACCTTAGATTTAGAGCTTTAGGGGCCCTATCAGGTCACATTTTATAGATGAGGAAACTAAGGTACAGAAAGCATTAAATAAATAATTGGTATTTACCTAGTACTTAAAATTTTTACAAAGCTCTTAACAGATAGATATTACCTTATTTCAGCTTCACAATAACTCTGGGAGATAGGGACTATAAATATTATCACCCTCATTTTCTAGGAAAGGAAACTGAAGGTCATAAATGAATTGAATGGGGTTATGCATCTACCTAATGTTGGAGCTTAGATGTTCCTGACTCCCAATTCAGTAAAGAGTGTATGCAAGACTCTATGATAGGTGAGTTCGGTATATAGAGATAAAAAAAAAGCCAACCCCTGCTCTCACTTCTGTAGGGAAGGGCCAGAGAATCATCTGACGGTTTGAATGCTGAGGCCACTGAGTTCACATAGAATTTTCACTTTCTGAAATTTTTGAACCTAAGGACAAAATAAAGATCTGGGAGGTATTTTGTAAAGATTTCTTTAAACTATTTCATAATTTAATTTGTTTATTTAAGTTGAACTAGCTTCTAAGTTCAACTCTCTGTGTGGGTAACTTCCAATCAGGCAACAAACAAAGGTGTGCAAACATAGATTTTAAATATTTGATTTAATGAGAGAATTATAGATGAGATGAAGAAGGAAAGTAATAAAAGTACAAAACAGGCATTCAAGCATGAAAACCACAGGGAGAACTTTTGATAGGCATTAATCTTTCTTTTAGCAGTCCATGGCTTTTGATTGTCTTCAAACAAAGACACAGTGTTTTCACCTGCCATATTGGTATCTGAGACTACAGATCTAGGAGCCAATCCCTTAGGAAGCCAATGTTGCTTTCAAAATCCAAACACTAGTCATGAAGAGTTATATTACTTCTCCATCTTTTCTTCTTCCCCAAACCCCACTGCCCCTTGCAATCTATAACTATCATTCTCTTTCCATCAGAAGTTCACAGTGATTCCCCCAAGTTCATAGAAACATAATGTTTTGGAGCCAAAAGACACTTTAGAGACCTAATCCAACCTCCTCATTTTACAGCTGAGGAAACCAAGACCCAGAGAGTAATTTGTCCCAGGTCACAAACCAGCTGTGCAATTATGCATAAATGATAAACAGTTCACATAATTAGTACTACTTTTTCATAGCCAAACTAATTTTCCAGTTTTTATTCCCTCACTTTTTAAGTTCTTTAGTATCTATAAAGTCCATTAATGTCAGCAGTTTTTCCTCTAATTATATAATCACATATACTGACATACTTTCTTTTTTAACTTTTTTTTACCCAATGAACAAGTGTTTATTTTCCCTCTCTCTTACTTCCCTACCTTGGGGAAAATAAAAGAAAAATCAAACCCTTGTCAAATAGTCAGTCAATATTTAAGTACACATTATGTGCCAGGAACTGTGCTAGATCTCAAAAAAAAAGATTCATAAGTAAAATAAATTCCCATATTGTCCAAGTCCAAAAATGTGTCTGTCGCATTTGCCATTTTGGTTGTGTTACAACACTCACTATCATGAAGTTGGTTGCATTCTTAATTACCAATCTTCAGAATCATGATTGATTATTAAACTGGAGTTCTTAAATCTTTCAGAAATGTTCCTTTTTACATTATTATTATATAAATTGTTTTCATGGTTCTATTCATCTTACCCAACAATTCATATACATCTCAATTTCTCTGAAACCATTTCGTCATACCTTACAGTATAAGAGGATCTTACAATATTCATATATCATAATTTATTCAATCATTTCTCAGATACATAATTTCAAAAATAATAATCCAGCATCTAGGATTGCCTTATTCTTTGTTGAGATTGTATTCATTTGTCCTTTTCTTTCTTACAAGTCATCTCCTCTGTCTGGTCTACCCTCAAAAGAAGGATCCCAGAGCAGCATGTCCAGCTTCTCCCTATTTGTCGTGAATGCAAAAAAAAAAAAAAGTTTTGGAGAAATAAATGCTCTAAATATGAAATTGAAGATAAGATTAAAAGAAATTGAGAACAAGGGTAGTGCTATCTGGGGAGGAGAAGATGAAGTGAGAATGAACTGGGGATCCTGAGAAGAGTGAAGAATAAGAGAATAGAGGGGGAGGGGGAGATAAGAGAAGTTTCTAAGATCAGCAGAACAAATCTTGGTTTTCTGGAATTGGGTTGACATCTTCAAGCAATGAGAAATCCTGAAATATTTGCTTCTGCTTCTTCCAGACATTCCAAGGGAATGGGGCTCTGGCAATTCTAACTCAAGCTTACCTTTCCTATGGGAACAGAAGAATGTCTAGAGGATAGGTCCGTTTTTATTCATTCTGTTCTATTCATCCTAATATTATGAAAACATATAAATCTTCAGAGACAGCCTTAGTTATGGTATGACTTCAAAGGGAAGGAATGGTTAACTTGCCTATAACAGATCTCCTATTCCTGCTTTCCAATGCCTAAAATTTCACTAAAAATTGCCATAGACATTCATTCCAAAATTACAAATAATCTTCCACTAATATACTTGTCTTAGACACAAAATCACAATCAGTCAATAAACATTTACTGAGTACTAACTGTATACAAAACACTAAGTATGCTAGAAGACAAAAAAATAAATATAAAAAGGAAAAAGGCAGCCTTTGTTCTCAAAGATCCCACGTTCTAATTAGGGGAAGACAACATTCAAATAGAGCTAACTGTGGCTGAATACTTAAGAACAAGAAGCCTGGGAGCAGCAAGGTGGTTCAGGGAATAGAAAGAAAGATCTGGAGATGGGAGGTCCTCAGTTCAAATCTAGCCTCAGTCACTTCCTGGCTGTGAGACTCTGGGCAAGTCATTTAACCCCCATTGCCCAGCACTTACGACTCTTCTGCCTTAGAACCAACACTCAGTATTGATTCTAAGAAAGAAGGCAAGGATTGAAAAAAAATAAAGAACTCTGCCTAGAATCAAGAAGATGAGTTAAAATGCCTCCTGGGACATTTCCTAGCTGTGTGAACTTGAGCAAGTCATTTAACCTCTGTATGCCTAGGAGGCGACTAGGTGTCTGACTAATTCACTAGTGTGAAATCACCAGATGAACAGTTAAAATATATACAGGAGAAACTGGAGATAATCAGCAGAGATGTAATCACAGATATAAAGGCTGAAACTTCTAAGATCATTTTCTAATTTGTATTTAATCAATGATCTTTTTTACTACATCTCAGGAAGGGTCACCTTCTGCTTTTGCCTGAAGATCTCCAAAGATGGAAACCTTCTGAGGAAGTCCATTGTACCCCTGGGTGGCTCTGTTGTGATTTTTTTCTTAGATGAACTTGTCTTGTCTCTATGCAGTTTCTACACATCACTCCTAATGTTAACCTCTGAATCCAAGATGAACAAATCTGATCCCCATGCTTCGTTTTGCTTTCCAGCTCCCTTTTATATTCTTTTCTCTCTGAATTTTAATGCATGCTTTCTGAGGGTAAAGACTGTATTTGTATTCCTAAAATTGAAACATACTATACTTTCTTTCTTCTTCCTTTTTTATTTAGGATCTCTTCCACAAAATGACTAATATGTAAAAATGCTTTACATTATTGCATATATAAAATCTATATCAAATTTCTTAGTGTCTGTGGAGAGGGATAGAAAAGAGTGAGGGAGGGAAGGAAGAAGGAAGAGAATTTGGAACTCAAAACTTTAAAAAAATGAATGTTTAAAAATGGTCTTTATATGTAATTGAGAAAGAATTAAATTAAATTAGAATTGGAATTAGAAAAATAATTAAATTTAAAAAGAACATAATTTGGAAGACACAAAGAGAAACAATTCTAATGATTTATGTCAAGAGGAGGTATATCTACACAGGATTCCTTAGTCATTCTTAGATTTTTTAAGCTATGTATAAAAAGTGGGAAAGCCTGGTAACATGGGGCATAAGGAAAAGTAAAGTTTTGAAACCATGTCACTTCAAGGGACTGGAGATGTTTATCCTAGAAAAGAGATTAATGGTGTGAAGGGAGGTGCTTTTATTTTTCTTCAAGTTTTTTGAAGGACTGTCAGGTGGAAAAGGAGTTATTGGGCCCAGAATCCACTTTATATTTGTTAACCTGGAAGCTTTGACTTCTTTGGACTGGTTCGTCCCTCTTTAGGTAGTCTGTTTTCCTCTATCCTCAGAAATCATTATATTGGTGCCAAACGGTGCAGACACCTATTATATTTTGGCCCTACTGCATTTCAGTGCTCTTAAGAGAGCCATCAGCTTCAACCTCTCCTCAGAATTTCTAATAATGAATATTAAAATATCTTATAATAAGATATCATAGCAGAGTAGACAGATAGTTATCAGTGGCTACTTGACATACACTATGTTCCAGTCACAACCTCTCAGGGTCCCCAGGCTATTCTCTAAATCTATAAATTGTAGAATAGCTGTCAATCTGAATTAGTAGAGGAAGCTTCATCAAGATTTCCCTAAACTGATGAAATCATACTTATAAACTTAAAAAAAAATTCACTATCCAAAATCTGGTTCTAACATCCTTTTACAGATTTATTTCACATTACCCACCTTTATATATTTTATATTTCAGCCCAACCTGACCAGTTGACATTCCTTACACTCAATATTCCATTTCCTTCTTCCATATATTTTCACACCACAGGCTCTCTACCGTACAGAGACTATATCCTCACACCTTCAACTTATGCCTGTTGGAAGGAATCTCTACTTTCTTTTCACCTTCAGTTCAAATGTCATCTTCTTTAAAAATCCTTCTGGGCTATCTGTCTATCTGTCTCTTTGTCTGTCTGTGTCTGTCTGTCTGTCTGTCTGTCTCTCTCTCTCTCTCTCTGTGTGTCTGTCTGTCTCTCTCTCTCACTCAACTCTCTCCTGAAATGACTTGGCAATTACTTATGCAATATCTTGCACATAGTAGACACTTAATATTTAATTTATTAAAAATTAAGTTAAATTTCTCTTCATTCCATGCAATAAAACAACTATTGACTCACAAAATAAGAAATTAGTTCTGTCAATCTAGATCTCATATTCTTTTGCACATCTTGGTCAGCTATCACCTTAATTATGACATAGCACAGCATCCTCGGAACATCTTTCTTTTTTTATTTCTTGTGAATGTAATAAAATTGTGACCTATCTGAACATGTATCATAATAATCATACTTATAGATTGTTGATATTATATACTATATGCCTCCCCATCCCTACAATTTACTCCCATGTTTGGCCACTTCTTAAACTTCTAATATCATAACCTATCCAAATCCAAATCCAAAGAAAAGATGATCTCTAGACTAATTTTAACAAGTTCCTACCTAAACATGTCATAGAATCAAAGAATCATCAGCCAGTTTATTGTAAATATTTCCAGTATGAACATTTACATCCTGAAAATCTGCAAAAATTCCAATACAGGGCTTGATTTATGGTTTTATTGATTGTCTTTATGTAAGAAAGTGAGAGAAAACGTTAATAATGCTGATTAAATTTAAAGATGTTTTGTGAGTATCTTTTTTTTCAGGGAGCTAGTTAAACATGTCCCAGCACATCCCTGAGTAGAATAACAATTACAAGGAGACTTAGCGATCAAATTGTAGGAGGTTACCCTAAAAAACATTAGAGATCATCTGGTCTAACTCTTATTTTACAAATGGGCAAAGGAATACTTATCTAGTTAGGCAACTTGTTCAAAGCTGACTCTCAAACTAGAGTTTTTTCAGTGATTACTGAACACAACCCTAGAATGTGAACTACCAAAAATGAAATATTTCCACAAATATTTCCTGCTTTAAATTCCTCCTTACTCCAACCCAAACCCCCCCCTCAGCTGCTAGTGATTTTCCTGTAACATATACCTGACCATGTCACTGCACATTCAATAATCTGCAGTGTATCTTGATAATATCAAGATAAAATATAAAAGCAATGGGAGGAAGGAAGAGAACATAATATTGCAAAATATGAGAAAATTATTATTAAAAATGTATTGACATGTAATCGGAAAAATAAATAAAAACAAAAGAGATAGCCAAGAAGATAAAAGATAAAATCCTCCTTTGGGCATTTAAAGCCCTTCACAACCTTGGCTCCTTCCTACCTTTCCAGTTGTTTTTTACACCTGATTATTCTCCATATACTCAACCATTCAGTAAGATTAGGCTTATTTCTCTTCCTCACACACAACATTCCCTGACTATTCCTCATTGCTTGAATGCATTTCCTTTTCACCTGTATTTCGTATTTGGATACCTTCAAGACTCAAATTATATCCTCCTTTCTCCAGCCCATCTTTCACCCCACACTGCTAGTGTCATCCGTTTGAAGTGACTTCCAAGGATATATCTATTATGTATATGGTTATTTTCATATTGTCTCCACCATTAGAACAGGAGCTCCTTGAGGGAAGGGAACATGGTTTTGCCTTTATTTGTACCTTCTACACTTAACACAGTTTCTAGAATATAATAAGCACTCATTAGTATCTATTGACTAATTAAAGGGCCAATTTAAGAAGTAGATAATTCTCTTTGTAGCTGATTACAAAGGAAGATACAAAGATTACATGCAATTGCCTATTTAGTGGAATAGTCTATATTTATTATTCTTAATTCCATAAACATAACTGAGCATGGATGATTAAGAATGATTTTTTTATGCTTCATTCAAATAGAAAGAGAGAAAGACTAGCAAAACTCTTCCTCCCTATCATCAAAGGAACTTGTTTAGTGTTAGACAACCAAGACATGACCATTCTGAGGATCTTTTCCCCAGATTTTTGCCTAAACTGATGTTGAGGAAATTCTAAGTAAAGTGGGCATTGTTTGAAAAAAAATTGTCCAGATAAGGGAGGGGGAAAAAAGAAATGGAAGACCATTTTCTCACAGTGGAAATGAGTGCATCAATAATGGTGAGTGCAAATGATAATGAACTCAAACTCTATTTTTTACTAACTAGTTTTCAATATTAATTTGTTTTTTAAATGAATATATGCAAGGATCTATAAGTACTTGTGACAAGGATAAGAATCTATCCTTGCTTATCCCCTTTCATGTTGACTGATGTGAGACCTCTGAAAAATATCAATTGATCAAAAGTTATCATCAGGACAACAAAGTTCCCTTCCATCAGGACCTCACTTAATAAGAGACTTTATGGAATGCAGCATCTCTTTGGATCTTCAATAACCTCATTAATGGCTGCCCTGTGCTCCCTGTCTACTTTTAATTTCTTCTAGTAATAGAAAGTACTTCATAATGGAAGATTTAATTAACTGAGTTTCTAAGTTTCCAGAAAGCTATTTACAGTGAACTGGGAACATTAGCTTTAATTTTTATTATTCAAGAATGAAGATACCCTTTTTACAACAGATTAAATGCAGCAGGAAAATAGCATTTTAACCACTCAAGTTTGGGAACCACTGATGAAAGACAATTATATTGCTGTAAAAATAAAGACTATGACCATCTGATTCAGGAAGAATGTCCACTGTAGGATTCTTGCTTTTTCTTGGTTTTAAGCCTCCTTGGTTTGCCTACAGTGATCTGAATGGGGACCATTCACATCCATGAGGGTTCTTTACCAAAATAAAGATGGATTATTCTGTTTTTATTGAGGGACAGGTATAAAAGGATAACCATTAAGATTCATTTTCATTTTTCTGTTGATAATGATGATGATGATGATGATGATGATGATGATGATGATGATAGTAGTGGTGGTGGTGGTGATGATGGTGATGATGGTGATGATGATATAGAGCTACAGCATGAACAAACCAAATGTGTGGGGAGATAAGTTATTCAACAGAATCCTGGCCATGGAATCATAGAGTCAGAGTTTAAATCTGGACACTGACCTCTATAACCCTGAGAAGGTCATTTAATATATCTAAGCCTCAGAGGGGCTTGGCCTTGATCATTTCAACTTTTCCTTCAAGCTCTAGATCTTATGTCTAAATACATTCATAAAAAAAGAATTTTTGAGCTATGACATTTTATCAAGTAAATAAACCTGAGCATTTTTAAAGTAGGATAAAACTTGGAGGGGGAAAATGGTGTCTTATTGGACCAGAATTGCCCTAGGGTCAATCAGCTAAACAATATTTATGTGGGACTTTTTGTTTGTTTTCGTTCCCAAAGTGTGTACTGCTTTATAGTGTTTTAGTCCTTCCTGTCATAAACTGATTATAAAAAATAATTTTGATTAGTGTATTATTTATCTGACAAATTGAAACTGTTAGGAGTGTGCTATCCTCTTCTCTTACATGAATCTATATTTAGGGCATGTATTAACCTCGCTTAGAGTGTGTCCTTAAAACCTTTATGGAAATTAGTGGCTGAATATTGCCAGGTAGTCATTTTTCAATGTGAATATCTTTCACCATTTTAGCTTTTTTTCTCATTATGCCAAATGCAATTAGGCCGTATTATAGACTAATACCTTGTTAAGTTGCATTTATTAGATCAAAGCCAATTTGAGTTATGGGAACACATGCACCGAGAAGCAGTAAATTCCCCGTAAGCAGGCAACAAGGTAGTTCAAAGGTTTATAGCCTTTTCATCCTTGAAAAACTTGGGTTCAGTTCCTGGTTTATAGCCCCCATGCAAACCATGGTTTACAAAGACCAGGTTTCAATTTTGAGCCTGTTCCTGAGGAGGTTAATTTAAACCCATAGCTCCATATTGCAGATTTGGAGGAAGGAAGGCAAAGTGCAAACAAAATGTTTGTTTTCTTGGTTTTGCTTTAACTATACCTAAATCCAAAAGTTAGTCTGATTTTTATGAAACCCAAGTTACTTTTCAAATGAAAAGTAAGCAGGAAAAAAAATCAGTTAATTGGTTGTCCCTCCTGTGCCCACCCCTGCATTATTCCCTACATAGTTCTAAAAATAAACTATCAACTCTTCTTATAATTTGTTTTCAATTACAAAAGTCCACTAAGACAGAAGCACCAATTCTAGTAGAACTTCCAAAGATCTCATATTTGGAATTGTGTAAAAATAGCAATTTTCACTGTGTTTAGAGCCCCTCAGTGACTGATTTAAGAGTTTTAACTGTGCTAGGAATTAGCTACCTGCCCCCCACACCCCCAAATAATTCATTACTGATGGTTATTCTGCCTTTGCAATTAATCAGGTTTAGAAAGGGCTTCATTTGGTGCATTTGTATTGTTTAAATAAATCTGGAAACACTAACCTTGTCACGTTCAGGGGTCGAGTGTGGGAATGAATCTTTAGACACAGAGGGTAAAATACTTCAAGGCGTATCCCCAAGAGATTTCAGCCGGACAATCAGAATTTATTTTCCAAGCGGATAGTGTACCCAGTGTAAGTGAGCACTGTGGCATGTTTTAAGGCCTCCTTAACCTGTCTCTGCAAATTGCATAAATCACAGCTATAAAGTCTTCCTATTCAACATGCTAGGGCTGAGGAGCACTGACCAGCTTTTGACCTCTTATTCTGGGCCCCCACTGACCCTAACTTAGAAGTTCAAGCGGTCAATAGCAGGTCACTGGGGGCAGTTTCAGAGTCTTTTTAACTCCAATTTGGCTGCAAGGTTAAATTTATGCAACACAGGTAATTTTTCCTGTTTTCTTTAAGTCTTCTCAGTTGTCAGAGAAGACGTGTGTCTCTTGAAGATAACAAAAAGATACAAAAAAAATCAAATAAAAAAATCAAACCAAATGAAAAAAAGAAAGAATCAAACTTTAAGTTGGTTTTCTGCTAGGCAACTCTACTTCAGTGTATACCAAGATGGTCGTTTATCAGTATAATGGATCTACAGACAGCCTTAAACAATTGTCAAACATTCTTTTAAAAGCCATTAGTTTTTCAGCTAATATATATCTGTTTTGTGCATTTGTTGAACCCTTCACTTGTCACTGAAAAAGGCCTGTTAAACTAAGCAGGGCCCTGATCAGTTTTCAGTGAGCTCTGAGCCTCAGGGTTCACCTGGGTCACCCACAAGATTTATGAGGCCCAGCACTTGCATCTGATTGGGACTGTTAGTCCTGGAGAAAACTGACACTCCCTCCTTCTCCCTCCTCCCCCAGCCCAGCACACAAAGTCCGGTAACTTTCCTTGTCTGTTCCCAGTGGCTGCCAAAGAGGCAGCAAAATGGATGACCTGTACAGATACCAAAGTGGACATCAATAAAAAGAGATGGATGTGGACTGGTGGAGTGACATGCCTCACTGCTGGGGTGACTGGGGAAGGGAGAACAGGTTAAAAAAACACAGGAAAGTTATTTATATAAGCTTCAAGGACAAGGAGTTTGTCACTACTTGCTTGAGCATTTAATCTTAAAGAATGACTCTTTCTCCTGGCTTCAATCATGCTCTAGTTGACAAAAAAAAAAGCCTGCAAAGTTATTGTAATCATTAGATACCTTTGTTTGTGGGCTTAAGTACAGGAAATTGTATTAATGTTTTTGTCACCACAAGAGTGATTCCGTGGAAGGGACTGAAAAACGTCAGAGCTCAGGCCAGAAAAATGGAAGGTGACAAGCAAAAACGGAGCACACATTTCTAGATTGATTCAACGGGACTAGAGCTCTTCATGATTCATAAGAGTGTTTGAAGTTCTAAACAATTAACTTTTTTTTCCTTATGGAAATGGATGTAAGCTTTAAAAAGGACAGACTAACTTCTACACAGTCTCCAAAGGAATGCTCTAGTCATCAGGGATTGGCATTCCAGAAGTTCTGTCCTGGGCATTGTGTTGCAAAGGCAAAGGGATTACTGGAAACTAGGTTAAGTGGTTTTTATTTTAAAATGATAAATATTTCATTTGAATCTTATTTTTTAAGTCATGTTCAGACCTGTGATTTTGTCAGTGTAGGGATTCTTTGATGTGAAAATTCCCTCCATGGATGTGAGATAGCAACTTGTTTATAATTTATAGTTTTAGAATGATTAGCCTGGGAAACCAGGAGCTTAAGTGACTTGCACAGGGTCACACAGTTAGTGTGCATCAAAGGCAAGACTTAAACCCAGAATATCCTGATTCCAAGACAGGCATTTTATACTGTCTCTTTCTCTTTCAGTCTCTCTCTGTGTGTTCTGTTTCTCTCACTTCTGTATCTTTCTCTTTCATAATCTCTCTTTTTCTGCCTCTGCCCAAATCTCTCTCTCTCTCTCTCTCTCTCTCTCTCTCTCTCTCTCTCTCTCTCTCTCTCTCTCTCTCTGTCTCTTTCTCCCTCTCTCTCTCTTTCTATCTTTCTGTCTCTGACTCTTTGCCTCTCTATCTCTCTCTGCTTCCCTGTCTCTTTCTCTTCCTCTCTCTCTCTGCCTATCTCTGTCTGTCACTCTCTGTGTCTCTCTGTGTGTCTCTCTCTCCTTCCCCACTTTCTCGGCCTCTGTCCATCTGTCTGACTATCTGTCTGTCTGTCTTCTCCCCACCCCAGTTTTCAGTCCTCTCTCTTTTCCTCAAACTCTGTCTCTGGATGTCTCTGTAATTATCTCTACCTTTGTCTCTGCCGGTCTGTCTCTCTCTCTCTCTCTCTGACAACTTCCTCATCTCTCTCTTTATGTCTAATTCATTCCATGCTTGGATAAGGGAAGGGGAGGCCTCTAGACACTTCCCCCTAAATTCCAGGTTCCCTGACTCATCCCCATGGCATACTGGATTCAGGCCAGGCTGATCGTTTCTATCAAATAGTTGTCACAAAAATTATTCTACAAGATATATCTTCTAAGAAAATATCTGCTTTGCATATTTGAAAACTTTAAAAATAAGTTTCTTAAAAGATAAGACAACAGAGATCATCTTACTTGATAACATTTTGATCATTAATGCTGAGAAGAATAAAATCAATATATGTTGAAGTTATTTGTTGCTATCATGGAGAAATGATGGATATCATTGTAATGTAGAATTGCAATGAGTGATTATTAAATGATTGATATCATTAAATTATATCATACAATGATTGATATCATTGTAAATATATGAAGTTTTACAATGGTAAAAAAATTGGACATAAACAGGATAGCTGAATAAATTGTGGTATATGATTGTGATGGAATACTATTGCCCTATAAGGAATGGTGAGCAGGATGATCTCAGAAAAAACTGGACCTACATGAAATGACAAAGAGTGAATTAAGCAGAATCAGGAGAACATCGTACACATTTATAGTAACATTATATGATGATCAACTGTGAAAGACTTGGCTATCAACAATACAATGACTCAGGATAATTCTGAAGGACTTTTGACAGAGAATGCTATGCACTTCCAGAGGAAGAACTGTTGGACTCTAAATAAAAATCAAAGCTTACAATTTTTCATTTTATTTTATTTATTTATTTTTATTTTGGGGTTTTGTTTTTATACAATTATTCTCTCACAACAATATGGAAATAAATTTTGCATGATCATGCATGTATAACCCAGATTAAGTTGCTTACTGTCTCAGGCAAATGAGGAAGGGACACAATTTGGATCTTATAATTTTGGGATATGCATAAAAGTACATATGATGGGTTAGGCAGGGACTGGTTTCATTCACAGATATATTTGATTATTTGGGCAAAAGTTCATCTATCATTAACAAAAGCTAACTTATGAATCTTAGAGAGCCAATTTTTATTAAATCAAGGAAGAAAATTGAAATGAACAAAGAAATAATTTTCAAGGTTTCTTTCCTTTTCTGTTCAATATGCTTTTTGCTTTCTGGGACTCATTCTATATTCTTCTGTGTTATGTAGATGAGATATAAATATAAAATGTGATCAGTGCAGTTGGAAGTGATTATGCAGTCAGCCATGGCAGGAATAATGGCAGATTCCCCAGATCATGACGTTTACATGTGATTGTTCTATGCCCACTGTGTTCTGATTTTGTGGTTTCCTTCAGTAAACATGATCTAATATTCCATTATTTTGTAGTTGATGAAAATGGGGCCACATAAATAAGATATTTATTTTTAGTGTTTTCCAACGTCCTGTGTTGTAATATTCCCATTGTTTTAGGATAAATAAGCATCTAAGACAATTTTACAGGACTGTAAGTACTGGTCAGGTTCACAGTTTAAACAGTGGTAAAATAACATTGCCCTTCCTGTGTTAGCCTCCCAGTTTTGCTGCTAATATTGGTATCCTTTGGCAGGTTGGAGCGTGTGGAGGGAGTGAGTATCATTTTAATACACATTTAAAGAGTAGCCATAACTCTTGTTGATGATAACAAAGGTGGCAGTGAAATGGGGGTTATATACTAGGAAATGAAGTATACTATTGCATAAGCTAATATTTTCATCCACACTAATTAAGGGAACTTCTGTTTGGTTTAGATTTTGGTTTAGATTTAGAAAACTAAAAATAGTATCATTTGTTGTTGGTCATATGAAAAACTGTCCTCATGCAGTACTGATTACTCTGACACAATTAATCTTATCTTTTCCTAGTGTTTGTAATTTTTCTTTGAAAATGGTTTAAAGCAGTTTATCAAATAAATAGGAGGAACTCATCCACATATAGGTATTTTACCCACAGGAAGCAAAAAAACAATATAAATAATATGTTTTCCTTTCTCATTTGTTATCTCAAGTTGTAAGGGAGCCCAGTATAGTAGGTAGGGAAGCTAGTGGGCAGAGATTATGAAGAAAGGCATTCCAGGCATGGGAGACAGCCAGAGAAAATTCTGGAGACTGAGTTCAAATCCCAAGTCTGCTGGATATGTAGACCTAGACAAATAAGGTAATCTCTCATTGCTTTATGCAACTCTCTAAGACTATAAGTAGCAGAAGTGCCACCTTCTAATGTGGGGATATCCTCTGTCAATGAAATCACAAATGTAGTCCTATCTCAAGCAAAATTGCTTGTTTATTAAATGAAGATTTCCACCAATTATCCCATTTGCCACTGCTCAAGAAGACTTCTGAATAGATAATGAACCCTTAATTGATTTGGAATACTCTTAAAAAGTAAAGTCAATTGTTCCATGAGAAATTACAAATAGTATGATCACAAAAAATCTAGAAAGACCTCTATTAAGTGATGCAAAGTGAAGTTATGAAAACCAGTAGAACATTCTCCACAATAACAATAATAAAACCTGATGACCAACTGTAAATGATTTAACTATTATCAGCAATTCAAGGTTCTTGGACAATTCCAAGAGACACAAGAAAAAAAGACTATCCACTGGTAAGGAAAGAACTGATGAAATCTGAATGCAGGTTGAAGCATACTATTCCCCACTTTATTTCCTTTGTGAATTTTTCTCTAGTGGGATAGTTGTCTTCTTTCACAACATGGAATGAACATGGAAATATGTATTGTATAATAATACTCATACAATATGTATCATTATCTGACATCTAGGGGAAAGGGGAGGAGTGGAAGGGAGGGAGGCAATATGATTTCAAAATGTCAGAAAAACATTATTGAAAAATGTGCTGAAATATAAACTGGAAAAAAAAGACAAGTCAAGAAGCATTTATTAAGCACCCAGTATGCCCCAGACACTGTGCTGCAATCTTGTTGACACTATTTTCAAAAGTACACCCTCAATATTAGAAATTTTCCCAAGACTAATAAATTTTAAATGTTTTCCTTGTCCCTGATAAACAAATTATCCCCAGATAGCCACCAAATGTGCAAGTAGTGAATTGGAATGCTAACAAAGGGGATAGAGAGCAGTTCCAAAGCCCTCAGACCATGTTAAGTGTCTCCAAATGTAAGCATTTGCTTTGCCAAAATAATCAAAATCACACATTAATAGATTCCTAGAGCTAGAAGGAAACTTAGAGATCGCTTCATACAAACCTCTTATTTAAAAGAATAAGTATATTGAAATCCAGAATTCCAACATGAGTTGTCCAAGGTCACTGAGCTAAGTAGTGATAAAACTGAAACAGGGAATAAGCACATTGTACTAGACTAGTACTTCCTTATGTATAAATGGAGATTTTGAACCTTGGACTTCATCCCCCAGAAGTCCCTTAGTATTTCCCAAAATTCCCTTTAATCTCTTCTGTGCCTCCACAGTCACAGTGGTGATGTTATTGGTTTTATAAGTTCTGTAGCTCATCCCTCTTTCTCTTTTGCTCTCATGAGTGGGCTGAATAGCTAGGTCTCTTACTTTAATTACCATTAATAAACTTTTTAAATATAATACTTGAAATATTGGATATCAATTTTAAAATCTACACTTTCAAAAATCCGTGAAATGAGTCAGCTAGGTAGCACAGTGGATAGAGAACCAGGCTTGGAGAAGTTGGGATGCCCTGGGTTCAAATTTGGCCTCAGACACTTCCTAGGTGTGTGACCCTGGGCAAGTCACTTTCTCAAGAGTATCTCTTGAGTATTCAAAAATCTTTCTGAATTCATCCTGTTCATCATTTCTTATGGCAAAATAGCTTGAGAACAATTCTTCAACACTTCAATATTTAAAATATCCATCATTTTAAGTATCTGTTCCATGGACACAGATCACAGACCTTTCATGTATGTATTTAGTAGACCATCTCTATGACTTAAGTTGGTCAGTCAGTCAAGTATTTATTAAGTACTACTAAGTACCAGGCATTTTCCTTAGCTCAGAGAAGACAAATACAATGATAGAAGGGAACATATACAAGGAATCTGAAGAGCAAAGAGTTGGAGAGGGGTACCTGGCCTGAAGATATGATGACATTTGCCACTTGGTAAGATATGAAGATATGGCTGGCCTATGTCCTCCTTAAATGGAGATTCTAAAAGAAATCATCTAGTTAGTCAATCAGTAAATCCTAGGAGTATAAAGAAAGGAGAAGGCAATCTCCACTCTCAAACAATTCATAATCTAATGGGGAAAAACACATTAAAAATAAAATTAATAAATAAAATTAATATTAATAAAAACGCATTTAATAAAACATTTAAAGAGAGAAATGCTATCTTAGTGACAACCATTCTGTATGGTAAAGTGGAAAAAACATTGAATTCAGAGTTTAAAGATCTGGAGTAGATTACCAGCTCTGAAAGTTACTGTGAGACCATAGGCCAAAAATTTCACCATAGTGGGCCTCTATTTCCTCATCTTTAAAATAAAGGTTGTGAATAGATGATCTATATATAATATCCATTCCCACTCTCCAAATTAGCTAGCTTAAATGTTTGTTGGATAATATACAGGTAAGAGACACACTAAAAACCTTTCAAGACAGTTAGGACATGTATTTTGCTGGCATAGTCTTTGAGAACCAAAGTCCCTTGCAATTTAATTTAATTCAACAAACACAACATGAAAGGCATCAAGTTAGATGCTTAAGATATGAAGAAAAAAACTCAAATGAATCCTTGATTTGATACAGCTTACAATCTACTACAAGGAAATAATATGAACATAAAAGTATATACAGATACTTTCAGTAGGGTTAAAGCCATTAAAAATTGAGTGGTTTGGGAAGTAGAATAAAGAAAGTTTCAATCAGTAGGTGAGTTACTAACTACTCACTGAATGTCAGGCACTGTGCTAAGTTCTGGGGATTCAAAGAAAGGTAATAACATTTAAATTTAAAAATGAACATATATTTAATATGCAAAAATATGGTATATACAAGCACACATATATAAATAACATAAAGAACATTAAATATTTATATTTTATGTATATTTCTTTCAAGAAGCTTACATTCTAATGGATATAAAAAATAGCTAAGTACACTCAAAGAAAATACAGAGTAGATGGACAGTAATTTCAGAAAAAAAGAGAATGAAGACAAGGTGGGAAATGGAAAATGACTTTTGCAGATATTAGAATCTGAGCTGAGATATGGCTGTTTTTTTCTACTCCATGTCCTTTACTTCTATATATTTGGATTCCTAATCAACTCTTCTGTCTTTTGATTGTTTGATGAGGTTTACCCCTGAATGATTTCAAGTTATTCCATTCTATCAATTATTTCTGTTGTGCAAGCCATAAATTCTGCTTTCACAATCTGTATTACTCTTTTAAATCATTCGGAAGCATCCTGTTGTGGTTCCATCCTCTCTTGAGATTCACAGGGTACTCTTCCCCATCAGGTATTGATTCATTCTCCTGCTTTAGAAATTTTTTATTCATATATATTTTATAATATTTATTCAGATGCAATATTATAAAATATTGCATATATTTTATAATATTTATTCAGATGTCTGAATTCATTTAGCTGAACCACAGTCTATATTCCCTTATATCACCGACATTTCCACTGTTAGCTTATCTGCTTTTTGCTTAATCAATCCAGGTCTTTAATTGAGTTTATTTTTTTCTACATAAGATGTTTGTCCATTTTAGTTTTTTTTTCTCTTATATTCTCTTATTGTTCAGTATCTGAATCCTTCCACTTTTCCTGCAGTTTTCCTAGAGGCTTGGATATCAAATATGTCTCAATCTCTTCCATGGGGAAATTCAAATTTCACTGAGCTCAGTGTCTATCTTGAATGACTTCTGGAGTAATAAAAATTAGCTCCAGTTGGATGCCATATTCCCTGAGGTCGGAGTGGAGCACCATACCTGCTGGCAGCCTGCCACATTTCCTTGTGTTCCTTAGTTCTTTACTTGAGTACTATTGTACTACCACATTGCAGTATCAGCCAGAATAAGCCTTTCTTCTTTTGGTTTTTCTGGCATTGAGAGGAGGAGGAAGGGAATAGGGAAAGTTGAATTCTGTTACCTGCTCATGGGTGGATTGACTTCTGCAGCACTTCATGGAGTGTAGTGAATGGTGGAAAAGAGCATACTGAGTTAGTACTAAATGTTATGGATCAACAGACTCTGGGGCTAATTCAACAGGTTTTATGCCACTAGGGTTTTATGTATCTTAAGGTGTGGAAAGATCAAATTTCTTTATTTCTTGTGAATTATTCCTATTTTGGAGAGGTTTGTGAGTTCATGAGGATTATAGAATATATGTAGTCCTCAGCCTTGGTCATATCAACCAGAATAAAATTTGAGCTGAGTATTGAAGGAAGTGTTGTTGTTCAGTCATTTCAGTCATGTCTGATCTTTGGGACCCAATTTGGGGTTTTATTAGAAAAAATATGGGAGGGGTTTGCCATTTTCTTCTCTAGTTCATTTTATAGATGAGAAAACTGAGGCAAACAAAGGTAATTTTCCCAGGGACATGCAAATAAATAAGTGTCTGAGGCCAGAATTGAACTCAGGAAGATGAATCTTCCTTACTTCAGGTCCAGTATTCTATCCACTATGCCACTTAGCTGTCCATTGAAGGAAGGAAGTAAAAGATGGAGATAAGGAGGGAAGATAGTCCAGATTTTAGGGATAGTCAGTAAAAAAGGGATAACAATGGGGGTATGATATTAAAAAGATAAAAAGTAGGCCAATAAGATTGGATCATAAAGTTCATGGAGAGGAGGAAAATATGAGACTAAAAATATAGAAAGAAATTAAATCGTGAAGAAATTTAAGTTCCAAGCATAGGATATTTTTTCCTAGATGTAATGAGGTGTATGGGGTATTCAGGGAGGACTAAGAATAGCCATCCCCCAGTTAAAACTCTTTTGGTAAACAGGGGACACCAGGTTGAGGATAACTAACAGGCTGCAAACCCAACAGTGAATTAGATATGGTATCTATAACCAGCATATCAAGAGTACCATAAAGGACAGATGAGAACAATTTATTCCAACAGCCATGAAAGTGACTGGAGCAGCTGCTGTGGGATTCTTAGAACTTGGTTAGACATCAAAGATGCCAAAGTCCACTGCATCCTGGTCAATTGTCAGTCATCCTGAATTTTGTCTTGCTATGGGCTTTCATTGACTCCAGAGGGGAGAGTGATACTGATGACTCTGGGAAGCTCTGCCTCACTAAAGTACAATACATGTACAATTGAGACATCATCCTGGGTTGTCATTGGTTCTCTTTGAAAATTAAGTACAAACAACAACAGGAAGCCACTGGACAGTAATGAATAGGCGAGGACAGAGGAATAGTCAGATTTACTACAATTTAAGAGAATCACTGTGGCAACAGAATGGAGGGTGACCTGGTCTGAAAACAGTCATAAGGCATCTATGCTAGTTACCCAGCTATGTAATAGTCTAAGCAAGAATTAATAAGAACCTTCACTAGGTTGGTATCAATGTCAGTAGTAAAAAGGAAGCATGAACAAGAGAAGTGAAGATAGAAACAATAAGAACAACAAGAAGGCAAAAAAATGAGGTAAGCCTGAAAGGAAGGTTTTGAACCAAGTGTGATAATTAGATTAAATCTATACTGCCCATCTTTAGATTTAATCACCAAAAGTAAAAACATCTCCATTTTGGGTGGCCTGTAACCCATGTGTGCTAGAGTAACAAATCAGAATTTACTGACTGCCTGGGCAGTCCTAATGGGACTGAACTAGATATGTATAGAAAAATTCAGGAAGACAGAATTTCAGAGAATAGTTCTGAGCTCTGTTTTGGATATGCTGAATTTTCAGGTATCTATGGGATATTCAGTTCAAGATGTCCAAAAGACAGTTGGTGATGTAGAAATGGAGTCCAGGAGAGAGATTAAGACTACCTATATAGATCATGAAACCATTCATATAAATGTTGTCGTTGAACTCTTGGGGAAACTGGTGAGATTACTAATCGAAACTGTGTAGAAGAAAAAGAGAGGAGGGCTCAAAAAAAGAGTCATGGAGGATGCCTATGGTTAATGTACATGACACAGATAAAGATCCTATTAAGTAATTGATATGAGCTTTGATGAAAGATAAGAATTCTACAAGGCACAGATAAGGAGAAAGTATGTCCCTTGAAGAGGTGTCTGTGTAGGAACATCTCAGAGATGAGAAAAGGCACACCATTTGTAGGGAGTACATAATAAGCCAATTTGCCAAGAACAGAGAATGTATGAAAGGAAATAATAAATAATAACACAGGAGATGGAGGTGGTAGAATTTTAGAGAAAGTACTTCTTTATGAAAAATGTTTATGTATATACATATATGTGCGTATAGACACACCCATATAGCTGAAGACAGCATTGTCAACTTCTTAAAAAAGGAAAAACTTACCATCTCCAAAAAAGTGATCTTATTGCATTAATCTTCCCTTCCCGGGAAACAGTTTTTTACCAAAAATTTGATTGCATGTTCAACTTAACTATTTGCCAAGACTATGACTAGAGATCATCCAATGAAGATCTTATGTAGATTAATATGAGAACACAATATAAAGTAAAGAACAAAGATGACAGTTGTATTATCGAGCAATCTCTTTTTGTAATGAGTTACAGTGATTTTCTATCAACTACTTATTTCCTCTTATGATTACAAGACAAAATCTGTGCATAACTATACAAAGAGTAAATTGGAAAGCATACACACACAAACACACAAATAGAAACCCAACAGTATAGCATAATAAACACTGATTAAGCACCTACTACATGCAGGTCATAGTCCATATTTCTTTCTAATTATTTGGATGGCCATATAATGACTGTAAGATCTGTGATCTGGCTGCGAGATCACCACCTATAATCATTCAAACCCATTGCTGCCATCACAACAATGTAGGCCACTTCATCTATGCTGACATCCACATTCTATCTTTTCCCCCTAGATATAGCCAGTGTGCAAAAACACAATTTTATTCTCTAAAATTGCTTTATTTTTTATTCTATTCTGTTGTAATAAACAATTCTATATTGCAAACCATGGGTAATACTTTGCTCTGTCTTTTCCCTAGCTGACTTTTTTCTACTATATTGTGGCTCCCAATTGTACTGATACTCATTCCATAAGCAACTTACATCACAATAAATAGCAAGTCTGCATGTAAAATGAGAAAATAGGATATGCAATAAAGAATCACAGTTTGGATCAAAAACATCTACAGTGAAAATGAGAGAGTTGGGTTTTCTCTCCTTTTGTGGGGCTGGCTTCTGTCACAAAAGTTGGCTTTCATTTTTGTGAATTGTTTTACATCGTAAGATTTTACTAATAAATAAAAGCACAAGGGAGAGAGATCTTTGTTGGAGAAATTGGATGACTCCTCTAATCACTTGGAAAAGAACAAGGCAACAAAAGTTGTAATCTGTTCAAGCTGGGAAAGGGAGGAAATGCTAAGTAAAGACCAGCAAATAGATAATTAACTAAAAAAATTATTTATGGGTTATTTGTGAAAATATTCATATCATTTTACCCTTGAAATTTTCTTCTTACTTTATCACTGTTAAGTATAATTATCTCGAAAAATGTAGATGTCGATATTCACAGGTCATTGAGGATGATAAACCTTTTCTGGAGGTTCACTAAGGGCATCAAACAATGACACTTTTGTTTTTTTAATTAACATGGTTTTGTTTGGAAGAATGTTTTATTTTGAAAATATCGTCAAGTTTTTAAAAAATTATTTTTCTCATCTGTAGGGAGGCAGTGGACATATTTTTTTATCAGAAATCATATATATACCCCAGATGGGATTAGAAAATTAACATCTCTAGAGAAATAGGGATTAGCTATGTTAATAGACTATGACATTCCACCTTTATAATGTATATGAAGATATTGATTTGGGAAGCTTTCTTTCTCTATTTCCTTAAATGGAGTCTTCCTATCCCACTCTCCTCCTAAAGTTTTTATATGACTCTTTTAATATTAAACTAGAGGAAGAATCATTGTTTATCTTTATTCAAAAACATTCAATTGTCCCTTTCTTTGTGGATGCATCATAATTATCCCTTACCAACGAAAGCTTATATTCCTAAGTATTGAGAAACTATGATAAAGCATTTATTCAAAGTCTGTTTTCTAGGGTTTTATATCAGTCATGTAAAAAACTTAAGTTTATGAAATATTTTACCTCTATGTAATATTATTCTATTCATTTTATTTTCTTAGGTAATATGTAGGAGAAATACAGTAGCCTCAGTGACCTGCTAAATGAAGAAATCCCAAAGACATTCAAAAATCCCTGAAAGGAAAGCTATCATCCTAAATAGTAAAACCAGCTTCATCATCCTAAAGTATCTTTTCCCCCACCCCACAGGAAGTTTGAGTGTCAACCAGACTTCAGTTCCCTCTTCAATCTGCCCTTTTCCCACTAGCATGAATCAGCAGCAAGTCAGGACTCCTACTTTATCCTTACCTCATTGTCTGGTTCTGCCATGCACAGATAAAAACTCTTAAAAAATCAACCAGATAGGACTAGCATTTAGGGAGGTCTTCCTCTGGGGCCCCAAGAGGATGCTCAATTTTACTCAGATTCCCAGTGGCCCTGACTTGTTTCCATCATGCTCTGTTTTCCTTTCATTTTGAGTATCCCCTCAATAAAGCAACTGCCTTGTTTTACTGTCTTACTATGAGCTGTTTCCTTGTATAAAAGTGAAATTCCAGATTTTTTCCAAGTCTGCTAATATGATTTAACTATAGTAAAGTTTTATTTGCAGTCCATTTGCAGGTAGATTTTCCATTTTATCTTTTTTTTAAGTCAGGTTTTTCCATTAGAAAAAAATGATCATTTAGACATTCCAAATTGAGAATAGAGATTTGTCGCTCATTTCACTGATTTATGAATTATGTTTTTACATTGTATTGTTCAAATCTTGGAATGGTTCAACTACTTTGCAAAAACAAAAACTCTCTATCTTAACTCTTCATTTGATTTATATAAATAAGCTTCTTTGAAAGCAATGCATGGAAATTGAACTGTGGACCATCAATACACTGGAATTAAAATATTATGATAAAAAAAAACACCTTAGCATTAGAGAACATAGGTTTAACTCGTACCTCTGCTGATTACTATTTTTATGACCATGGAAGCTACCTGAATATCCCTAATCCTCAGTTTCTTCATCTTTAAAAGGAAGAGGTTTGGACTGGATGATCTCTGAGATTAGATGTCATCAATGGATTCACAAAAATATATCACTTTTTCCTCTATGCCTTGGTAGTAGAGAGATGTTCATGAATTGTTTATGGTTAAAAATAAGAAAATACAGTAAAATCCTCTCCAAACTTAGCTATTCTGATTTTCCATGCATTAAAAGAAAGTCCACTGTCAGGCATAAAGGTCTGCATAGCTTAGTAGAAACTGGAAAGCTTGAATTCCACTAGAAGAGCCTTCAAAATGGAAGAGTCACTTGTGTGTGTGTTTATGTATATATATATATATATATATATATATATGCATATATGTATGTATGTATGTATGTATTTTTGTACATATGTATATATAATCCATTTAGTTCTATTTATAATCTATTTAGTTCTATTCCAGATTTAGTCTTAGCTAGGCAGCTCAGTGGATGGAATGCAGGGCCAGGAAACAGGAAGGCTTATCTTCCTGAGTTCAAATCAAACTTCTGACAATTGCTAACTGTGCAATTCTGGGGAAGTCACTTAACACTGTTTGCCTTAGTTTCTTCATTTGTAAAATGAGCTTAAGAAGGAAATGGCAAATCACTTTGGTATCTTTGCCAAGAAAACCACAAATAGGATCACAAAGAGTTAGACAAAACTGAAAAAGACTTAGTTCTAGAATTTAGTACTTAGTTCAAATGTTTAAAACACCCTGAAAAAACCTCAAAGGGATAATTCTCATTATTCCTAGATTTCTCAGAATTCATAGAATCATAAATCGTAGCAATATTTTGGAGAGAATTTTAACTGAGGATTTGATAATACATATCTAAAATCTCTGCTATGGAGGAGGCTGGATTACAAGAGTCTGTAGTTTCTGAGTTGCAGTAAACTAAACTAAAGCATCCCTAGTATACAGTCTAGCACTGATATGGTGAATTCCTAAAAGAAGACTACCAGGTTATCTATGAAGGGCAAATCAGCACAGAGAAGGGCAAAGATTCTATTTATATTAATAGTAGCATTGTGCTGTTGTAACGAGTCCCTGTACTTCTGATCTAGGTAAGATGATGAGAACCGTTTGGGTGGTGGGAAGAGGAAGGAAGGAGGGGAGGAAGGGAAGAAGGGAGAAACAGAGACACAGAGAGAGGGAGGGAGAGAGAGAGCAAGAGAGAGAGAGAGAGAGAGAGAGAGAGAGAGAGAGAGAGAGAGAGAGAGAGAGAGAGAAAGACAGAGACAGACAGACAGA
>NC_058130.1:315322179-315386380 GCF_016433145.1 Gracilinanus agilis | reverse complement strand
ATATATATATATATATATATATATATATATAGTCCCATTGCTTAAAGGAACTTCAAATGTCACCTAGTCCAATATGTATGACTTATTTGCCTCTTTTCCAAAGAAAAATAAACTTTTGAAGCCAAATTAATTGGGTCAGGTGTTTTTTTTTTTGCTTGTTTTTGGTTCTTACCTTTAAAAGTTTCCCACCCCCTTGGTTAAAACAACAACAACAACAACAAAAACAACAACAACAACAACAACAACAACAACAACAACAACAACAACAACAAATGTTGTACCTTGTAGTCTCATAATATCAACTCTTGGTTAAAAGGTCATTTATGTATATAACTTGTGAAACATTCTTCTGGCCTAAGGTAACAAGTTCAAAAAAAATTTTAATGGCCATAGATTCACTAGGATTTCTATAGAACAACATGGAACAAATATAAATTATTATTTATTTAGACTATATCAGATATTTTCAGTTTACTTCCATTATTTCAAAAATAGCATCCTAAAAGATATTCAATATCAATAACTCATAACCAACCAGAAAAATATATAATATGTATAAAAGTACAAGCATCCTAACTATTTCTAAATTCTTGTACAAAAAGAATTTCACTTAGTAACAGGCTGCATCATAAAATATTAGTCAAGTACTAACATAGCCATTAATACTCCTCTTTAACAAAAGGCAATTTCACAGCCTCATTTACCAACTGGAATATCCCAAGTCTAGTTGTAATTGTGCTTTTTATTCATCTCTGTAAATTCCATTTAGGGCTTTTTAGCAGTTTCTTAGTGTAAATGCAATGGATGTTGTTAAATTGGATTAATAGCTTTTATAAGTAATATATATTACATATATATTTAACTGGAGGTGTTTCAACTCATCGTAGCAATCACTTTTTTAATGCATGCTTATATTTTTAGAATTGATTTTATTGCAACTAATATTTTTGCCCTAAATAATATTTCGCAACATCTTTGTGTGATGTTGGTTTTATAAATAGAATCATACTGAGAACTGGGGGTTATGGTCATCCTTAGCTCACTTCACATTGTTTTGGCCTGAGGCAAGCCCGGGGATGGAATCATTTCAGGTGGGTTAGAACCCAGATAAATAACCATAAAAGTCCTGCAATAACACTTCTCTTTCCTTTTTTTAATTGAAATTTTCAACTTCTCTTAATATAGAATAGAATATCATAAAAAATGTCATTAAATTTATATTTAAAGGAGATTTTGGAATAATACATATGTTTACTGCCTCTATGAAAATTAGAAGTAGCATTTCACATTGCTTCTCATGTCTTGGAAAAATAATCATACAATTAACTATACTTTCCAGCTGCTTTTATAATCGATAGTAATCTTGGCAAATGGTGAATGGAGTTGGACATTATGCTTCAGAAAGGCTCAAAGGACTCCATCATCCCTGCTCACCAGCTTTGAGGCAAATCATAGTTATTTCATTTCAATAAAAGTGTTTCAAGAAAAATCTTTAAAATCTTCCTAAATAGGAACTTAATATCTAAATTGATAAAATATTTGAGTGTCTAATGGAATTCTGAATTAAAAATTGTGTAATAAGAGTAGAATCTTATCTCAGTATGAACTTTGGGCAAGGCTTTGATTTTATCTTAATTATCAAAGTTTATAAGCAGTTTCATGGACAAATGGGATACTCCCTATTTCTCCTCTGAATATTTTCCTGGTTGCAATGCAAAACTCTGTAATACACCTCAGAGGAATCTTGTTTATGGAACTTGTTTCTGATTCATTTCCCTTATGTATTATCCTCCCACCCTGAGGCAAAAGGATGGATAACATCTTAGTCAATACTTTACTTGATATTTTTAGAAGCTAAAGCAAAGGACATACTTCTACCAAAACAATTAATCATACCCAGGTATTTATGTAGGTTTGGGTATGGGTTGTTTCATTATTTCATGACTCATTTTTAATGATTTGAACCATTTTATATCATTTTGAGTTCTAAGTCATTTCTTCAAAGTCTTTTTACATGGAGGTGACCCTCAGTTCTCAAAGGCAATACCAACAAAAACTGGAACCTGGCTGTCTGTCCTACCAAGTTAGAAAGATTTCAAGAACAAGTCTACCAACAGATTCTGTCACCTGATTGACAGCTTATATAAGTTCTCAGATGTGAGTTACTGGTAGGCTGGCCAACAGATGATATTTCTCAGCTTTAGACATCAGTGGACCCCAAGCTTATAGTAAATTCCCATTGTCATATAGCAACTGTAAACACTAACAAAAATAAGAAAGTCATAGAGCAGGACTAGGGAAAAGATAGTCCTGCTGGACTCTGCCTGGGTCAGGATGCATATGAATTGTGTGATTTCTATGTGCCAAAATGTAAGAAAGACATTGATTACTTGGAAGGCATCCTGAGGAGAGCAACCAAGAATGTGAAGAGTCCCAGGTTCATTCCATATGAAGTCTAATCTCTAAAAAGAGGTGATGCTGGGTGACACAACAAATGTCTTCAAGGATCTGAAGGCCTCTCAAGTAGAAAAGAGTATAGATTTATTCCTCTTCACTAGAAAGGAAAGAACTAGGAAAAATAGGTAGAAGATGAGGTGAAATCAAATTTAGGTTTGAAGTAAGGAGAATTTCTCAACAATTATCTATTTCAAAGCAGAATAGACTTTCTCAAGAGGTAATAGTTTCCCCTTAAATGGGGAGACCTTCAAGCAAAGGCTAAATGGCAACTTGTTGAATAGGAGATGGAGATTTTCTTTTAATGATGGATTAGACAAGATGGTTTCTGTGATCCCATCTAAGACTTATTCTATTGATTTCTCATCATCATTGTGACTTACCAAACTAAAACACTCTTCCATGGCCTTTGCATGTCTTGTCTCACTTTACTAGAATGTAAGCTCCTTGAGGACAGAGTTCATGTTTCTTTTTTTATTCATTTCTCCATTAATTAGCATAATCCATGACACATAAGAAACACAAATCATTTTTTTTTCTTTCATTCATACCATGGCATGGAGATTTTATGTAACCTGGGGTGAAGTGGAGAAAATCCCAAAACTTAAAATCTCAGATTTCTAAAAATAAGCAATGAATGAATGAACAAATGGGGAAAAATTATTAAGTTTGTGCCATATTGAAAATTCAGATAAAAATAGACAATCCCTGTCTAAAAAGAGTTTATATTCTAATCTGGGAGACAACACAAATAGAACAGTATTGCTAGGGAAGGAAGTTATTATCTGGGAAGTCATATAGTTGGTGAATAGAAAAATTAGATAATCATTCTTTTAGATGATATGGTATTTTTGACTGAATGACAGTTCTCAGAGTAAGATATAGAAAATAAGGGTAAGAACATAGCTAAAGTAAAAAATGAGGCAGTGTGATCCCAAAGAGTACAGAACCCAAATGCCTACAATCCTCCTACCTATGATACAGTTTTGATAATCTAAGCAAGCAGAAGATGGTCAAACTGTATGGAGTAGGCGTGTGTGTGTGTGTGTGAGAGAGAGTGTGTGTGTGTTTTAAAAGGAAGAGAATTTTCAAGAATATTGGGCCTTTTGGGCTATCATGATTATCATTATGTTGTCTAGTCTAGTGATTGATCATATGGGTAGGAAATAGAAACATAGTCTCTGGACACCAGCATGTAGAAGTATTTTGTAATTTCTTCATCATGAAATGATAATATTAAACTTAACTAAATCAATGAATCACTAGGAATGCTAACCGATAATAACAAGAAACATATTGTGACAGTGGATTAATTGGACAGCTCTACTCTCCTCCTTGACCACAACATTACCCAATATTTAACTCAAATCTCACTTTATAGGGTAAGTCATTCCAAATCTCTCTTAAATTATGTGTCTTTCATTTGTTATTTCCTATTTGTCCTGAACAAAGCTTGTTTGTTTAAATATTGTCTCCCTCATTAGAGTATGCTCTCTTTGAGGCTAAGGATAACCTTTAACTGTCTTTAACTTGCTTTGTATCCTCAGTGCTTAAAGTAGTGCCTTGGTATATAGTAGACACTGAATGTTTATTTACAAATTTATTGAGTGACTCAGAAAAGAGGGAAGAGATCATTAGTGACAACAGATTGTAATTTGGGTACTTTCAGTAAGTGTTAGATTTAAAATTTGAGCATCTTCTAAACAGGCCTTTATTTCAGATGGATGACAGTGAGAGGGCTTGGACAATGAATAATTAAACAAACAAAAAAAAAGGGATGAAGTAGTAAAGGAGAAGTATTAGTACCACATAGTTCTAATATCATTAAAATCCTATGTACCCATTTTTTTGTAGTAGCAAAGAATGGGAAACCAAAGAGTTGTCCCTCAGTTGGGGAATGGCTAAGCAAACCCAATGGTTAAGAAAAGCTCAAAAATTAAAAAACAAAAGAAAATTTGTGCCAACATGCAATCTACCTCTATGGGAAAAATCTTCCCTGATCTTACCAGGCTCTAGTGTATGAAACTGCTTTTCTTTTCTTTAAATATATCCAGGAATATTTATTATTTACCTCATAGAATGTGAGCTATGTATGGGGTATGACCTGTTTTATTTTTTTTCTTTTGGAACTCTTTGCCTAGGACATAGTAGAGCTTAATAAATATGATTGCCTACTGATTTTTATAAGGCAGGCATTCTCAAAGAATGAACAAGGCATACTAGCTTACCTTGAGTTTCATTTAGGTAGGTTTTATGTATCAAACCTTTGCTCTCCCAAAGCAAAACCAGCTAGCTATAGCTCCCTCTTTTTGTAGGGTATCCTCTGTAGGATTGAATATGTCTCTTCTCAAATGTTGTATGCTAAAACTCCCATTTTGATGGGTTCATCTATTAGTTACTAGTTATCAAAACCCAGTTTCATCTAACCAATTAACATTAACTCATTTTTTAATATGGAATTCTTCACAAATTTGTGTGTCATCCTTGGGCAGGGGCCATGCTTATCTTTTCTTTATCATTCCAATTTCAGTATATGTGCTGCCAAAGCAAGTACAAATTAATTCATTTTTAACATAGAATATTTACTGCAAAGATGTAACAAGAATGGAAGTTAGAAATATTTCTTCCAGTAAATGGGAATATACTCTTCCTCAGTCCTTGGGAAGAGTAGGGTCAAATTTAACAGAATTTCTACATTGTATTCATTCTTCCAAGTTCACTTTCAAATATGACATGGTCAGTGAATAAATGAATCTGCCTCTACTTTGCTAAGTCAAAAATTTCACTCAAAATTTTGTTCCTCACTTTTTGATTTCCAGCAATTCTCAGAATCTTCACAAGGATAGAAAACAGGGACCGAAGCAACAGTGAAAATATATGTCCTCAGCTTCACACATACTTCAAAGCATAGGGGACTCCCACAAAAAGTCCCATAGCATCTCATTGTTCTCCAGTGCCAGAGCCTCTTCAGGATTCACAGCCAATCAAAAATTCTCCTCTTCACCATGTAATTAGTAGATCAAAACCATTGAAAGACTGTCTACAGTCCATTTAGAATTGTATTCATCAAACATTCTGTCCATATTCATAACAATTGGGCTTTTGGAGCAGTTCCTCCTTCCTCACCCCCACCAGTTTTGTATGGACCTTGGTTGAATCACCTAATGGTCCTAAAGTGGGTCTAGATTCCTCACAGCAAATAATTATACCATATCATGAGTAAAAAGGACCTTCACAACCACTTTTATAAAAGTGATAATACAATAAATTTAGTATATCCACCAACAGCACCACCTTAAAATTATGATATTGTAAGAATAAGTGATAAGGGATAGGAAAATGCATGGATTGTCTTTAAGAGGAAAGGAGAATTTAGACACACACCCTGGAAGAAGATTCTGGAAGGAGAGGAGGATCTTGGGAGTTTTACTGTAAATAACTGTCTAATCTGGCTGTCCTCTGAGCTGGTAGGGAGGATCTTTGCTCTGGCATCTCCTAGGAACAGACTAATCTTGTGGAAAGATTAGGAAATTCCTGGGTTGGAGAATTGCCTTGGGGGAAGACCTACCTTTCCCTGAAGTACTGAGATCAACCTGTCAGAGACAATTTGGTTAAGGTAAACCCAAGGGTTTGTCACAGGGGTCTTTGGATTTACCTAGGAAGCCAACCCTAGGCTTTGAGTAGGGACTCAGTACATCTGAGAGTCCTGCATCCTCAGCCTTTTAAAGACAATATATGATATTTAGGTAGTCAGATAGTTTGGGGTCTAGATAAGATCAGGGAGTGAATAAGGAGGGCTTGAGAAGACAAGAAGAGCAACTCTATGAGGGGGGCATAGATTAAGGGTAATAGATAGAGCTGTATAGATTTAGGACCTTATCTACCATTTCCCTAACTTCAATAAACTTGCTTTTTTTTCTATAATTGCAAGGGGTTGTGCTTACTGGTCCTGGGAAAGTCCCTAGTTTGGTTTTTCTATCATCAACCCATCAAGGTCATTCCCAATAAATCTATCTCCTTTGGGAGGTAGATTTCTCTTTCAATATCCTGTTCTAAAGACACAGTGCAATCGCTGGATACTAATCCAATACTCCCTTAATGACAGATATAGGTAGGTCTGCATAGGTAAGTAGGTTTTACTCTACTCACTTGTACCCTTTCTCCTAGACTCTCACTGCCTAGTATTGGCCTAATGTTCTGACCTATATATCTTGATTCAGTAAATCTAAACCTATCACCACCTAACTTTATTATTCAGTTTAACTCCATTTCCATTTAACACTCTGCTTCCAAGACTCTCCTGTGAGATAATGTCATACATTCACATACATCACACCATATCATATCTCTCAAAATCACAACTCTAAGAGCTCTAAGACCTTGGTTCTGCCATGCTTAGCCAGAAAATTTTTAATACTGCCTACCTGTGGGTATTGAGTCTTCTCATCTTCTTTCCTAATTTGCCCAAATTCTTCCACCCAAATACTTACCAATCTCTGCACCCCACTGAGGTTATAAATCTATGAATAACCTGACTTGTAAACTACTGTCTCAGTTTCTCTTTTCCTCACTTCATGACTTCATGGAACTAATTAGCAATGTTTGGTGAGGCATGTTTGTATATATTAACTCTAGAATTATGGGAAAGAAAAGATAAAATATTTTTTGCCTCAGTCAACTGCAAAAATTCTTTGTAATTTGCCTAACAACATTTCACAGAAAGAACATGACTCAGAAACTGCCTCAGAGTAACCTTTAATAATTGTACAAAATAACATACTAACTGAATCCTTTTTAATTGCAGCTCAGGATTATAGAATCTACTTTTTAGTGCACCTAGGAATAAAAGAAGGAAGTACTCAAGTCATACCTCAAATAGACTTAAGATAGAATGATAGAAAGGATATAATTATACATAGTATAAATATCTAGTTTGTTTCTTAAGAATGGAGCAAATCCCTGATACTATGATTCATCTTTTAATCTGTTGCTATGCCAACAGAAAAAAATTAATGGATCCAAGAAATGGGACAATTTTCAGAAATATAACCATAGCTTGTTTTAGATAAGGTAAATCATATCCATATCATTTCTCCCAAGGAAAGAAAGGTACAAGAGAATTGGTGTAGAAGTACCATGGTGAGAAAGTATAGATTCCCACCCAGGATTTTGGTGTTCCCTTAGAACTAGAACCTAGCTAAACTTTTGAAGATGTAAGTGCTACTCTCCATTCTACAGCAAGAAGTTAAGCCTAGTTGTACATATATAATCATATGCCTGGCTAATTCACATAACAAAGAAAAAAGGTAATAAATCAATATGTGTTTTATTTAGCACAATGACAAAATGATGGCATTTTCAAAGATAAAAACATCATCATGCAATGCATCTCATGTGCAAATTATTATTATGTGTAGGGAGTCCAAGAAAGGATTTTTTCTTCCTTAGTAGATAGAAAGGTTAAATTAAAATGATGACCTAAGCCAGGTTAAGATGGCGGCAGAGTAAAAAGCAGCTGCTTGATCTCTCCTAACCCATGCATATAGGACTCCTCAAGAGGACACACAAAATAAAATATCCAGGCAAACGATTGAAGGGAACCCACAACAGGGCACAGCATTGAAGGTATGTGGAATCTGGGTCTTTCCAAGCTATAAAGGGCTAAAACAGCTCTCACTAAAACGTGAGCTGAGGAATCCCCTTCCCCCCCACCCCCACCACACCACCTACAGTGCCAAAGCCAGCACACAAGAGCTAGAGCAAGTTTGGGGCATCCATTAAGTCCTTGACAGCTACCTGGAACCACCAGGGCCTGTTTCTGAAAGCAGCAAAACTCAAGACCCCAAGAGGCTAAAGAATAAGACTTTGAACACAGACCCTAAGCGCAGGTGTGGTCGCAGCTGCAGATGCGGATCCTGAGAGAAGGCACGGACCTTGAGTGGGAACCCAGTGCAGAGGGGTGCATGTCTGTGGAAGCAGGGCCCTGAGACTGTTAAAGGAGCTTTGGGCAGAGGAACAAACAAGAGGACCACCAGGAGGCTTGACTCTGAGAACAACTAGACCTGAGAACTCAGGAGCCCAAAACTGGGCGTGAGGATAAAGCTGAGAGGGCACTGGGTTAATAATGGCAAGCCAGAGACAAGAACCCCAGAAGGGAAAGATCAAGAAGAAATCCTTAACACTCGACAACTTTTACACAGAAAAAATCCAGACAAAAGAGCAAACTGCAGAGGAGAACAAACAAGTAATCATATCCAAACCTTCCCAAAAAAATGAAAACTGGTCACAAGCTATTGAAGAGTTAAAATGTGAGATTATGAGAAAAATTGTAGAGAACTGGCAAGAAAATAACAGTTTAAAAGTCAGAATTTTGCAATTAGAAAGTGAGGCTCAGAAATCAAATAAATTGATAAACAAATTGAAGACCATAAATGACCAGCAGGAAGCCTTGAAGAACCAAACAGACCAGATTCAAAAGGAAAACCAAAAGATTATAGCTGAAAACCAGTCTCTAAAGGCTAGAATTGGGCAAATAGAAAAAGACTCCCCCAAATCAAAGGAATTGATAAGCAAATTGGAGACCAAAATCAAACAGCTAGAAAACAGGATAGACCAATTCGAAAAGGAAAATCAAAAGAATATACCAGAAAACCAATCTCTAAAGACAAGAATTGGGCAAGTAGAAACCAATGATCTCTCAAGACAGCAAGAACAAATAAAGCAAAGTCAAAAGACTGATAAAATAGAAGGAAAAATGAAATATCTCACTGAGAAATTGACAGATCAAGAAAACAGGTCTAGAAGAGACAATCTGAGAATCATTGGTCTTCCTGAAAAAGCAGAAATTAATAGAAATTTGGACTCCATACTAAAGGAAATTCTTCGGCAAAATTACCCTGAAGTTCTACAACAAGAGGGCAATATAGACATTGAAAGGATCCATAGATCACCCTCTACCCTTATCCCTGAAAAGACAACCCCCAGGAATATAATAGCCAAATTTAAGAGCTTCCAAGTAAAAGAAAACATTTTACAAAAAGCCAGAAAGAGACAATTCAGATATCAAGGAGCACCAATCAGGATCACACAGGATCTGGCAGCCTCCATACTACAAGACCACAAGGCTTGGAATATGATATTCAGAAAGGCAAGAGAACTGGGTCTACAACCAAGGATCTAGCCATCAAAACTGACTATATACTTCCAGTGGAACGTTTGGGCATTCAACAAGATAGAAGATTTCCAAGTATTTGCACAGAAAAGACCAGGACTAAATGGAAAGTTAGATATCCAACCACAAAACCCAAGAGAAACATGAAAAGGTAAACAAGAAACAGAGATGAAAGAAAGAAAACTCTTATTTTTAAATTTGCCTTTTTAAGGGCTTCAATAAGATCTAATTATTTGTATTCCTATATGGAGAAATGTTATGTGTAATTCTTTGTAGTGAACTATATTCACTATTATAGTATCCACTATTATACTAATTAGAAGAATTATTCACAAGGAGAGGTTGGAGTACTAAATGGTCTAAGATGATAAGGAGGTGGGTGTGAAAGAGGGGGTGAATAGTAGAGGACAGCAAGAGAAACTTGAACGAATAAGAAAAATAGGATATTCTATTACACACAAAGAGGGCAGGGGAAGGGGAGGGGATGAATACTATTATAAGAAGGAGAAGAAGAGAGCATTAAGAGGTCATATATAAACCTTACTCTCAGTGGAATTAACACTGAGAGGGAAGAGTAGATATATCCATTGAGATATAGAACTCTATCTAACCCTACTGAGAAAGTCAGAAGGGATAAACCAAGGGGAACAGGGGAGTGGGAAGGTCAAAAAAGGGAGGGGAGCAGGAGGGAGAGGGAATTCATTAGGCCTTAAAAATAAAAAGAGGGGAATAACAAGGGAGGTGGTAGAAAGGGAAGTAAATGAAGGGAGGGGACAAGGGTTAATGGTTTAAAACAAATCCCTGGTTTAAAAGGAAATAGCCTAAGAAGAAGGGATAGAACTAAGAGAGGATACCAAAATGTGGAAGAATACAAAACTGATAATTATAACTCTGAATGTGAATGGGATGATTGATTATACTAAATTAAAAAGCTTTTGTACAAACAAAAACAATCCAACCAAAATCAGAAGGGAAACAACAAATTGGGAAAAAAATCTTTATAACAAAAAACTCTGACAGGGGTCTAATTACTCAACTATACAAGGAGTTAAATCAATTGTATAAAAAATCAAGCCATTCCCCAATCGATAAATTGGAAAGGGACATGGAATAGGTAATTTTCAGATAAAGAAATCAAAACTATCAATAAGCACATCAGAATGTGCTCTAAATCTCTAATAATTAGAGAAATGCAAATCAAAACAACGCTGAGGTATCACCTCACACCTAGCAGATTGCCTAAAATGAAAGAAGGGGAGAGTAATGAATGTTGGAGGGGAATGTGGCAAAATTGGGACATTAATGCATTGCTGGTGGAGTTGTGAACTTATCCAACCATTCTGGATGGCGGTTTGGAACTATGCTCAAAGGGCGATAAAAGATTGCCTGCCCTTTGATCCAAGCCATACCATTGTTGGGTCTGTAACCCAAAGAGATCATAGATAAATAGACTTGTATGAAAATATTTATAGCTGTGATTTTTGTGGTTTCAAAAAACTGGAAAACGAGGGTATGCCCTTCAATTGGGGACTGGCTGAACAAACTGTGGAATAATAAACTGGAGGAATTCCATGTGAACTGGAATGACCTCCAGCAATTGATGCAGAGTGAAAGGAACAGAGCCAGAAGAACATTGTACACAGAGACTGATACACTATGGTAAAATAGAATGTGGTGGACTTCTGTACTAGCAGCAATGCAATGATGCAGAACAATTCTGAGGGATTTATGGTAAAGAACGCTACCCACATTGTAGAGGAAGAACTACAGGAGAAGAAACACAAAAGAAAAGCAATTGCTTGAACACATGGGTTGAGGCGGACATGATTGGGGATATAGACTTGAAACTACCACACCAGTGCAACTATCATCTATTTGGAAATAAGTCTTGATGAATGACACATGTTAAAACCAGGGGAAATGTGCATCAGCTATGGGAGGGGGAGGAAGTGGGGGGTGAAGGGGAAAGTAAGAACATGAATCGTGTAACCATGATAACTTTTCTAAAAAATAAAAATTATTTAAAAAATGATGACCTGAATTCTAAAATATAGTCTAAAATGATATTTTGCATTTGGAAATTCAGTACAGAAATCAACATTTTCCCACATTTCTCATTAGTTAATAATACTTTATTTTAACATTAAAAGAAAAACAAAATATGACCCCTTTAGCAAAGAATCAAGATTAGACTGACTGTTGTGTCTAGTCAGCAGAATAATGATGAATAGTGACTTCATTTGCCTTTGCTGAAGAGACTTCATAAAGAAAAAAATGTGTAACTTACTGTAATTTTTAAAAAAAAGTTTTTTCAATTAAAAGCATGCCTGTATGGGTGCGCCTGCCTTATTGGCTCTAAGGGGAAAACTCTTACTTCTGCTTATTCTCTAGCAGCATAATAAGAAAAACATTTATTTTTAAATGGTTTAATTATCAAATGGAATGACTATTAACCATGGTCTCTGCAATCTTGAGAAAACAAGCTCCTGGTGGGTTATATGAAAGGAAAACTATGTTTTTCTATTGTTTATCGTATTCTACTAGTTTTGTTCTAATAGATAGTATGGAACAGAGCCACATCTGTAATGTGACAACTTAACTTCAATTAATGAAGTTATCTACACAAACAAAATGTTCTTTATCTGTAAAATGAGGATACTGAACTTGATATTATCACAAAAATCCTGATATTATCACAAAAAGATCCTGTGATCTTAAGAACGTACATTGACTATTATCCAGCAATCTCATCTTCTTTTCATCTCCATTTTCACAATGGCAAAATGGAATAATAGCAAAGAGTAATGAAAACTGGATTGGACAGCAAAGGACCTTGGTTCACACTACCTGTGCCAATTTGATTAAATCACTTCACCTTTCTGAGACTTAGTTTCTTCATCTATAAAATGAGGGAATTGCACTCAATGATCTCTGTGGTCCCTTCCACTCCTAAATCAATGGTCCTATCATTTTAGTATAACATTATATTTTGCAATGGAACTTCACTGTTAAAATAAAGCCCTTAAGCATCAGATAATCAACACTGTGTAACTCCCGGGGCCACCTTCATCAAAACTTTTTTTGTTCTGGTTTAAAAAAAAAACAGAGAAATTGAACTATGGAACAGGTGAGATAAGAAACATACTTAATTGGGGAAAAAGTATTCTAATGTTTGATAAACCTCTAGAACATAAATTCCCAGGTGAAGGACATTTTTATTTCAAGAAATGCTGGGAGAGCTGGAAAGAGATCTAGGAAAAATTATGTTTGGACAAACATCACAAACTATAAAATAAGCTCAAAATGGTTATACAACCATGGGAGTTCATGTCATAAAAATTAGAAAAGATAGCACTCAACAAGTATTCCTGAGAAGAGAATACTTAACCATACAAGAGACAGAGAAGATTATAAAAATAAAACTGACAATTTTGACAAGGCAAAGTGAAAATCTCAGCATAAATAAAATCAACGAGGATAGAATTAGAAGACAAATGGTAGCATGGGAAAATAGTCCTAGTAAATATAATTGACAGAAGTCACATATGCAAAATATAAGAGAAAAAATGACATTAAATATATTGTATCAAGAGTCATTCTCCAATAGATAATAGGTACACAAGCAAATATTGGAGTGACTGGAAAAACAAAACAAAAACTATAATATGGGAATGCTGTTGAATATTATTGCATGGTAATAAAAGATGAATGTGATGAATTTATAAAAAATTATCTAAACTAATGCAAATGAAATAAGTAGAACCAAGAGAACAATATATTCCAGTATTACAAAAAAGTAAAGGAAATCATTTTGAACTGAATAAATTAAAAATCAATCTAAGTCTCAGTGTACAATAGAACATACCTATATCTCAAAGCTCAGAAATAGGGAATAATGACAGAAAAAATATTGTATGCATGATTCTAAAAGGTCATTGCATCATGCATGTAAACTTACTTATTTTTATTTTACATTAGGAAGAACTAATCAGGCTGTATAAATATTTGAAATGACTGTGATGTCAAGACAGAAGGCATCAATAAAATGTATTTTTAAATTAACTAAAAGTGAGAACTATCCATCATAACTCCAAAGTAGAAGTATCATGGAATTGTATCATACTAGAAAAATGTTTTCTATTTTCTTTCCACAACTTGTCTTATTGCTCATTATTTTGTTGGGTCTTTGAGTAGTTGCAACATAATTTTGGTAGATTTCACTTAACTCTTTCCAAAATCAAAACTGGTGATTGAACATGTGATCCTAAACACATCTATACGTCTCTTGTGGAATCAGTTTATTCACCCTCAAAATTAAGTCTTTGTACTGAATGATAAACAAGTTTCAGGGAGCAATACATAGTGTGTGTAATCCAGGAGTACCAAACACATTGACTACAGGTCACATATAGCTCACATAAGGCACACAACACACCAAAGAACAGCTCCTAGACTGGATTAAAATGCAATTGGAAATTAATTAACAAAATAAATTAAAAACACAGTAAAGCTAAAAAATGTTATATTTTAAAACTAAGTTAATACACAGCCTACAGAATGCATGTATTTGTATTATTAGCCCTCCTTTCTATTTGAGTTTTATACCACTGATGTGGTGGATAGAATTCTGGACCCAGAATCAAGAAGAACTGTGTTAAAATCCCCCCCTCAGATACTCACTAGTTGTATAACCCTGGACAAGATATTTAACTTCTCTGCTTCTTAGTTTCCCAGAGGATAAATAATAGCACTTACCTGCTAGGATTGTTGTGAGGATGAAAACAGTTTGATATTTATAAAGTAATTTTTCAAAACTTATAGGAGTAGGCAAATAATAACAATAATAATTATTTTATTATTTGTTTTTATTTAATTATATTATTAATAGTACTATTATTATTCACTTCTGGTTGGAAATTTTAAGAGCCTAAACAAATAATACTTATGAATGTACTCTGTAAATTCAATTTCACAAGAACTAGATGAGAAGAGTCTGGAAAAACTAAAGTTCATCTGAAAAAAATCTCAGGATTTTAAAGGACCATACATTTATTAGTGTGTTATGGAAGCTAATATGATGTTAGATTTCATTAAAAGAGTTATACCATCTAGAAACAGAGAAATGCTACTTCCACTCCATTTTCCCATGGTTCACCTATCTGGAGTGTTGTGTTTTGCACATCACATTTAAGGACAAATAAAATAGAATATACTTAGGAAGGTATCCTGGATGGTGTTAAACTTTGAGACATATCATTAAATGACTAGCTAGAAGGAATTGATTTAGGAATTGATCATGAATACAACAGTCTTCAAAATAGTTGAAGGATTTTAAAATAGAAGAGAGATTAGACTTGTTCTACCTTTCTTCAAAAGCCAGAACTAGGGATCAATGGGGCGAAGTTAAAAGTAGGAAAATATAGGCTAGAAGTAAAGACAACGCTTCTTAAATCATTAGACCTGTCCAGAAGTGAAATGAGCAGCACTTATGAGATAATGGATTCCCCTCCAATGGAAGTCTTAAAAATAAATGTCTTCTTATAAAATACATTGTAAAGGTTTTTTCTTTTTTTTTTCTTTTTCTGGTATTGGTTGAACCAGCTACCTCGTAAGGTTCACTATCACTCTGAAATTCTATTCTTTTGTGATTCCCAGTGAAATTCATCTGCCTTCATAGTAAAAAAATCTTCATTGGAAAAACTTAGTATTGTTTTATAAACTTGGAAATTTCATTATGTATAGATTTTTCCAGATAATTAATAAAATATTTTTTCAGGATTGATCACTAGAATCTTCTTTATTCACTCTTCTTCAAACTACTATTCTGTGTCTGGATCCCACATCAATGATAAAATAATCCACATTGTGCTTCAACAGTTGTTTCCATGAGAAGTAGATGAGAAAGAAGGATGAAAATACCTATAAAAATACCTGTTAGAAAACCCAATATGCAAAAAAAATTTCTTTAGGCCAAAATTATAAAAATTGGCATTCATTAAGTACATACAGTCTCAAGGTTCAAAATCAAAAGCTGGGACTATAGTGCCTGATAATAACTATAAGTAAAGGAAAAATGAGATGAGTACAAAGGATGGGTTTAAACAAAATATTACATGAAATTTAAAGAAAAAAATTACTTTTTTTCCAGTTGATGCAGATGGGATGAGTTCTCTGAAATGTCTGCAAGAAGAATTTGGCACCTGAGTTGGGTCTTGAAATAAGGGAAACACTTCAAAGGCAGACATGAATAGAGAGATAATATTGGAGGCATCGTGAGCAAAGAAATAGAGAGAAAAAGAGAGGATAAGAATGGAGCTAAAGAATTTTCCATTTGGGAAACACTGTAGAAGATGTGAAAGGGTTAAGTATGAAACTTGTTTGGGAAGGTAAAAATGAGCCATATTATAGTCCTTGAATGCCAAACAACTCTGGTAGGTGTATATACATATGCACATGCAATTGGGCATCTTTTGCAAATTTTGGAATAAAAAAGTAATTTAGTAAAAGTAGTACATTAGAAAGATTATTCAGAAATCGGTATGATATTTTGGAAAGAGGATAAACTGGAGGCAGGAAGACCAGTTAGGAAAATATTTATATGGTCTAGAGAAGAGATGAAAGCTTATTTGAGGGTAATTGCAGTAGAGGTTCAAAGAAAGATAAATTAGAGTTGCTGAGGAGGTATAATCAATTGTGCTTAGCAACCAATGGGTATGTGAGGGAGGAAGAGTTAATAAGGGTGATAAGTTGAGGGGACTGAGAGAAGGTGCCACTAACAGAAACAATAAAGTTAGGAAAACTAGTTAGAATCAGCATGATTTTGAGGAAAGGTTGTTGGCATGAAAGTCAAGAAATGTTCAAATTTGGACATTGGCTAGGTGTTCATGAGGAAAATAATACCATAGTACCTAACCCCCAAAGTGTCATTATGGGGATCAAGAGAGAAAATTAATGTCAAACCCATTAAGTATGTATAAAAGTGAATATTATTCTTATTATTTTTTCAAAAGCTCAAATGTAGATGCTTAAGGTATGTCTAGGTCTAAAGGGAGTTGGAGGCACACAACAGAGATGTTTATAGACCTAAAATTGGAAGGGACCTCGAAGTCCACTTTGTCCAGTGTTTTCAAACTCAAAATAGAAAAAAGGGCCACTAAACCACCTATAAAAATTCCTGAACAGAAAGCCACATATTACCATTCTCTATGTTCTATTGTTCCTTTATTTATTTCATTAAATATTTGCCAATTAGAATTCTTAATTTGGTTCTTGCCCTAATCTGGAGAATTTTAAGTAGCAATTTTCCCCAATGTTTGATAACTCTGATCTAGTCCAACTCTCCCACTTAACAGGTAATACAATTGAGATCCAGAGAGCTTTAATTATTTTCTTTAACTCACACAAGTAGTAAGTATGACAGATAACATATGAATAGAGGTCTTGATTCTACAAATAGCCTTCTTTCAATTGCCTCCCAGCAATATTGTTGATATAGATTTCAGTCACTCAAATAAAGATGAAAACCAAAATCTTAAGAGTGGATGAAATTTTCAAGGTAGAAAATAGGACCAAGGACAGTACTTCAAGGATGCTGATATTTGATGAGTGGAAAAGTTAGCAAAATAAAATCTAGGGATAAAAATCATAGGAATGGGCAGGGTTATAGAAGTCAGTAGAGGACAGAGGAATCTATGATGCCTGCTGCACATTTACTATTCTTTCTAGAAGTTTAGCAATGACAAAGAGCAGAAGCTACAGCTTGAGGAAAAGGAAAATGATTCTACTATGTTTTGTTAGTAAAGGAGAGATCTGAGCATATTCTTAGGCCAAAGAGAAAGAGCCAGTGAAGAAGAAGTGATTGAAAATGAGAGAGAATAAATGATGAATGGAGCAAGCCATGGAAGAGAGAGGGGATGAGACTAAAAGTACAGATGGGGCTTTCAGAGATTGAACTGATGAACTCTGAGTGCATATTGAAGCATATATTTTACACTTTATTCTTCTTGTGTTTTTTTTGCAACATGTCTAATATGTAAATATTTTTGCATGACTTCAAATGTATAATGGGTAGCATATTGCTTGCTTTCACAATGGGGTAGTAAAGGGCCTTCAGGCAGGGTGAAAATTTAGAACTCATTTTTTAATGTTTAAAAATAATAAAAGATGTGTATAGATGAATGGGGTAAGCTTTGTCAAGGAAGACAAGGTATCTGTTATCCTCTAATCCTCAAATGAAAAATAGGTGAAGATAGAGACATTAAGAAAAGTGTAAGAGAAGAATTCAGGGAACTTACACTTGTTGGCTTCAACCTTCCTGACAAACTAGGAGTGGACAATTCCTGAAAGGGAATAACTAGTGGGTATAGGTAGGGAGTTGAAAGAAAGAAGAGAAAGTCTGAAAGAATTTCTATCAGAAATATGATAATATTTTAATAAGAAAATAAGGTGATTTCCATGAAACAATGAATATCCAACTAGGTTAAATCTAATTTGATAAGCATTTATTAAGTGCCAATTGAATGCAAGGCCTTTTTAGTAGTCATTGAAAACACAAAGCCAACAAGATAGTTCCTGCTTTCAACAAGCTCATAATCTATTATCAAGGAAAAGTGCAAACAAACTTGTCTAATATCAAGAATTACTTCCAACATTTTTGGAAGTTTTAGAACAGAAAAAAAAGAAAGTAAATGATAGAAATTACCCAAGTTTTATGGTTGGCAGGCATGGATGATAGGGTGTCAAAGGGGCAATAGAATTAAGGGTTGAGAAGAAGGAAATAACTGAAGCAGTGGGTGAGTAGGAATTAAAGCAAATTTGGAACAGGGTTGAAAGACTAGGAGAACAGGGAGGAATCAAGGCAGCAAAAGTGAGGATAAGGATAAAAAATAGATATGAGAGGAATAAGGGATAAGAAGAATCACAAGGCTAGATTATGATCAGAGAGGAGAATTTCAGAGTTCAGAATTTTGAAGGTAGAAAAGTTTCCAGAGATAGCAAGCTGTAGGGCTACAGTAGAGGTCACAGGAGTTAAGGCATACAATAAACCAAGAGGACATGGTGTCATGGGGGTCAGGAGGCCTGAGGCTGGAAATAGGGCAAATGCCTGGCTAACTGAACTGTCATATTGTTGTTTTATTTTGTGCATCTTTGTCATAAATTGTACTTGTCGGTAGCCAATGTTACCTCAGTGAAATGCTAGTCTTTCCATCACTGATTTATATTATTAATTGAACTTTAAGCCTCTCTCCAAGAGCACAATTCACTCAATAGAATTCAGTTTTCAAAGATTTCATGAAGTTATAAAAACATTCTTTGATTAATGAATAGCTATATATATATATATATACTCAATGGATTTGGAGCAAGAAAAGACCTTAGTCTTTAGTGATGACTGGTCCAAAACCTTCATCTTATAAATTAGGGAACAAAACAAAGTGAAGTGTCTTGTGCAAGGTCAAATATCTTGTTCAAGGTCAAATGGCCAAAAAGTTTCAAATCTGAATTTTGAACTTAAACTTTCTGGCTCCAAATCTAATTGTCTCTTAACTGTTCTCACATCAAGATTTTCTCTCTGTCAATTCCAGAATGATATTACCTAGAATCATGAGAATCAACCAATCAAAATCAACAAGCAGTTAGTTATATGCCTCCTCTGAGTCAGGTACTGTGATAGAAGCTCACAATATAATGACAAAAATGAAACCATCTCTCTCATCAAGGAGTTAACTTTCTATTGGGGGAGAGAAATGAACAAATAAAATTATATATAAGGCAATGGCAGGAGCATAACCAGTTGCAGGGATCAGATCAAAAATGCCTTCTTGTAGAAGATGGCACATGAATTAAGTTTTTTATAGTTCTTATTGTTTATATCGTAAATTTACTGTTCAATGTTTTTTTTATTAAAAAATTAATGACTTTTAAACTTTTTTGTTGGAAGATGGCACAGCTGTGGAAAGACCCTCAAGTTTTAGTTCTTGGTCTGCCTTTAATCAACTATGAGGCTTTGAGAAAATATTTTGGATTTTTTTTGGGTCTCGGATTCCTCATTGATAAAGTCAGATTACAACCCAGGCACTGGTTCCCAATTTGTGTATTGAAGATGCATTTTCTGATTAATATGTTTTTCAAAATATGACTGCTATGTGTGGCAGCTGGGTAGCTCAGTGGATTGAGAGTCAGGCCTAGAGACGGGAGGTCAGGTTCAATCTGGCCTCAGACACTTCCCAGCTGTGTGACCCTGGGCAAGTCACTTGACCCCCATTGCCCATCCTTACCACTCTTCTGCCTTGGAGCCAATACACAGTATTGGCTCCAAGACAGAAGGTAAGGGTTTAAAAAAATATGACTGCTATGATGCAGAGATCCTGGGAATCTGTGCCTTTCAATTTTTAAATTAACTTATTTTTACAAGCATTTATTTTCTGTCCTTCACTTTGTTATTGTTGTTGTTGAATAATAACAATCAAACCATAATAAATGAATAGTGTCTCAAAAAATTCCCATCCACATTTGCCATTTTCAAAAATGTTTATCTTATTCTCCATATTAAATTCATAATCTCTCTAGTGGAAAAATCTAGACTAGTATTTTATAAACTTTTTATCAGAATTTTTGTCTTTCATTTTTCTATATATTGCTGTTTTGTTTAATAATAATAATAATAATAATAATAATTCAATAAAATTGCCCAAATCAACATTTCTTAAGGCAAATAATATTTCATTATATTCATATGGCACAATTTGTTTAATGCTATGTCAGCAGATGAGAACCCCATTCATTTCCACTTTTGGCTATTATGAAAGGCCAGTAATAAATATTTTTGAACATCTAGAACCTTTTTCTTCTTGCTTTGATCTCTTTTTGGCATAAGTTTAATAATGATATTTCCGAGTCTAATTGTATGTACAAGTTTTAATAATTTGTGGGCATAATTCCAAAATCTTTTTCTAAATGTCCAGATTATTTAGGACCATCCACCAATGTAATGCTGGTTGGCCTATTCTCTTAAGGTACTTCCAACATTTGCCTCTGCTCTTTCGTTGTCTTTACCAATCTTACTGGTATGATATAGAGTTTAATTTGTGTTTCTCTAAGTATTAATGATTTGGAGCATTTTTTCATACATTGGTTGACAGCTTGATTTCTTTCTTGGAAAACATCCTTTGAATATTTATCTTTAAGGGAATGGCCCTTAGTCTTATAAACTTGAATCTGTTTCAAATGTATATCGGATATAAGACTTTTTGTGAGAAACTTTATGCAAAGATTTTTTCTGAGTTACCTTTATCTCTTCTAATTTTTACTGTATTAGGTAAAGGCCTTTAAGTTACAGAGAAGCTATTATTTGTTGCTAGAAGTAATAAGGAGAGGTTGGTATATCTTGAATAAGGGGGTGATAATGTCAAAAAGACCTGTGCTTCAGGAAAGTTATTCTGACAATAATGTAGAAGATGAAGTGGAAATGTAAGATCCTTGAGGCAGAAAGCCACTTAGAAATCTGACATAATAATCTAAGTGACAGGTGAGGGGAGCCTGAGCTAAAGTGGTGACCATCTCAGTAGAAAGAATGGGACAAATATCAGATCAGAGAACTTTGGGGAAGTCCAAAATAACCTTCCTAACCATAACTTGAACTATGAAATTTCCAGTGATGACTATTTCCACTAGCTTCTATTATAATTTTAAAATAATAATATCATATCTAAACAGCATGGACATAAGACAATCCATGGAATCAGAAAGTCCAGGGTTCTAATCTTGCTTTTAATGTATACTTTTAGTGATATAGAAATTACTTGAGACAAGCAACAATTTTGATCATTTCATTTTATGACCTCAGTAGTCATATTCTAGGCTGAAGAATATCTGATTTTCATCAAATGAAACTGGATTAAGATAATTTCCCCAGAATTCCAGATTTCATGTTATACATATGTTTTATTGAACTCTTTTGAAACATTTTCACTTCTGTCATTTTTTAAAATATAATTTATACCAAGGAAAAGTGCAAAATATGTGCATGTGATCCTGAGCAAGTCACTTTAATTCTCGGTGTCTCAGACAACTCTCTTAGATTTTGAATTATGTTGGAGTTGCTGATCTGTATGTCTGACTAACAGGAGAAAGATATTGGTTAAGTTTTCCATGTTGATCAAATCCTACTGGAAAATAATATTGAGTAGGGGATTACAAAAGGTAGCCTCTTCATGTGGCCAGGATGGTAAACTTGCTAATAAGAGGAAGCTAAATAATTTGCTCTTTGTTTAGAGTTGCTCAAGTTATTATAACCTATATTAATAAAGACACAAGTCCTTTGAAAATATTGAAGGAACAAGAATGTAGAGATATTTTTACAATAAATACAACCATGCTATTTCCTCCACAAGTGAGGAAAACCAACAGTATAAATAATAAATAATAAATAATAAAAGTGGCATGAGAAGAACTTGAAAAGATTACATAATCCCCCAACAGAAAAGTTTATGTCAACTTATACTATCACTTGTGGGAAAAGAATGGAAGGATATTTGTGTTTACTAATAAAATTATATTGGTAAGATTTCAAGAAAATAATCTATGTTGATTCATTTTCCTCAATACTAGTCTAGTTACTTTAATAGAAAAGGAGTATTTTCTTATAAAAATGCAACACAGCTCTAGGTAATATTGGGCCACTGTGCTAATATCGGTGAGTCTCATATGTAAACCTTTCACTGAAGTACATAGAAGTTGTTGAACTTATGGACCACAGACTTAGATCTCTCTTTACATTTCTTTTCAATAAGATGACTGTTTTTCCAAATAAAAAGCTATGTGGCAACTTTATTCTCCCTGAGTTTCTGTTGTCTCCCTACCACATAGTTATAACCATCTTCCCACAAGCTCTTGCTATTTTAGTACAAGGAACTAATCTATCTCTGAAATTGAATGTACATTTATGAATTCCACTGAAGCCTACTTAGAGCAGAATGGAAGCCCTAAGTAGCCTTTAAAATAAAGTATATTCCTATTTCTTATCCAGGTTTGCATCTTCCCCTTAGACTTAGTGAAATGTTAGTATCAAATAGAAAGCCAAATCATTCATCTGTCTTTCTCTGTTTCTGTCTTTCCTCTCTATCTCTTTCTCTCTGTCTTCTGTCTATCTGTCTGTCCCTGTCTCTCTCTATCCTTCACTGCCTATCTCTGCCTTTCTGTCTCTGCCTATCTCTATCTCTCTGTCTTCCTCTTCCTCTTCCTCCTCCTCTCTCCCTCCTTCTCTCTGTTTATCTGTCTGTCTGTCTCTTTCTCTGTCTCTGTCTCTCTGTCTCCCTCTCCCTCTTCTTCCCCCTCTCCCTCTTTTTCTCTGTCTGTCTGTCTGTCTCTCTCTACCATTATTTCCTTTTTGTCTTACCTCCACTACTCTACCCCTAGCATCCCTTGCAAAACTCAAACCAAAAATCCCATCCACATTTCTACTTAATAGTGGTAACATTGATTCCTGCAGGGCGTCTTAGCGAACCTGTTTCACCTGTGACAGTCACAGGTAAATCTCAGATTGGAATTTCTATACCAATCTAAAATGGATCCTTTTTCATATTGCCCCCAGGCTCCTGAGGCATGAATTTCATGGCATGTTCAGATGTGATTGCGTGATAAGGCAGGAGCAGAGATTAGATGTGTTCTGAACTGTGTATGTGTTCGCTCCTTTTAGCAGCCTAGGAGAGAGAAGCAACCTTTAAAAGAATATTTCCGAAAATCTTTTCTGAATTGATATGTGGTGCATTTCTCCTTTTTTTTTATACAAGGTGACAGTGCGTGTGAGATGTAAAGATGAGTTTGCTCAGGCAATTACCCCTTGTTGATAGCAGATTATTTCCTCTGGCAAACTCAAAAATAACTTGTTGGTATATAAGTTACTGCTGTTCTGGGGATGTAGTAATTTACTCTCCTGTCTTTTTTATGAGCACATTTATTTTAATCAGCAGAGTTCAGAATTGCTCTTTTTCATCTAACTCTGTCTCCTTTGGAGTTATGCGCCCTCTTGCATGCAACAAAGAAAGGTTCTTGTGTACACACAGGAGAAAGGAGGGATGATATATTACAGAAGAATGTTCTTTCTACAGGATATCACATCCCATGATCTTTTGTCCATGTAAAGAACACAATGTTCATTCTCTACAGCTCTCATCCAAATTGTTTTCCTGAATAAAACGATGTTTCTCTTCAGTGAGTTACTCAACGTGGGGAATGGTGCAATAGAAAACAGGATGACAACTAATGCAAAGAAGTCCAGCTTTTCAAATCTTAGACCCTGAGAAGAATTAGACAGTCAAAGATAAGACTTGCCCAAAGTCCTGACATAGAAAAATGCAAAACTTGCAGTTTCTCTCTCTCTCTCTGTCTCTCTCTCTGTCTCTCTCTGTCTCTCTCTGTCTCTCTCTCTGTCTCTCTCTGTCTCTCTCTGTCTGTCTGTCTGTCTGTCTGTCTCTCTCTGTCTCTCTCTGTCTCTCTCTGTCTGTCTGTCTGTCTGTCTGTCTGTCTGTCTGTCTGTCTCTCTCTCTCTCTCTCTCTCTCTCTCTCTCTCTCTCTCTCTCTCTCTCTATCAGAGCCTTTCAGCTAAGATCAAGAGTAGTATGGCAGCTAAGATGTACTGTGGATTGAGTTCTGGGCCTGGAGTCAAGAAGACCTGAATTCAAATCCAGCCTCAGACACTTACTTGCTATGTGACCCTGGGCAAGTCACTCAACCCTGTTTGCCTCAGTTTCATTATCTGTAAAATGAGCTAAAGAAGGAAATGGCAAACCACTTCAGTATCTTTCCCTAGAAAACTCCTAATGAGGTCACAAAGAGTTGGATATGATTGAAACTACTGAACGCCAACAATATTAAGTTTAAAAAAAAAACCCAACTTTTCAAAAATGACAAGGTTCTATGCTCAGGACAAAAGAAATTTTTTTTATTTTGATTCCTGTCGTTGTATAGATAGAAATCAAATTCAAAGACTTTCTTGTTGTATACTTCCCAAAAAAGTACTTACCGCACCTGCATGTTTGGGTTGTTTTGTTTGTTTGTTTTGGAATTATACTAGTAATATTGTTGGTTTAGAAACTCCCAGCAGGGAAATTCCCTCTACCAATAGAAACCACCATCTGCTCTGCAATTTGTAATTTTATATACTTGTCTTGGGCTAATTACATGAAAAGTTAAATGACTATCCAGAAGTCTGACAGATATAATATTTTGTTATATATTACATTTATAACACATTGAACTATTAATATTATAAAATGTTTAATGTAATAAAATTAACTGTTGAATGTTATTGTATAGTGACATTTATTTTATATGATATTACATTTTTGAGCCTGGACTTGGACCCAGGGCTTTCTAACTCCAAGGCCAACATTTTAGCTGCCAGATATTCTAAGACTGGGTTTCTTCAAAGTGTGTTTCTAGATGTCTGTATGTTACAGAAGATTCACATTCCATCTAGAATTCTAAACTGGCTAGTTTTTGATGGAGGCAATAGAACTAGCATTGTATTAGTTTAGGTCAAGTTATAGGAAAAAACTGAGTCCAAATTCATTTTTGGAAGTGAATGAATGAAAGAATGAAAACAAAGACTTTATTCAGTGCTCACTATGTGCCAGTCACTGGGTTACATTCCAGGAATACTAATTCTAGGAGCTTAGATTCTAACAGGCAAAGACAACTCATATATAGTGGCCAGGAAGGCAGGTTTGAACTTGTATGACAGAGGAATGGTGAGGGATGCCACGGACCAATTTGTTGATTCATTATTTCCAGGAATGGAGGTGTTGATTTAATTACTGTTTCCCAGAGAGCAGTAAGTAGAGGGCTGGAGGGGGAAGGATAAAGTGTGCTAATATGGCATGAAGAGAAATGGACCGAGAGTAGCATCATAAGTATAGACCTACACATGAGGGAATTCTGTCGTCTTGGGTCTGTACTAGAAGCAAAATGATTTGGTTAGAAAAATATTGAAGTAATTCAGGAGTTAGACTTTTATCAGTTCCTGTTGTTGATTTCTTTTTTATTATTGCAGGTCATCACCTGCAATCTCTTTGTCTAAAATGTTACCCGCCCATAAAAAGGTGTTCTCGATATCTTCTTCCATCTGTCTCATAGATATGTTCAGAAGATAAAATAAAGCATAAATATAAACCCTGATGATGAACCCCAAGCACTTTTTGCTATTTTCTTATACTTCTTCCATTAAAAAGTATCTGTTGCTTAATGTTAAAGCAAAATCCAGTGTAATGAGCCCCTATACTTGAAGATGAAGAGAACTGAAGGGAAAAAAGAGGAAGTAACAGAACTGCAAAATTGTTTCCAAACAGATGCCATAACTCTTTTCATAAAAAAAAGAGACATGTAAATGTCAGTGACATGAAAAATATTTCCCCGGGTACTTCATAAAGCCAGGTCAATATACAAATTCAATATCAATGATAAAATATTAACACAAACACTCTCACAATTACCAGTTAAATGTATCAATAATTAAATATGCTAGCAATCATGTCTGTCAGTTCCTGCTGAAAAATTAAGGGGAATTTCATATTTCTATCCAGCAGGAAATGCCTTTTTAATGCTAATGATGGTTATATACACATATTCCAAGTAGACTCTAAGTTGGGCACCCAACAGGCTTGTCTGTTCCTTAGTTCTTTATATTTTCAACAACATTTTCAAAAATCTATAACAAAAATGTCAGAGCCTAGAAACCTACATTAAAAAGTAAAAGGCTTCATAATCTCCTGATTGAACTCTAATGAAAAAATATCAACAATACAAAAATAGAGAAGACCAGGTGATAGGGCGGTACCCAATCAACCTAACCTCAGATATTAGGGTAAAATAAATGACTTACTAGAGAAAAGCAAGAGTTTCTAAAGGAAGTCTATTTAGCTCTGTAAGAATACAGTTCCTAAGCTTAGATCAAGGATACATGGTGTTACTTCTAGTTCTGGTCCTAATTTTATTGATTTGGGCATCAGTATTTCCCTTTGTCTATTCTTTTCTCTTGCAATGCCCATAGATGAGAGAATCCACCAGGAATAAGAAGGCAGAGGTCTGCCTAGATATTTATATCATAATGTATATGACGTGTATGGTATCCTCAACAGGGAGACTTCAGCTATGTGTAAAAGAAAATATTCATGCTTGTGTTGTTCTAGTTTGCCTTACTCAGACTCCTAAGAAAAGTGTTGTGTCCTTCTGACTCCTCTTCCTTTCTTCTCAATCACCCCCTAAACCTTTACCTTCTGGCCTCCAACCTCATCACTCAACTGGAGCAGTTGTCTCCAAAATTACCATTGATCTCTTAATTGGTATAAGTAGTGATCTTTTCTTGCTTTCCATCTCTCTTCCTCCATATAATGCATTTGATATCATTTATCATTTTTTCTACTGAATACTCTCTCGTTTCTGGATTTTCATGATGCTGCTTTATTCTGCTTATCCTACCTTCCTTGCCTATTCCTTCCTGTCTTTTGCTGGTTCTTCATTTATATCCTACCCCCTAAATGTGAGTGTTCCTCAGTGTTTTCTTACCTCTGCCTCTGCCTCTGTCTCTCTTTGTCTCTGTTTGTCTATCTCTCTCTCTTTCTTTCTCTCACTTTCTCTTTGTCTCTGTCTATCTCTTTCCCCCATTGTCCCTTCTTTTGCTCATTGCAATCCAAACAAGCCAGCCTTCTCAGTTCTTTACATACAAGATCACATCTCCTATCTCCATACCTTTGGCACTAACTATAACCCACCTCTCACTAGAATATACTCCCTTCTCACCTCTGCCTCATAGATTTTTTCTTTCTTCAAACATAAATCAATCACTACCTTCTACACAGTCAAACTCAATTAGAAATGTATCTCTATGACTTAGAAAATCACACATCAACATTACATATGATGTATTATATTTTTATTTATTTTGCTAAATATTTTCCAATTACATTTTAATGTGGTTTGAGAGTCAGGAGTTTTGGAGGCCTATAATCATAATATTTTGGATCTTTCCTAGGGGCAGCCAGGTGACTAAGTGGATAGTGAATCAGGCCTGGAGATGGAAAGTTCTCAGTTTAAATCTGTCCTCAAGACACTGTGTGACTTAGGAAAAGTCACTTAACCCTTGCCTAGCCCTTACCACTTAGTATTGGTTCCGAGACATAAAGTAAGGTTTTTTTTAAATGAATAAACCTTTTGTGATCCTCCTAAGACCTAGCATCCTTTCTCCCAAAGTCCCTTGTACTTAATTTATATATATATATATACATACATAATTTTAAAAATTAATTTTAAATAAATTTAAATAATTTTAATTAAATATATGCGTATATATGTGCATATATATATAGAGAGAGAGAGAAAGAGAGAGAGAGAGAGAGAGCATATGCTTATATATCTATCCTCCCTGTTAGAAAGTGTCAGAGCCCAGCACACTAGAGTGTGTTTATTGTTTGTGCCTGTTTATTGATAGATGGGAAAATCTACTATACAATATAGCATCCCTTAAGTCCTATGTATCTTATTTACTCCATACCCTTGAAGCCATTTCCATCACAAAACCTTGTCCATCTCCATCACAAAGATATGCTCAAACTCAGGTGATATAGAGTGACCAGGCTATCACCTCTAATATAGGGTGAAAAGAGGAAGAAATTAGGAACCAAAAGATTTGGATTTCAGTTCTGACTAGATCTTTAAGTGGCACAATGCAAGTTTCTTAACCTTTCTGCAGTTGGACTAGATAATCCCTAACATTCCTTCCAGTCCCCTCAAAATTATCATTAATTGTATTTGGTATAGACATCTTCAATAAAATAGAAATGAGCCTCCAACTCAGGCTTAATTGAATTTAACCTTTTATAATTCAATGAGACTAGAATAACAATGTTCATTTTAATATACTATAAACTCCACTTTCTTTGTTTCTAACAATTAAACTAATGAAATTAGTGGCAGAGATTTGCTTTGCATGACATAATTGCTGAGTACTTTGAAAATGTTCAGTTCAGTTCAATTCTGCATGCATTTATTAAATGTTTCCTATGTGCTTGGCCATGGGCTAAGGACTAGCGAGAAAGACTAGAAGAAAAACTGTTTTTGCCCTCAAGGAGTCTGCATTCTACTATGGAATGGGGGTGGGAGGATACTCTACATTTGCACAGGTAAATGTGAGATGCAGAGAGTGATATGAGGAGAGAGATAAAGAAAAGTGTTCAGAAGAGGAAGAGGACATTATTACCTAGACCAGTGATGGGCAAACTACAGCCTGAGGGACAGATGCGGCTCCCTAGAATGTTCTATCCAGCTGCGTGACATTATTCCTAATCTGAGGAATTCAATGACTAGGATACAAAATGATGAAACTTTGAAAAAGTTGCCTTAGAAAAAGACTGACAGATTGGCATTTCCTTTCTTCTGGCCTCCTCTTTAAAAAGTTTGCCCATCACTGACCTAGAGGGATCAAGAAACATTAAACAGTATGTTGAATTTAGCAAAGAGGCAATTTTGGAAGGAAGAGGTAAGGGACTACATCATACAGGTAAGAAAGGAAAAAGCTTGTTGAATCAAGAAATATCTAGTGGTGTAGTTTGTTTGAAACAGAAGATGTCCCAAACTTCTTAATGAAGTTTACTCCTCAATAGGTTTAATTTTTATTAGCTTAAAGCTGCACTAAGACTTTGGAGATACCCTGAAAAAGATATGTATTAAAGGAATAATTTGAGAAAAAAAATTTCAAAAAACAGATTAGAGCTAAAGTGAGCTGGACCTTGAATGTCAGCCTAAGGAGATTGTATTTTATCAGTGGGGAGTCATTCTGAAGATTTCTGAGCAAGGAATGACATGTTTCAGATTTGTGCCTGAGGAAGATCTCTTTTGCAGAAGTATAAAGTGTGGATTGGAGAGGGGATATGCTAACAGCAGGGAGACTAATAGGAGCTATTAAAATAGTTCAAGCAAGTGCTGTTGGGGTCTGATCCAGGGCAATGGCTGTGGGAGAAGAGAGGATGTAAATATATGAAAAGTAAGGATGAAATGTTGGAGAGATAAACTAGTTTACAGTATATTCAATATTTACTATACTTTCTCTACTGTCATGTTAAGAACATTCAAGTACTCAATTTGGCCAGTGGGCTAATGTAATTCATACATTTCTGACCTCTTCTTAATAGAACAGAATCTAGCCTTAGGAATTCATGCAACTGGTAGGCTGCCCTACTAAGGATATATGAGCATGACCAAACTAAGTCAACAGCTGGGTAGAGAATAATGTTTAAAAGGCCATGTCTAGTTTCATAACTTCTTTCAGCATGATTAAGAATCAGCCAGGTAAACCACTAAGCCAGTGGTCAAATAATGAACATTTATTATGTGTCTACTATGTGCCAATCACTTTGCTAAGAGCACAATGGTCACTTGTTTATATGAAGATTGACTTGAACTCTCACTAATCTGAAGCTGGTTATATAGTCAGACACATCTAGGAATAGCTGCATAGGAATCCCAGGTTTTAAATTCCCTAATGATTTTTTGAATACATGGTAAATCTACTCATTAGTTTTGATAAAAGGAACCTAAATTGAGATAAATGGTTATTGAAAGTAGAATTTCTGGACTTGAAAATTAACAAGGATATGATAATAAAAATTGTTTGATGGAGTGAAGATATTAGCCTCCCAGTCCTAAAGACATTTATACCAATAGCTGCTAGTGGTATGTCCCCCATCTGTCTCACCCCTATCATTTTTGGTATAGAAAAGATGCTCCCACAGTTAAGGAAGTACTAGGGTATAAATTAACTTTAATATTACAGGAAAATACAATAACTTAAAGATTATAAAATGAGATAGAAATTCCTCTTCCCTCTGAGAGAACTTTGGAAGGAGTGAGAATAGAGAAATGCTAAGCAAAAAGAATTAGAATTATTTAACTTAAATTGGTAAGTACCCTCTGAAAATTTGCCAAAATCAGGCCGAGTGCAGGCAGGAAAGTGTTCCAGGAAGTAATTTTGAGAGTAGCCGTGTTATAAAGAAAAGACTCACACCCAATGTGAAGTCTAAGTTCAGTTAGGGATTAAAACCAAGATGTAGAAAAGGAACATAGGGGATTGGAATGGGCCAAATAAGTTAAGGATTCCCTAAACCTCAATTCCTTTTGAATCAGTCCTAGTCAACAATGAAATGCCTTATGAAAAGATGAAGAATTTAGAATTGGAAGAGACTTTTGAGGTCATTATATCCAATTCCCACACTTTACAGAGGAAACTGAGGCCTGGAGAGGTTAAGTATTATGTTCAGGGAACCAGTTAGTAAATGTCAGAGGCAGGAATTGAACCATATCTTCCTGATTCCAAGCCCAGTGCTTTATCAACTGCACCACCCCAGTACCTCATATAAGTAATGGCCAGCTTTTGCACACAAGGGTCTAGCAAGCCCCATCAACTGCCCACCAAAGAACATCAGGCAGGCAAGTCAGTTCGACTGAAGTAACAATGCTCCCTGAAGGGGAGATAGAAGGTTATGTGTGTGAACCAGCAGCTCAACCACCACTTCTACTGAAGATAGTCCATGAATCCACTGAAGACACTCCACTGAAGATACCCATGACCTTGAACCAAAGAGCCTTGGGAATATTAATGCCCTGGAAGATATCAGTTCTGCTTCCAGTTCAGACTCCATAGCCATCACCAAAGGAAGCAATCACTGTGGAGAAGGGGTCTACTTTCCTCGCCACCTTCAACTTTTTTTTTTCTTCTTTTATCTTTTTTTTCAGATTTAAATATTTTATTTTTTTAGAAAAATTTTCCATGGTTACATGATTCCTGTTTTTACTTTCCCCTTCACCCCCCTTCGGCCCCTCCCCCCATATCCAATGCACATTTCCACTGCTTTTAACCTGTGTGATCAGTCAAGACTTATTTACATATTATTGATAGTTGCATAGGTGTGGTCATTTAGTGTCTACATCCCCAACCATGTCCGCGTCAACCCATGTGTTCAAGCGGTTGTTTTACTTCTGTGTCCCCACTCCTGCAGTTCTTCCTCTGAATGTGGGTAGCATTCCTTTCGCTAAATTCCTCAAAATTGTCCTGGGTCATTGCATTGCTGCCAGTACAGAAGTCCATTACATTGGATTTTACCACAGTGCATCAGTCTCTGTGTACAATGTTCTTCTGGCTCTACTCCTTTCGCTCTGCATCAATTCTTAAAGGTCTTTCCAGTTCACATGGAATTCCTCCAGTTTATTATTCCTTTGAGTGCAATAGTATTCCATCACCATGAGATACCACAATTTGTTCAGCCATTCCCCAATTGAAGGGCATACCCTTGCTTTCCAGTTTTTGCCACCACAAAAAGCATGGCTATAAATATTTTTGTACAAGTCTGTTTATCTATGATCCCTTTGGGGTACAAACCCAGCAATGCTATGGCTGGATCGAAGGGCAGGCATTCTTTTATAGCCCTTTGAGCATGATTCCAAATTGCCAGCCAGAATGGCTGGATCAGTTCACAACTCCACCAGCAATGCATTCATGTCCCAATTTTGCCACATCCCCTCCAGCATTCATTACTCTCCCCTTCTTTCATTTTAGCCAATCTGCTAGGTGTGAGGTGATACCTCAGAGTTGTTTTAATTTGCATTTCCCTAATTATTAGACATTTAGAACACTTTCTCACGTGCATATTGGTACTTTTGATTTGGTTATCTGAAAATTGCCTCTTCATGTCCCTTGCCCATTTATCAATTGGGCAATGGCTTCATTTTTTATTCAATTGATTTAGCTCCTTATATATTTGAGTAATTAGACCTCCATCAGAGTTTTTTGTTACAAAGATTTTTTCCCAGTTTGTTGTTTCCCTTCTGATTTTGGTTGCATTGTTTTTGTTTGTACAAAACTTTTTAATTAATTATAACCAAAATTATTCATTTTACGTTTTGCAATTTTTTCTAACTCTTGCTTGGTTTGAAAATTTTCCCTTTCCCATACATCTAACAGGTATTCTATTCTATGGTCACCTAACTTTCTTATAGTTTCCTTCATTATATTCCAGTCATTCACCCATTCTGAATTCATCTTGGTGTAGGGTGTGAGATGTTGATCTAATCTTAATCTCTCCCATATTGTTTTCTAATTTTCCCAACAGTTCTTGTCAAATAGTGGATTTTTGTCCCAAAAGTTGGGCTCTTTGTGTTTATCATACACTGTCTTCCTGACATCACTTACCCCAAGTCTATTCCACTGATACTCCCTTCGGTCTCTTAGCCAGTACCATATCGTTTTGATGACCGCTGCTTTATAGTATATTTTAATATTTGGTACTGCTAGGCCACCTTCCTTCTCATTTTTTTCATTATTTCCCTTGATATTCTTGATCTTTTGTTCTTCCAAATGAAATTTGTTATAGTTATTTTCTAGCTCAGTAAAAAAAGTTTTTTGGTAGTTTGATAGGTATGGCACTAAATAGGTAAATTAATTTGGGTAGAATGGTCATTTTTATTATGTTAGCTCATCCTACCCATGAGCAGTCAATGTGTTTCCAATTGTTTAGGTCTAGTTTTAATTTTTTTGGAACGTGTTCTGTAGTTGTGTTCGTGTAATTCCTGTGTTTGTTTTGGTAGATTCCTAAGTATTTTATATTCTCTAGGGTGATTTTAAATGGTGTTTCTCTTTCTACCTCTTCCTGCTGTGATGTGTTGGAAATATATAGAAATGCTGATGATTTATGTGCATTTATTTTGTATCCTGCAACTTTGCTAAAGTTGTTGATTATTTCTATTAGCTTTTTAGTTGATTTTTTAGGATTTTTTAAGTAGACCATCATATCATCTGCAAAGAGTGATAGCTTAGTCTCCTCATTACCTACTTTAATACCTTCAATTTCTTTTTGTTCTCTAATTGCTATTGTTAGGGTTTCTAGTACAATGTTAAATAATTGAGATGATAGTGGGCATCCTTGTTTCACGCCTGATCTTACTGGGAAGGCGTCTAATTTATCCCCATTGTATATGATGCTTGTTGATGGTTTTAGATATATACTGTTTATTATTTTTAGGAAAGGTCCTTCATATTCCTATACTTTCTAGTGCTTTCAGTAGGAATGGATGTTGTATTTTGTCAAAGGCTTTTTCAGCATCTATTGAGATAATCAGGTGGTTTTTGTTGGTTTGCTTGTTGATATGGTCAATTATGTGAATGGTTTTCCTGATATTGAACCATCCTTGCATTCCTGGTATAAATCCTACCTGATCATAATGGATAACCCTCATGATCACTTACTGTAGTCTTTTTGCTAGTATTCTGCTTAAGAATTTTGCATCTATGTTCATTAAGGAGATAGGTCTGTAGTTTTCTTTCTCTGTTTTTGATCTACTTGGTTTTGGGGTTAGTACCATATTTGTATCATAAAAGAAGTTTGGTAGAACTCCTTCTTTGCTTGTTATGTCAAATAGTTTGTATAGTATTGGAATTAGTTGTTCTTTGAAGGTTTGATAGAATTCACTTTTGAATCCATCTGGTCCTGAGGATTTTTTCTTAGGGAGTTCTTTGATGGCTTGTTCAATTTCTTTTCTTTTTCTGATATGGGATTATTTAAGTATTCTATTTCTTCTACTGTGAATCTAGGCAATTTATATTTTTGTAAATATTCATCCATCTCACATAGATTGCTATATTTATTGCCATATAATTGTGCAAAATAGTTTTTAATGATTGCCTTGAAATCCCCTTTATTAGAGGTGAGGTCTCCCTTTTCATCTTTGATATTGTTAATTTGGTTTTCTTCTTTCCTTTTTTTATTAGATTGACCAGTACTTTGTCTATTTATGTTTTTTTCAAAATACCAGATTCTAGTCTTATTCAATAGTTCTTTTACTTTCAATTTTACTAATTTCTCCCTTGATTTTTAGTATTTCTAATTTAGTTTTCATCTGGGGATTTTTAATTTGCTCGCTTTCTAGATTTTTTAAGTTGCATGCCTAATTCATTAATCTCTGCACTCCCTAATTTGTTAATATATGTACTCAAGGATATAAATATTCCCCTGAGTACTGCCTTAGCTGCATCCCACAGAGTTTGGTCAGATGTCCCATCATTGTCATTCTCTTCAATGAATTTGTTGATTGTTTCTGTGATTTCTTCTTTAACTTACTGGTTTTGGAGAATTATATTATTTAATTTCCAAATAGTTTTTGATTTCCCTGTCCATGTACCCTTATTAATTATTATTTTTATTACATTATGATCTGAGAAGGTTACATTTATTATTTCTGCTCTTTTGCATTTGTTTGCAAAGTTTCTATGCCCTATTACATGGTCAATCTTTGTGAATGTACCATGTGCAGCTGAAAAGAAGGTGTATTCCTTTTTGTCCCTAATTATTTTTTTCCACATATTTACCAAATCTAATTTTCCTAGGATTTCATTCACCTCTCTTATCTCTTTCTTATTTATTTTTTTGGTTTGATTTATCTAGATCTGAAAGAGGAATATTTAGATCTCCCACTAGTATGGTTTTACTATCTATTTCCTTCTTGAGTTCTACCAGTTTCTCCTTTAGGAATTTGAATGCTATGCCATTTGGTGCATACATGTTGAGTACTATTATTTCCTCATTGTCTATACTGCCTTTTATCATGATGTAATTACCTTCCCTGTCTCTTTTAATCATATGTATTTTTACTTTGGCTTTGGCAAAAATCATGATCGCCACTCCTACCTTCTTTTTCTCAGTTGAATCCCAAAAGATTTTGTTCCAGCCCTTGACCTTAAACCTCTGTATGTCCACCCACCTCATATGTGTTTCTTTTTTTTAATTTTTTTAAACCCTTAACTTCTGTGTATTGGTTCCTAGGTGGAAGAGTGGTAAGAGTGGGCAATGGGGATCAAGTGACTTGCCCAGGATCACACAGCTGAGAAGTGTCTGAGGCCAGTTTTGAACCTAGGACCTCCTGTCTCTAGGCCTGACTCTCAATCCACTGAGCTACCAGCTGCCCCCTCATATGTGTTTCTTGTAGACAACATATGGTAGGATGTTGGTTTCTAATCCACTCTGCTATTTGCTTCTGTTTTATGGGCGAGTTCATCCCTTTCACATTCAGAGTTATAATTATCAGTTGTGTATTAGCCAACATTTTGGTATCCAGTCCTAGTTCTACCCTTTCTTCTTACGCTATTTTCTTTTAAACCATTGCTTTGTTTTAGACCAGTTCCCCTTTTCCCCTCCCTTGATTACTTCCCTTTCCACCCCCTCCCTTATTATTCCCCTCTTTTTATTTTTAAGGCCTAATGAATTCCCTCCCCCCTTTCCTCCCCTCTCTTTTTTGACCTCCGCACTCCCCTGCTCCCCTTGGTTAATCCCTTCTGACTTTCACAGTAGGGTTAGATAGAAATCTATATCCCAATGAAGATAGCTACTCTTCCCTCTCAGGGTTAATTCCCCTAAGAGTAAGGTTTAAATATTTCCTCTTAATGCTCTCTTCCTCTCCTTCCTATAATAGTATTCATCCCCTCCCCTGCTCATGCTATCTTTGTGTGGTATAGACAATCCTATTTTTCTTATTCATTCAAGTTTCTCATGGTGCCATCTACTATTCACCCCCCCTCTTTTTTCCCTTTCCCATCTCATCTTAGACGATTTAGTGTTCCAACCACTCCCTATGATTAATTCTTCTAATTGCTATAATAGTGAATACAGTTTTTAAAAATTACACATAACATTTCTCCATATAGGAATACAAATAATTTGATCTTATTAAGGCCCTTAAAGAGGCAAATTTAAAAATAAAAGTTTTCTTTCTTTCATCTCTGTTTCTTATTTACCTTTTCATGTTTCTCTTGGTTTTTGTGGTTGGATATAGAACTTTCCATTTAGTCCTGGTCTTTTCTGTGCAAATACTTGGAAATCTTCTATCTTGTTGAATGTCCATACTTTCCCCTGGAATTATATAGTCAGTTTTGATGGGTAGGTGATCCTTGATTGTAGACCCAGTTTTCTTGCCTTTCTGAATATCATATTCCTAGCCTTGAGGTCTTGTAGTGTGGAGGCTGCCAGATCCTGTGGGTTCCTGATTGGTGCTCCTCGATATCTGAATTGTCTCTTTCTGGCTTTTTGTAAAATGTTTTCTTTTACTTGGAAGCTCTTAAATTTGGCTATTATATTCCTGGGGGTTGTCTTTTCAGGGATAAGGGTAGAGGGTGATCTATGGATCCTTTCAATGTCTATATTGCCCTCTTGTTGTTGAACTTCAGGGCAATTTTGCTGAATAATTTCCTTTAGTATGGAGTCCAAATTTCTATTAAGTTCTGCTCATTCAGGAAGACCAATGATTCTCAGATTGTCTCTTCTAGACCTGTTTTCTTGATCTGTCAATTTCTCAGTGAGATATTTCATGTTTCCTTCTATTTTATCAGTCTTTTGACTTTGCTTTATTTGTTCTTGCTGTCTTGAGAGATCATTGGCTTCTACTTACCCAATTCTTGTCTTGAGAGACTGGTTTTCTGTTATAATTTATAATTTTCCTTTTTGGTTTGGTCTATCCTGTTTTCTAGCTGTTTAATTTTGGTTTCTAATTTGCTTATCATTTCATTTGATTTTGGGACATCTTTCTCCAATTCAGAGTTTCTGTCTTCTAACCTATTAATTTCCTTTTGAGCTATTTCCCACTTCTCTCACCAAATCTCTTCCATATTTCTCATGATCTCAGATTTGAACTCTTCAAGTGCTTGTGACAAATTTTCATTTTTTTGGGAAGGTTTGAATGTGATTACTTGTTTGTTCTCCTCTGCTGTTTGCTCTGTTGTCTAGATTTTTTCTGTGTAAAAGTTGTTATGTGTTAAAGATTTCTTCTTACTTTTTCTCTTTTGGGGTTCTTGTCTTTGGCTTGCCGTTATTGTTAATATTTCTTTCTCAGTCAGAAGTCTGGGTGAGGCAGACAGGAGCTGTGGAGCAGTTTTTGCCAGAGTCAGAGAGCTATGAGCCCTCTCAGCTTTATCCTAGTGGGGCCATAGTTGGTCTCTCTAGGCTCCTGAGGTCTCAAGTCTAGTTGTTCTCAGGGTCAAGCCTCCCGGTGGTCCCCTTGCTTGCTCCTCTGCCCAAAGCTCCTTTAGCAGTCTCAGGGCACTGCTTCCACAGTCATGCACCCCTCTGCACTGGGTGCTCACCAAAGTTCCATGCCTGTATTCAGGGTCCACGTCAGAGCCTGAGTCCACACCTACACTCAAGGTCTGTGTTCAAATTCCAGTTATTTATCCTCTTGGGTTCTTAAGTCTTGCTGCTTTCAGGAGCAGGCCCTGGTGATACCAGGTAGCTGCCAAGAACTGTACACTGGCTTTGGCCCTTCAATGCTGCGCCCTGTTGTGGGGTCCCTTCAATCATCTGGTTTTGTTTTTATGTCCTCTTTAGGAGTCCTATATGTGTGGCTTAGGAGAGGTTAAGCAGCTGCTTTTTACTCTGCCGCCATCTTAACCCGGAAGCTCTCTCCAACACCATCAACTTTTGATCAACTACCATCAACATGCAGGTAAGCCCAAGTGTCCATGTCTTGGTAATAATTCCTAAAACTACCAGGCCTGCTTCTAGCCAGTCTAATACATACTCCCTATATTTTCCCTGAACATACCTGGCAACTTCTTCTAAGGGTGCTGGAGCCCTGACTTCTAAGTAGTCACAACTACTGAATACCGAGAAAATAAAATTCTTGTCACAAATGTCTTTGGCATTACCAAATGGTTATTTGGATATCAGAAATGGAAGTAATTATATTTTATCATATTTATTATTATTATAGGAAATTTTTTGAGATTTCCTTTACCATTGTATACTTTGGACCAAGGAAACTCCTATCTCATTTGTAATTGAATCCTCCTATATGTGATCTCTTCCATTAGAAGAATTCCTGAGATCAGAGACCATCTTACTTTTCTCTTTGTATCCCAAAACTTATTTTTTATCCTTTCAAGAAAGTATATACACAAAGAGATTTGTAAAATGAAAATCAATAAGCTGTCTATGAATTTTTCTACATCTGTAGAGTTAGAAAGTCAATAAAGAAAAGAAGTACCCCATTCCACATACTCTGTCTCTCACCTATATCATCACATCATTCCATATGGGAATTCATATTAAGTATTGGGCCTTGTCTATCATTTTCATTAGGATCTGAGGACATTGTCTTGGTTGTCCATGCACTAGTAGGAGAGAAATTTCTAGGTTTTATATGAACTTTCAGATACTACCTTAGAGAGGACATTGAATCAAGGGACTTAAATAGAAATTGCGGCCTCTTGATTCCCTAGCTTGGATGTGTAAGAGAACCAAGTGACTTAGATAATAGTGTTGGAGGTCTCTTGAATCATATGATAATTAGTACTTTATTTGTCCCCAAATATGTAATAAGAATAAATAAATTTACTAATTGGCACAAATTCCACATTTTTTCTATCTCTAAGAATGTTAAAACCTGATTGTCTAGAGAAAGTAGAAGCCATAGAGCTTCTGCTCATAGTCCTTTCATGCTATAAAGCAAAATTATAAAGCAAATTATGGCAGGATAAAAATATTAGCCTCCCAGGGAATTATAAAGCAAAAGTAATATAGCCTCTCCAGAGATTCAAGGTAATAACAGCAGTCATTTGGAAATGGGATAGCTGCCACTCTCCAATCAATGATGAGTTTGGTAATATAGATGAAAGGGAAGGTAAATCATTCCAATGAGTTAAGAAGTGAAATCTCCATACTAAAGATACCCCAATGAAGAAAAATGGGAGATGGAATATTTACACTGATTCATGAGCACTGTCCAAGAAGAACAGAGCCATATAGTCTGGGGCTTAGTAGACAGTGCCTGAAAGGATGAGAAAAAAGAAATAGAAGAATGCTTTATGACACTGAATAAAGCTTTCTATATAGATTTTGGAATTGTTCTTATAGAGGATATGGTGGAGCCCATGCTTATTGTCTGTCAATAGTAATATGTGAATCTCTTGTGAAATCTTTTCCATTCTGAGATTTAAGGACAAACAAGGTGCCAAAGTCAGTCAGTCAATATGCATTTATAAAGCACTTAAACTATATTTCAGACACTATACTAAGTACCAGGGATACAAAAAAATAGGCAAAAGCACTATCTGACCTCATAGAGCATCTTTTTTAATGGAGGAAACAGCATAAAAAATATTAAGGCACATGGGAGAAATGAATAGAGTAGGAAGAAGGAAATTATCAAAGAGAGGAAAACACTACCAGGTAGGGAGGGGCTTCTTGTAGAAGGTAAAATTTGAGCTGAATCTTGAAGGTATTCAAGGAAGTTGAAATACAGAGTTGTGGAGAGAGAACATGCCAGGTCTCGAGACAACCATTGTAAAGGCATGGAGATGAGAGATTTAGTATTAGATGTAAGACCAGAAAATAGTCCAGTGTAGAAAGATTGTGGTATTTGCACATGGTATATCGAGGAAAAGTAGAAGACGACTGAGAAAATTGGAAGAAGCAAGATTATGAAGAACTTTAAACATGGGAGGAGAATATATTTGGTCCTTGTGGTAATAGGGGACCACTGGACTTTATTGATTATGGTAAAGGTGTGACCTGTACTTTATTTAGGAAGATCACTTTTGCATCTGACCAAAGGATGATTTGGGAAAGATGAATCAATTACACCAATCCTAATATACCAAAACTCACAATAGTCTAAGAATGAGTGATAAAGGGCTCCATCATAATATCCACTGTATGGATAGAGAAAATGAAATTATCTATAAAAGGTATGTCACTAAAGAAAAAGAAATGTTTAAAGATATTATGAAGGTAAGATTGACATGTCTTGGTAATTGATCATATACATATGGTTACTGAAAATAAAGAATCAGAAGATGGCACCAAAGTTATTGGCCTGAATGAGTGACTAAGAGAATGATGATGATGATGATGATGATGATGATGATGATGATGATATCACTGAAAGGAATAGGGAAATTCAAAAAGGGAAGAATTGGTATGAAAGATAATTATTTCTGTACCTTTAATATTTTCCAGTCTAATCCAATAAACCCTTATGGCAGACTCTTTACCAAGCACTATACTAACCACTGGAAACACAAAAGGTAAAAATAAAGATAGTCCTTTTCCTAAGGAACTTATTATTTGTAGAGGGAGATAATGCAGAAAAGGGATCAGGAAAGTAGGGGAGGGGGTAGAAATGGGACACCAGTTGATATCTTGTGGAGGGGAATCTTCTGCCATGGAGTTGAAATCAGGCAAAGCAGATGAAAAGTGGAGTGAGCTATGAGTCCAGTTTCTGCCTTCAATTTAAGAAGGCATTGGGAGGAGTTTGATACTTTACTGTCTGGTCCGCCTAATAGATGATGAGAGGACTAGGAACAGATTATTTGTAGATTACTAATATATATATATATAACAAAATATATATAATATATGTGTGTATTTATCAAATCCCTTCTCTACCTATATTTCTCTTTATTCTTTCTTGAAAACCTTTATATTTTTTGTTTTGGGATACTATATTCCAGTATTTTCCATCTTTTATAGTAGTTGATGCTAAGTCTTCTGCGAATTGTGGTTCCTTGGTAAAAAAAGCTCTTTAAAATACAGAATTGCACAAAAAGGTCGTCAGAAAAGAGTAGATCATGGTAATGGCTCAAACTCAGGGTCACTACCAGCTCAGGTAAACACCAAAGTGATAGAGTAGGTCTATATTAGGGAAACTGGCACAAATTATGATGCCTGGGCTAGAACCTAGAAGAGTCATAGAAAGAATGGAAACAGTTCAAAGTCCCTCAAATGTACCTGAAGTCAGTTGATTCTCTGAATAGAACTATAGCAAACTAGTGTCAATTCCACTAAAGAACAGTGTAAAACCAGAATCCATCTCTGGGCTATCAGAATATAAGCTGAGAGTCAGAAATATCCTTTATATGTCATTGTTAAAGAGAGGCCTGACCACACATTTCCAAAAGGATTTGGGAACTCTTTTTGGATGACTACAGGATTTTTTTTCTGCTGCTTTGAGGATTCTTTTTATTTTGACTTGGCCTTCTGTTTTTAATAGATCTGTACTGTTTTCTTTTTATGGCTTCTTAAAATGTGGTATCCAGGTTTATTTTTCCTTGTTTATTTAGGGAGTCTAATGATTTTTAAATTCTCAACTTTTTTAATAACATTCAGTTGGATTCGGGGTAATCACAGTTGTCTCAACTATTCTGCATAACTTTTGTTACTATACTCAAAGATGAGCTGGCCCTGTCATTTGTTTCTCTCTGTAATTAAAAAGAAAACTGAAAAAAAATGTTCATCCCCTTTCCTTTCAGAGTGACTTATCAGAGATACTTCTGTCCCCAGCTTGTGTTCTAATAGGCAAGAGGGCTAGGATCTTGTTGATTATTAAAATTGGTTCTTGCTTGTAATACCTCTGTTAAAAGAATTTGTTTACCACATATCCATTCCACACAATGTGAGCTGACTGTCTCCCACTCCCTCTTTCCATCTCCATTATGTTCCAGCCCAGGTACCATATTTACTGATGATTTTGCTAGCCTGACCTTTTCTTCACCTTCATAACTTCTGTGTTTATCTGAACATTTACTGGATTCTCTAGTTTGAACTCTCTACTGGCCTCTGGCCATCTTTTTTATGCACTTTTGTACTGCATAGAAGAATTTTCTTGACTTATTTTCAGATTTCTTTATTATTAGTTTTTCTAGAACTATTTTTCAGCTAATTCCTGGAGTTTATATAGAAGATACTGTCTCCTCTACAATATTTCACAATGTTATCTTAACCAAAGAACTGAAACATATAGTATTTCAGTTTCTTGGGGCACCAAGAAATTAAATGACTTGCCTATGATAAAACAAAAAGCATATATTAAAGATACATATGTACATATTTTATGTATACATACACATATACCTCTGAACACATATATATGTAGACATACACACACATAAAAATCAGAGGCAGGATTTAAAGCCAAGTTTTCCTGACACTAAAGGCAGTTCTATATCTATTCTCAGACTCTCTGAACATTATAAGCACTTAATAAAGTTTTTCATTTGAATTGAATAATAATGTGTAGCTATTTAAGCACAATCATGTAAGTATCTATATGTCTTGCCATTCTTTCTCAGTTTACTTTAAAGGTTTGGCATCTATGTCCCATTCTCCTCATTGTGGGTATCTCCCTCAGCACTTTCCTGAATCCCTTTTCTATATATTCTCTCATTAATCATATCATCTCCCAAGAGACTCAATTATTTACTCTGTGCAGGTGACCCCCAGATCTATATATTTGATTTCATTATCTCTCTCTTGAGTTCCAGTCTCACATAAAACTTTAGATTTGGAAAGCACCTACATATGGCCATCTAGTGTAATTTGTACCCAAGAAATTCCCACCATAATATACATGTTATGCAAACATTGATTGAAGACTTTCAATATGAATGAACTCACCATTCTCCAAGTAGTGACTTTTCCATTCCACTTTTAGGCAATTCTAATTGTGAGGACATTTTTCCTGAATGTAGGTCTAATTTTAGCTCCATGAATACCCAACTACAATTCCTGTTAATTCATCTTCATTAAAAAGAGCTCTCATGTGCCCCTTCCCATGAGTCTTCTTTATTCCATCATAACTATCTCCATTTACTTTAACCAGCGTCCATTTGACAAGGACTTAAAGTCTTGCAGCATCCAGATTTATCTTGTGTGAATGTTCTCCATCTTACCAATATTTCTGAATTTTGGTACTCAGAACTGAACACAAATCTCTGGATATCTTCTGAATAGGGTAGCTCGTAGCAGGACTATCACTCTCAATTCTCTGAAAGCATGTCTGCCTTAATGCACTACCACATCATAATGCTGACTCATAATATGCTTACTGTCTACTAAAACTCTCTCTTACTGAATGGATTCTGCAATTCCTAGAGCACAGTCCATTCATGACTTCCCATCCTGTGTGATTCTTATTCACTTCCTTCTTTAAGGTCCAAATAGGGAGACCCATCTAATTTGTCAGAGGCTTCCACTGTAAGATTGCCAGGAGAAGAGTCTAGCTGTCCACTTGTCATCCCTCGTTTTAAATTGATGTCTAGCCTTCCTTTATAATTCTGTATATTTTTTAAACCAAATGTACAACTTTACTTTTATCTCCATTTAATTTCATTTCATTAGATTTAGCCAATCAGATTCTAGCCTGTCAAAACTTTTTTTTTTCCTGACTACCATTCCTTAGAGTCAGAAAAACCTGGTTTCTTCAGTGGCTTAATACAAAAAGATCAGAAATGAAGGTGTCATTAAACAATTGTGGATTTAGAAGACATTAGTCTGGCCACATGAAAAGAATAAGGGATGATGGGTAGACAGGCAGAGTTCTCCGCTGGCAATCTTGCAATGGCAAGAAAAAGTAAGGCAAGCCTCTGGCTCATTGAGTGGACCACCCTATGGTGATTTTACAGAATAATATAAGAACTATTCAGGATACGAGGGCCTGAATGGACTGTGATTTGCCTCATTGGAGGAAATCCAGGAATCAGTGGGGTCATAGATTCACTTTTGTAATCTAATTGTTAAAATGTTAAACTATACAAAGCCAAACACAGATCCCTGACATCTTTTTTTTTAACCCTTGCCTTCTGTCTTAGAATCAGTACTGTGTAATGGTTCCAAGGCAGAAGAGTGGTAAGGGCTAGGCAATGGGGGTTAAGTGACTTGCTCAGGATCACACAGCTAGGAAGTGTCTGAGGTCAGATTTGAACCTAGGATCCCCCCGTCTCTAGGCCTGACTCTCAATCTACTGAGCCACCCAGCTGCCCCCTCCCTGGCATCTTTGAGTAGAGCTCTGCTGCCAAGTTGACGCTGTACCATTAAAAATTACCCTTGGAGTCCAACAATTCAATCAATTCAAAATCCATCTAAATATATTATTTTCTAGTCTATGTCTTTCTTACAAGAAGTATGTTAATATTTTATAAAATGATCTGCTAAAATATATGTAAACCAGCTACAATAAGGTATTACTCTAATCTTCAAATTTAATGGCTTTTGTAGATAGGGATTTTGAAAAAGTTTGTATATGGCAAGACAATGAAAAAAATGTTTCTTGGTTTTAGCTACACTGGTGGCAATTGTTTGAACTTGGCCAGCAAAAAGATCAGCATCTGTTCAGTTAGGTATTGATCTCAACTTGAACCCTACCAGTCATCAGAACCTGATTATTTGTAGTAACTGTCTGGAAATCTGAATGTTACTCTAGGGGGCATAACCAGGGAAGATCTGAATAAAAGAGACTACCTTAATTAGACTCCTTGAAACCTTTATCAAGAGTGAGACATCTGTTTCACTAGATGACTACCACAGTTTCCCCTTCCTTCTGAAAATGTGTTCATCTTTATTCAATTAAAGTCTTTTCTGCTACTGTATTGTGGTTCTCCTTGTTCTGGTGCTTCCATATTGCAAACTTATATACTTGGAAGGAGTAAGGTTAGTTCATTTTAGTTTATTCTTGAAGAAGTCATATTGTTTCTTTATAATCAACACTTCCTTTTCTAGAAGTTCATTCACTCTCCTTAATTAATAGTCAAACTCAAGTGAAAATAAGAATTCAGCATTATTTGTCCTTTCAAAAACCCACCCATCTCCTAACTTCTTTCCATCTATTGAGATTGTAAAGGTTCTCTTAGTTACCCTGGTTCAAAACTCTGTAGTCATAATTTACTGTTTTCTGTTCTTCATCTTTTAAATTCAAATAATTTCCAAGTCTTATCAATTATATCTTCATGACATCTTGTGTATCCATTCCATTCTTTCAACTCATAGGATCCCTATCTTACTTCAAGCCTTACCACTTCTTTCCTTGATTATTTTTATTGTCTTTAACTGGTCTCTGAATCGTCTCTCTCCTCCTCCAAATAACTTACACATAATTGCCAAATAAGTTGTTTCTTTCCTGAAGTGTAGGCCCAAACACCCCACTGCCCTGATTAAAAAGTTCCCATGATTCCCTATTGTCACTGGAACAAAATATTAGCTCTTCTTTTAAATTTCTAAAGCTCTTGTCAATCTGGCTCCAAATTTCCAGGACGGTTGTGTACTACTTCCCTGCAGATGCTCTATGTTCCAGCCAAAATGGACTATTTTCTTTTCCCTTCAACAATATTCCACAATCGCCTGGGCTTTGCATAGGTCCAGGCCTGGAATATCTTCCATTTTCTTCCTTTCTTCTTAGAATCCCTAGCTCTTCTCAAGATTTAACTCAGGCTACACAAGGTAGCTAGGTGACACAGTAAATAGAGTACCAAGCTTGGAATTAGGAAGATTCATCTTCTTGAGTTCAAATCTGGCCTCAAATACTTACTAGCTATGTGCTCCTGGGCAAATTGTTCACTTCAGTTTTCTTATATGTGAAATAGGCTTAAAACTTAAAATGAAGGCATAAAGATTAGAACAAGACTAAAATGATTCAACAATTCAAAAGGCTTTTTCTGGTCATCTCATATTTATCACAAATTACTTTCTATATTTTATATTTACTTATCAAGGCAAATATTGTCTTCACTTCCTCTTTTGTTAACACCTTAAAGATAATGGCTGCTTTGTTTTTTCTTTACATGCATAGCACTTATCTTACTCAGAGTAGGTGCTTAGTAAATGCTTATTGAATGGATGAATGAAAAGAATGTGTTTTGAACACCCAAAATGATAAAAGTTCATTAATAATCTTGGTGCTCCTAAGAAATTCCTGTGATTTCCTCCTCCACTAATCAATCTCCAAAAGAGCACAATGACTGGAAACTGATAGAATTATCTCAGGATTTAACCACAACCAGAGGTACAGTCCACTTGAGGCCTCTCACATATTATCTTTTTCTTCAGAAAACCAGAATCAGGAAAGATCTTATCACTTGTTTACAGGATCAGAGAGGAGGAAGAAGGGTAAATTACCTCACAAACATCTGGGAATAAACAAGCTAATCAAATTAAAGGAAATGAGAGGATATATCCTGCCTTGTTACTATGACCTTGAAGAAATCATTTAAACTTTATGAGCTTAAGCTTTCTCCTTTTTTTAAAATGAAATTGGCTTCGATGCTTTTTAGAATCTCTTCCAATTCTCAGTACTATAAGCCTATGAGTCAGCATAATGTAAAAGAATGGGAAATAGACTGGACAGGAGAAGACCTTAATTTTAAAGTCTCATTCCACCACTAATTAACTCTATGATCTTGGAAAAGCAATTTTATCTGTCTGATCCTCAGTTTTCTCATCTGTAAAATGATAGGTTTGCAAATGATCATCAATAAGACCTTTCCCAGTTCTAGCTACCTATGTTTCCAGGGGAAGAATAACTCTTGTAGCTTCACATTAACAGATGCTAAGATCGTTTTTTAAGGGAAACCAAATTAAACTGCACGCCTAGCACAAAGGGGTAAGATGGAAAAAAAAACTACAGAAAATGAGTAATAGGCACTAGGGTGGGGCTAGTAGGATGAGTTCATTGGGATATCATCAGACATCCAAAGAGAAAAGGGCAGTATTCCATTTTATCACTCACCAAATACATAAGAGTTGTTAAATTTTGCTTTGTACTCAGATACAGTAAAATCCCACCATGCAATGAATGTTAAAATTGAGACTTTTATTCCACTTCATTATAATGTGTAAATTGTTGCCTTTTATTTGAGTGCCCGGAGGTAAATTGTAGACATATGTACAAAGTGGAGCTATTCAAATAAAATCACTGACATGTTAAGAGGATTCCCATTTTTGTTATTTATACTGTTTTCCTTCATTTTCGAGGATGATAGTACCCTTTATTACACACACTAAATGTGTGTATTATACTTGGGCAACATATATTCTTTCCATGACCCATTAAAATAAGCATAATGCTCTCCATATTCATGTAAGTCTTATTCTACACTCTACAGTTTTAAATATTTTTGCACACTCTATAGGAAAAAAGACTTTAGTGTCACAGTAAAACTCAGCCAATTATGGCATTTTTTTGCTCTTGTTGTTAGTTTTAACCTAAAGTATTATCTCAGACAAAATTGCAGCTGAAGAGAAAATGGTAAGTTCATTCTGACATCCCCTACACAATCTGAATTAGGGCCTTTTAAGGTTTCATTTTTATAAGTAGAGGAGTCCTGTCTAGGCATGAGTATATGGAACTCCCATTGGATCAACAATCTCAATGGAACAGTGTGGCACTACTGAGGCTTTGGCTATCATTGGGACCTTGAGGTTCTGGTGCAGTTATCTTTCATCTTCTGGTGACAACCAACAATGAGAAAGTCTATGCATCCCATTGAAACTTGTGCTAATAGTAGAGAAACAACAAGAATGTCAATAACATTGTGAATAGATGGGGGCACAAAGGGAAAGGTATGCAGCAAGGGAGGGAGGCAGATGGGGTCTAACTAAGGCTCAGCTTTCTCTTTCTGACACTTGATTTCTTATCCACAAATGGCATTATCTTGTCCTGGGTGCAAGGACCTTGGTGGTAGCCTGGATTTTCCCTAACTGCTTCTGAATTTCCACTATAGAGGTCTCCTTTTTTCCTTTAGTTGCGCCCCACAAATAGCAGTCAGTGAGTGTGTATTTTGCTTACACTAGAAAGTATGATTTCATAACCCCTTGTCATACAGTTATTGTGGGTTGGCTCCACAATAGAATGTATGTTCCATAATGGTATTTGAACAAATTTTTGACCTACGAATCTGGGAGCCAGTTCCAGACAGAGTAAGGCTGGCTTTTTGAAAGGCAGTATGATATCAACAAGGTCACAGTTTGCTATCATTTTTTAATAGGGAAAAAAATCCTTACTCAAGGGGCATTTAACATATTTTGACAAGGTGACCCACAATTATCCATTAGCATTATATTTGTCTAAGCCCCACTGCATTGATATGCAACAACCATGTAATAGTTCATTGATGTCCCACTTGGGGGTGGGGAATAAGGCAAGTGGGACCTTTCCAAGGTCTTTCACAGCCAGAATGCATCTAGCTATTGCTGTATTGATTAAACATTTGGATAGTTAATCAACACAGCTAAGCCCTTTTAACCTGCCATGTGCAGTATACAAAAAAAAAGAAGAAGAAGAGAGAGAAAGAAAAAGGGTATCTATAAGAGAAGTGGAGATTATGCCATTTTTAATTTTCCAATTTAACATAGAACTTACATTATTGCATTTAACAAAACTATAAAAAATGAGAGAGGGTGAATATGACTTCTGACACAAGTATTAAGAGCATCAGTCATAATTTTGTTCAGTTGTTGACTTCTACTACTTTGGAAAATTATAAGTAGTAAGATATTCAAATAAAATTTTTCAGGATTGTTATACTTTTAATGACAGGTACAATCTCTTTTTAAAACTCAATGATTTCATTAAATGCCCCACTGAACATGAAACTAGGGTTACCTAAGAGAAGTTTAACTGTGCTTTGTAGTTCATTTTCAGGTATCCAATCACTAAAACACAAACTACTACCACCACCATCACCACATCAAAAACAACTCACATTTTTCCATATAATAACTTTTCATTACCACATTCCTGTAATTTGGGTAATATAAGTATCATTATCCCCATTATAAAGATTAGGAAACTGATACTAATGTAACACAGCTTATTTCAGCCATATATAAATATTAAAAGAAAAACATATCAAAACATCGACATGATGCTGTCTCCTAAGTTTAATTTTGTCTCTTTTCCCTTTTCTGTTCATTTGTATAAGAGAATAAGAAATCTTGAGTGTGAAAAACTAGAAGCCCCCTGAACCCAGAGAATCACTGGCAGATTGTTAGTAGGGTAACTGCTAAAATGATATTGATTGGTTACAGTTGAGTAACTAAAAAGTAAGCAGAAAAGTCATTGTTGCTGTTGTTCAGTTCTGTCTGATTTTATGTGACTCCCACAGACTTTTAAATTATTGGCAAAGATAGTGGAGTGGGTTGCCATTTTCTTCTCCAATGTGTCTCCATTTTATAGATAAGGAACTGAGGCATATAGGAGTTAAGTGACTTGTCGGGAATCACACAACAAGTAAGTATCTGAGAGTAGATTTGAACTCAAGTCTTTTTGACTGCAGACCCAATGCTCTCTCTGCTATGCTATCTATTTGCCCTAAGAAGTCAAGAAAAATGTCTTAACTTTAAATGAAAAAGAAACCTCTTACAGAGATGACACCCTTAGTTGATCAGAAATTTAAGGTTAAAAAAAAAAACAACCATAAATATGCTTGAGGGCACCAGTTAGCTGGATCAATTCTGTGTTACTAAGCTATTGACTCATTGGTCAAGAAATCTCCCTTTGGAGAGGAAGTACTCATTTTAGAAAAGGCTTATAGAAATGTACAGGACTCTCCTTGTCCACTTCCCAATTCTCTATCCCCTCCCCCCAACCATCTCCAAGTCCTCTATTATATGAGACACTTTTAGTCTTTGCCTTTCTAAAAACTTTTTTTAAGTCTCTTCCCTTTAAGCTAAAATAGGTATATCAGAGTCCTCTTCTCCTCTAATAGGGAAGACTGTCTCTCAGATGAAAACTTTAGGGGAAGGCAGAAAATGAAAGAGAGAAGTTATATAAACTTAAGTCCAGTAGATCCATCTTTGGCAGCAATCAGCTACCAGTAATCAAAGGGCAGAATAATAAAGCTGAGCATCAACCATGAGAGAGTAATAGTGTGAAATACCTAATATATAGATACTATAGGAACTATTTTAACAGTTATTAACAGAAACTATGTGCCACAAAGAAAACCAAAAAGGAAAAAGCCCAGCAGGAGAAGCACAAGAATATCACCAAAAGACTAGCAACAGTGCAGCACTGGAGACATGATATAGATAGATAAGAGCAGCTAGATGGCTCAGTGGGTAGAAATCCTGGACCGGTGATGAAAGGTCTTGGGTGCAAATTTGGCTTCTAACACTTCCTAGTTGGGTCACCTTGGAAAAGTCACTTAACACTAATTGTCTAGCCCTTACAACTCTTTTGCCTTGTAATCCATAATGATTTTAAGACAGGATGTAAGGGATGTGTGTGTGTGTGTGTGTGTGTGTGTGTGTGTATACAAACACATAAACACATATACAGACATATTTTTGCATTTAAGAACTCATAAGTCTAACCACACTGATCCAGCCCCAAAATTCCTGAAGTCCAGATTTTGAAAGGGAAAGACATGGAAATAATGCTAATAAACCAGGCTCTTCCTTTTCATACAACCAATAGTGATATCCAAAGACCCTAAGGCCAGGATCTTGCAGCAAGGAGTGAAAGATAACACTATAGAAGTTGAGCTCCATAAGTAGCCAAGTCAACCTCAAATTATTAACCATGATCCCTTCTGATTTGTCTCAATGTTGGACAACATAGGTGCAGGGGATTTATGCCCATGGTCAAAACTATATAATCATGAAGTGTGGGTTTTACCTTCCATAATCAATACAGAGTATTGGTTCTAAGACCGAAAAGCAGGAAGGGCTAGGCAATGGGGCTTAAAAAAATAAAATGAGCTGGAGAAGGAAATGCCAACTACTCCATTCTCTCTGTCAAGAAAACTCCAAATGGGGTCAGGAAGGGTCGGACACAATAGAAATGATTTAATGACAACAAACTCCAGGAAGAAAAGGAAGGAAGATTACATATAAAAGTGAAGATGATAGAAAAACAAAAACTATCAAGAAAAAAAATTATGACAAGAATGACAAAAGTATTTTTAGTGCTTGAAATATAAGCTATCTGGTGTGTATGATCCTGAAATGGGACATTTGAAATAATAGTTTAATATTGACTACTTAAGTCACATAACTTCTCCATGTTCTAAACAATTCTAAGATTCCAAGTTGCAGAGAAGATATAGATCAGCTTTGGCAAAGGGTACCTTTCATTCCAGCATTCATTGGTTCAATCCCTAACCTCATTCCTATCATGGTGTACTCTGATTATCATGAAAGGTGGCGTTTAGTCACCGATGATCTCTCGTAAAATTCTTGTATATATTGGCTCTCTTTGGCTAATCCCTTTCTGTTTTACCCATAACTTTTGCCCCATAAATATTTCTTCACTTTCTTTCCTAAAGAAAATAAATAAAGAAGAAGACTTGCCTAAGGTCATACAGCTAGGAATTTTCTGAGGTCAGATTTCAACCCAGGACCTCTTGTTTCCTATCTGCTAAGCCACCTAGCTGTCCATTATAGATATAAATATATATATATATATATATGTGTGTGTATGCATATATATATGTATATTTATAAAGTGATTGTCATATAGTAAATAGATTCTTGATCTTGGAGCCTGGAAGGCTCTAACCCTACCTCTGAGATATATTGGCTATACAACCCTGGAAAAGTTATTTAACCTATTACTGGAAACATTCTAAGAGTATAAATTTCAGAGAAGTTAGAGGGTCTTTACTCTTTTCAGAGATTTTTATATTGATGAAATAATGGGTCCAGTCCCTATTTCCTAAATAAGTGTTATTGCTGCCATAACCATGTTTTCTAGACTATAACACTGAACACATAATCTGATTAGGGGTCATAGATTTAGAACTAAAATGTTTTACAGACCCTGCACTCTTCAGATAAGGAAACTAAAGTCCAGAGAAGTTAAGTAACTTGCCCAGTGTCACACAGTTTCCAAGGCTGCATTTGAAACCCATGACCAATGCCCACCTCAGACAATGACTTCCATTGTGCAATGTTGAGCTTGTTTTTCTAATTTTGTGAACATATATATATATATACATATATATATATATATCTTACTAAAGTATAAAAAATTAAATTGCTTGTAGTTGAGCTTTTAAAAGACTTCATTATTATAGTGCCTTGACCAGACACAGATCCTGGAAAAAAAACAACTATAAGGTAGTGGATAGCTTCAAATTCAGAAGGACTTGTTTCTCAGATTTCTAAAAATAGAAGGTCCCATTGTGTGAGAATTATCTCCCTAAAGGTTTAGAGCTAGATGAGAAACTTGTTCAAAAGTAGGTCATTTTTAACTGGAAAGAAATATGAGTCTTCTTAAAAAATCCTGGCAAATAATTTAGGGGTCAGAGGTAGCAATCATGTGTGAATACGTGTGCATCTATGTGTATATTTTTATGGAAGGAGAAAGTAACATTACCTTCATAAACCTAATATATCAAGGTAAACATCATTACTCAGTAGACAGGTTCAAAGTTCTACTGCTGTTGGCAAAGCAGGATGGGTGGTCATCTATATGTTATGATTGGTGAGTTGCTGCAGAGGAGGCAACATGGGATATTGGAATGTGCACAATGTGCATAACAGATAAATAATAAGTGTCTGTTGGTTTATTGTATTGGAGTCAAGACACCTTAGTTCTAACTAAATCCCATGCTTGACTAATTGTATGGTGGTGGGTAAGTTGTTTAATTTCTTTAAGTCTCAATTTCCCAAATTCCACAATAAAAATCATAACATCTGCATTACCCATTTGGCATAGTTGTTAAGAAAGAACTTTACGAATTTTGAAGCAATATAAAAGTAACAATTATTTCTATTGAGGCCTTGTTTACAAAAACATCTTCTCCTGATGGCCCTCTACAGTGCTCCAAATTCTAACATTCTGAATTGATTCCTTGGAGTCATTATTTCAAAGATTCACCTGAAAAAATTCAAGCGCCATCAAGAAGAATGAATATTAATTCACACCATCTTAGGGACATTTGGGATCTTTTTCCTTGGTTAAAGAAAAACTGGAGCTATGTAAGATTAGTGGATGCCATGGTTCAATATTCAAAGATGAGATCTTATAAAGGAGAAAAGGGCACAAATGCAGAAACTTTCTCAATTCTGACTAGCCATACCACTTGAACAAATCTATTTGTCAATAACAGAGGGCATACTTGCCAAACTTACCTTAATATTCTTACCTGAGGTCAATCCTTTGAAGAATTAAAAATCCACTTGCAGCAGCTCTCAAAGATTGAAATGACATGGTTTCCCATGCCACTGGCAATTAGAGTCATGAGACCCAAGTTAACTAAAGTTAATGAGAGAAAAGCAGATTTTGCTTAGGGAGATTAAAAATATAATGTGCACTATTTAAGGATATTGTAGGTAAGAAAGGTTCTGAAGAAATTGACTAAATTCTCATTGAATTATTTAATTTCCTTTATTGTTAGAGTGGAGTATGATTAACAAGCAAGCAGAAATGCTGAGCATAACAATATTAAAACTTCTCTGTTTCTTCACCTGTAAAATGGAAGGGGTTAGACTAGATATGGCTTCTGAGGTTCCATTTCTAGAATGGAGATCTTATATTCCTATATGTCTGTTGGTTTGTATGTTTGTTTGTTTTTTCCTGAGTCTACTGAAATCCATTTGTAGAGGCAAGACATGAGATGTGTGCCTCAAGGCATTTTTAATGGTTACGAAGGAAGGAGATGAAATATATCTAGGTCACATCATCAAAACATAAGAAATGAAAACCTTCATATACTTTTCCCCCTCCCTTCCAATTATTTATTGGGTCCCTACAAATTAGCACTGTACTCTGTGAGAAATTCAAGGGAATATATAGATCTACTGGAAAATAGGCTTAGCAAAAGTAAACCAAAGTCCTAAAGATCAAGAGAGATCTTCTGTGTGTCTCCATTTCACAAATGATATAGCTGGCTTCCTCTTTTACTTCAAAAAGTGAATGCAATTTAGTTGAAATTATCATGAAGGTTAAATTTTGAAGTCAATGTGTATGTAAGGGGGAAATAATAGTCAAAATTACCTATGAAAATCCATTAAATCACCCTAAAGTAACAGGCAGCCACAAAAGGGATATTCTCTCTCTCTCTCTCTGTCTCTCTGTCTCTCTCTCAACAAATGATTATTGAATTTCTACTATTTATAAAGCACTGTAAGAGATACAAATAATAAGACATCTACCCTGCCTTCAAGGAGTTTACAGCATATTTTTGAAACAAAGTATAAATGCCTCTAATATTAAATAACTGTGTAAAAGCTAAATTGTTCAAGCAATCACAAGGCAATAAGTGATAAATTGCCAAATGATTGAGACAATAAGTGCTAAGAAATCAAAGAGTAGATGATGGGTTAATCTACCTGCTTGGATAGAAAGATTCACAAGCTTGACCTTAAAGAATGGATGAAAATTGGGTAAACATAACCAGAGCAAAAATATACAACAAGAGGGCCATCCCAGGATGGAATTCTTTAATGCATCTGTTAGCAATTAGCGGATCTAAAAAGATTAATTGGTGAAAAGAGCTTTGTCAAATTCACAACTGGTGGAAGTCTGGAATATTTGGAACCTTCAAGTTGCTAGGGCTTCACTCTCTTGTTGATGTGTGAGAAACAAATGAGGCAAGGGAAAGGAAGAAGGAGAGGGATCCTATGTTGCTATGTTGCTATGTTGCCTCTAAATACTTGATGTAACATAACTATATTATAGAGTGCTTAAAATTCAGTGAATTAGAAAGTCATATCTGAGTTTGGGAAACAACCTTGTGGATGTCAGATACCAGAATCAATTTCCTTATCATAAAGATAATTTCTTTTGTTGATATCTAAAATTTATTTTTTTAGAAAAATTTTTCCATGGTTACATGATTCATGTTCTTACTCTCTCCCCCCCAACCCCGCCCACCCGTAGTCAACGTGTATTTCCACTGCTTTCTTCACGTGTCATCAATCAAGACCTATTTCCATATTATTGATAGTTGTACTAGGGTGGTCATTCATAAAGAACTGATGATGCCAGTATGACAAGATGTCTTTATGAAGAAAGCAATTTGTAACAAAGAGCAAGTATATTTAAGATGGTTAATAAGTCTTCAGGTGAGGGGAAAAGAACGTGAGGAGAATGTACTTATACTAGGTGTGTGGTGTCAAAATCTGGGAAATTGGAAGCAAAGCCAAGAGGAAAATCAAAATTAGCTGACCTAGACCCTTCCCCAAATTAAAAGCCCTGGGAGAAACTCAGCAATGGGAGAATTAAGCTGTCATGGTGGTGGGATACTCCAAGAGTGAGAAGACTATAAGTGAAGATAGATATTGTAGGATAAGGAGGCCTGGGTGGTGAGAAAAGTTCCAGGGTTAGATGGCAGCTGGAGCATGGAGGTAGGGCCCAAAGGGTCAGATGCAGAGCCAGAAGAGGAACAATTATAAATTAACACATGAGCAAGGACTCTAGGTAACTGTTGAAGGAAAGCAAAAATAGAGAATGATCAACATGACATTAGTACTAGGTGTATTGTATCCCCATCAGATTGTAAGCTGTTTGGGAATAGACACTGTCTTCTTTTATTTTTTTGTTTATATTTCATGTATTTAGTACAGTGCCTGGTACGAGTAAATACTAAATATATGGTTTCTGAGTTAAATCACATTGAAGATAACATATAAAGTACTTTTCAGCCCTTAAAACACTATGTAAATTTTAACTGGTAGTATGAGGAGTAATAATAATTTGGATTTTTACATCCAACTGTTGTGATAACTTCTTTTTCTCATATTGATCTATTTAATTAATATCTACTATAATTTCTATTCATATATATTCCCTGACAGTTTTTATTTGTTACCATTCATTCCCAGACTTATTCAATATATATACTGCCCTATGAACTTCCTTAATATATACACTGCCCTATGAGCATAATATTATTTATTACTGACCAACTTCTCAAGGTCATTTCAAATTATATTTTGATAATCTAATCCAAGGTGACCTCTTCCAACTTGGATCCATCCATGAAACTTTATGATTGTGTCCCATATTTTATTATCCAAGCCAGTGATAAAATGTTAAGTATAACCACTCCTAGAAAGACTCTTGAAGAACTTCATTTGAGTTGTCCTTTTAGGTGACTGCCAAAACATTAATAATGACTCATCACCATCTAAGCCTTTCATGAATCAGCTCTGAGCCCACCTAAATTTCTAAACCATATTTCTTTTGATTTCTACTGAACATGAACTTGAATATGCTTATCAGATCTTAAATCTATTTGCTCCCACCATGAGGAGAAATCCAGGTTCTGTCTCATCTTTTTCGTAAAGATAAAGAGCAATAAAAAAACAAAGAGCAGATTAAAAACTGGTGAGTAAACATACAAACAAACACTAATTCAGGATAATTTAGCATCAAATATTTAGAGTATTAATTTAATTTTAACAGAAGCTATAAAAATAAACTTGCATTACTATTGCCAGCTAAAAAGGTTCATCACAGCCTCCTCTACTTACCCATTTTGACTTAATGGCCACTAGAGTCATTGTCTTATTTTTCCCTTTGTTGCAGCTGCTATCAGACTGGAGAGGACTTTTGTCCAGGCTCCAAGAAGTCCAGACAAGGTCTCCAGAGGCTTTCTATTTTTCCTCCAGTTCCTTTTACTGACATTAATGATGAAGCTGCTTTGTCTGTGGCTCTGCCATGGTTCGTAATGCCTTAGTGACACGGCAGCTCCAGATGCATTAGATCAGCAGCTGATGCCAGCACGTGCTTGTCTAACACATACTTGAGATAGGTGACACTTCTTAATATTCAACCCATTCTGCACAATGGGGATTTGGAGCAATACACATTTTGATAATTTTTCCTATAGATTAAGATTTTTCCAAAATGCATGATTAAAAAATGTTATTTGCCATGTTTATCATGCCAGTGAGGGCAGTACATGTCTGAAAGAAAATGTATCCCAGAGTTCTTGTTTAGAAATGGTAATTAATTTTACAGTCAACAGTGGTATGACACACTGTCTCTTATTAGACGTCCATTGTGGCTTCCTGCCAGTCCTTTGTAAGAATGTTAATTGACGTCCAGAATTAAGCAACCTCTTTTCTGTGTTTTAAAACAAAAAGATTTTTCTAGTTAAAAGGACTCATCGACACCCTTTTAAAATGCTAAATATTGTATTTTTATAATACCAGTAGACGATGGATGTGCTTTAAAAAAATCTTCTATTATAACATTAATTTAACATCATTTTATTCCCTCTTTTCCTAAATCTCTTTTCTAGCAGTTACTAACTGTATGAACCTGGTCAAGTCAATTAAGTGCTCTAGACCTTAGTCTATCTTATTTGGCCTACAGACCTTCAGTGGTTTGTTACAGTCTTAAATCAATGATAATCAAAACACTATATAGTTCCATAGGCCAAACTTGGCCCATTCTAATTTTCCCCAGCTCAAACATTTTAGACACCTTCTTCTTGGTACTGGCAGAGAATGGTATCTGTATTTCTAGAATGCTTTATTGAGAACCCTAAGAATTAGTGTTTAAAAGGAATACACATAATGATATGTGTGAAAATATATGCAGAAATGAAAAATTACCTGGAGCCTTAAAAATTCCCCTTTTTAAAAATTTACTTTGTCTTATATTAGTTGTTTGCCTTTAAACATAATTTTTCATTATTATTAAATAGTAGTAGCAATATATAATATTAATGTTTTATATTAATAATAATTTCTAAAAATAACTAACATATTGATTGCATTTTGTCTTTGTTACAACATTATGAAGTAAGTTCAAGAAATGTGCTCCCAAAACTCACTAATAATACTTGCAACCATGCCTTTTGTATCAAACCCAATGGGTTATTTTTCCCTTTATTGGCTCATTCTCTCAGCCAATCAAGAAAGTTCCATGATGGTATAGTGAATTTGTGGGACTAGCTCATATTACAACATAATCAGTTAAGTAATTAGATCTCTACCTTCCTTTCCTCTCAAAGTAAGAAAATTTACACATTCCTAGAATTTGAATAGCTTTTCTGCAACACATAGATCCCCTTAAAAAATTCACAATCAATACTCCTTTCTTTGTCCTCCCCATTAATAATGATAGTTTTAGTAAAATGAAAATTAAAAGTATAAGAATAATTCATGTTTGGTTCCTCTTTGCTTTTACTCTACCTTCTCTAACTTTCTAAATATCTCTTTTTTATGTCAAAGGACCTAGTTTTGATTCAAACTCTGCAACCTAACAGCAGTGTCACCTTGGGTAAGTTGCTTAACTTTACTAAGTTTCTATTTCCTTGCCTCTAAACTGGGAATATGAAATGGAAATGTGATGGGAAGAACAACATGTGACATCTCTCTGCAGGACCACTGAAAGGCAGGGGTTACAACTGTATTAGAAACAATCTATTACTGTCATAGAGCAAAAACATCAAACAAAAAATAAAACTCCCAAAGAGCAGATTGGTTCCCACAGGACCTTCAGTAACTGATCAGAAGTCTGAGGAATACACCAAGGTTGTGGCTATTTGGAAAAGGATAGAAAAGTCAAATGTGGAACCATCAGTTACAGATCTACATTGGCTCAGTAATAATAAGGGATGACAGATTTGAATGCAGAACAGATAAAACATGGAGGAAATAAAACACTTTTCTGTTAAGGTTATTGTAAAGAACAAAAAGATTAGACAGAGAGATAGATGGACAGAGAGATATAGAAGCAACATAGAGTGAATAAAATGCTGGCCTTGAAGTAAAAAAAGACCTGGGTCCAAGTGTTGCCTCTAACACATACTAACTTTATAACTAAGACCAAGAGTCCATCCTGGATAGAGTTTCCATTACAAACATTTACCAACCTGAGTTCCAGGTTAAGATGTTGGCAGAGTAAAAAGCAGCTACTTAATCTCTCCTAACCAAAGCATATAGGACTCCTCAAGGGGACATAAAAACAAATGCAGACAAATGAAGGGACCCCACAACAGGGTGCAGCATTGAAGGTATGTGGAATCGGGGCATTTCCACTCTATAAAGGGGTGAAATAGTTCTCACTAAAACACGAGTTGAGGAAGCCCCTCCCCCATCCCCCACACCACGTACGACACCAAGGCCAGCTCACAAGAGTTAAAGCAGGTTTGGGGCACCCATTAAGTCATTGGCAACTCCAGGGCCTGTTCCTGAGAGCAGCAAGACTTAGGACCCCAAGAGGCTAAAGAACACACACGGACTTTGAATACAGACCCTGAGCTCTGGCACTGGTGAAGGCATTGACTTAGGGGCGGACAAGGATCTTGAGCACAGGCTTGGACCTCTAGTGGGAACCCTGTGCAGACAGGAGCATGGCTGTGGAAGCAGAGCCCAGAGACTATTAAAGGAGCCTCGGGCAGAGGGGCAGGTGGGGGGACCACGAGGAGGCTTGACCCCGAGAACAACGAGACCTGAAACCTCGGGAGCCTAGAGAGTGCAGACATACCCAGAGTGTGAAGATAAAACTGAGAAGGCACTGGGCTAACAACAATGGCAAGCCAAAATCAGAAACCCCAGAAGAGAAATATCAAGAAGAAATCTGTAACACTCAACAACTTTTACACAGAGAAAATCCAGACAACAGAGCAAAGAGCAGAGGAGAACAAAGAAGGAATCATATCCAAACCTTCCCAAAATAATGAAAACTGGTCACAAGCTATTGAAGAGTTCAAATCAGAGATGATGAGAAAGATGGAAGAGATCTGGCAAGAAAATAACTGTTCAAAAGGCAGAATTTTGCAATTAGAAAGTGAGGCTCAGAAATCAAATGAATTGATAAGCAAATTGAACACCAGAAATGACCAGATTGAAAAGGAAAACCAGTCCCTAAAGGCTAGACTTGACCAATTAGAAGATAATGATCTCTCAAGACAGCAGGAACAAATAAAACAAAGTCAAAAGACTGATAAAATAGAAGGAAAAGTGAAATATCTCACTGAGAAATTGACAGATCAAGAAAACAGGTCTAGAAGAGACAATCTGAGAATCATTGGTCTTCCTGAACAAGCAGAAATTAATAGAAATTTGGACTCCATACTAAAAGAAATTCTTCAGCAAAATTGCCCTGAAGTTCTCCAACAAGAGAGCAATATAGACATTGAAAGGATCCATAGATCACCCTCTACATTAAACCCTGAAAAGTCAACCCCCAGGTATATAATAGCCAAATTCAAGAGCTTCCAAGTAAAAGAAAACATTTTACATGAAGCCAGAAAGAAACAATTGAGATATCAAGGAGCACCAATCAGGATCACACAGGGTCTGGCAGTCTCCACACTAAAAGATCACAAGGCTTGGAATATGATATTCAGAAAGGCAAGAGAACTGGGTCTTCAACCACCGAACAACTATCCATCAAAACTGACTACATACTTCCAGGGGAAAGTATGGGCATTCAACAAGATAGAAGATTTCCAAGCATTTGCACAGAAAAGACCAGGACTAAATGGAAAGTTTGATATCCAACCACAAAATTCAAGAGAAACATGAAAAGGTAAATAAGAAACAGAGATGAAAGAAAGAAAACTCAGAATTTTTCAATTTGCCTCTTTAAGGGCTTCAATAAGATCTAATTATCTGTATTCCTATGTGGAGAAATGCTATGTATAATTCTCTGTAGTGAACTCTATTATATTATATATTATATATAACTCTATTATAGTATTCACTATTATAGTAATCAGAAGAATAATTCATAGGCAGAGGTTGGAATACTAAATGGTCTAAGATGATATGGGGGGTGGGAAAGACAGGGATGAATAGTAGGGGACACCAAGAGAAACTTGAGTGAATAAGAAAAATAGGATGTTTTATTACACACAAAGAGGGCATGGAAAGGGGAGGGGACAAATACTATTATAAGAAGGAGAAGAAGAGAGCATTAAGAGGTAATATTTAAACCTTACTCGCAGTGTAATTAACCCGGAGAGGGAAAAGTAGTTATATTATCCATTGGGATATAAAACTCTATCTAACCCTACTGAGAAAGTCAGAAGGGATAAACCAAGAGGAGCAGGGGAGTGGGGAGGTCAAAAAAGGGAGGGGAGAAGAAGGGGAAGAGAATTCATTAGGCCTTTAAAAATAAAAAGAAAGGAATAAGAAGGGAGGGAGTAGAAAGGTAAGTCAATCAAGGGAGGGGATAAGGGTTACCAGCTTAAAGCAAACCACTGGTTTAAAAGGAAATAGTGTAAGAAGAAGAGGTAGAACTAGGGGAGGATACAAAAATGTCAGTGAATGCACAACTTATAATTATAACTCTGAATGTGAATGGAATGAACTCTCACATAAAACGGGAGCAAATAGCAGAGTGGATTAGAAACCAAAATCCTACCATATGTTGTCTACAAGAAACACATATGAGGCGGGTGGACATACACAAGTTTAAGGTTAAGGGCTTGAGCAAAATCTTTTGATCGTCAAATGAGAAAAAGAGGGCAGGAGTCGTTATTATGATTTCTGACAAAGCCAAAGTAAAAATAGATATGATTAAAAAAGACAGGGAAGGTCATTATATCCTGATTAAAGGCAGTACAGACAATGAGCAAATAACAGTGCTCAATATGTATGCACCAAATGGCATAGCATCCAAATTCATAAAGGAGAAACTGGCAGAGCTCAAGAAGGAAATAGATAGCAAAACCATAATAGTGGGAGATCTAAATATTCCTCTGTCAGATTTAGATAAATCAAACCAAAAAAATAAATAAGAAAGAGGTAAGAGAGGTGAAAGAAGTCCTAGAAAAATTAGATTTAATAGATATGTGGAGAAAAATAAATAGGGACAAAAAGGAACACATCTTCTTTTCAGGTGCATATGGTACATTCACAAAGATTGACCATGGAATAGGACATAGAAACATTGCAAACAAATGCAAAAGAGCAGAAATAATAAATGTAACCTTCTCAGATCATAATGCAATAACAATAATAATTAGTAAGGGCACCTGGACAGGCAAATCAATTGGAAATTAAATAATATGATTCTCCAAAACCAATTAGTCAAAGAAGAAATGATAGAAACAATCAACAATTTCATTGAAGAGAATGACAATGATGAGACATCCTACTAAACTCTGTGGGATGCAGCCAAGGCACTACTCGGGGAAATTTATATCCTTGAGAGCATATATTAACAAATTAGGGAGGGCAGAGATTAATGAATTGGGCATGAAACAAAAAACTAGAAAGCAAGCAAATTAAAAATCCCCAGATGAAAACTAAATTAGAAATACTAAAAATCAAGGGAGAAATTAATAAAATCAAAAGTAAAAGAACTATTGAATTAATAAATAAGACTAGAAGCTGGTATTTAAAAAAACAGATAAAATAGACAAAGTACTGGTCAATCTAATAAAAAAAGGAAAGAAGAAAACCAAATTGACAGTATCAAAAATGAAAAGGGAGACCTCACCTCTAATGAAGGGGAAACTAAGGCAATCATTAAAAACTATTTCACCCAATTATATGGAAATAAATATAACAATTTAGGAGATATGGATGAATATTTACAAAAATATAAATTGCCTAGATTAACAGAAGAAGAAATAGAATACCTAAATAATCCCATATCAGAAAAAGAAATTGAACAAGCCATTAAAGAATTCCCTAAGAAAAAATCGCCAGGGCTTGATGGATTCACAAGTGAATTCTATCAGACATTCAAAGAACAATTAATCCAAATACTATACAAACTATTTGATATGATAAGCAAAGAAGGAGTCCTACCAAATTCCTTTTATGACACAAATATGGTACTGATTCCAAAGTCAGGGAGATCAAAAACAGAGAAAGAAAACTACAGACCAATCTCCCTAATGAACATAGATGCAAAAATCTTAAATAGAATACCAGCAAAGAGACTCAAGCAAGTAATCAAGAAGATCATCCACCATGATCAGATGGGATTTATACCAGGAATGCAAGGATGGTTCAACATTAGGAAAATCATCCACATAATTGACCATATCAACAGTATAACAAACAAAAATCACATGATTATCTCAATAGATGCTGAAAAAGCCTTTGACAAAATACAGCATTCATTCCTATTGAAAACCCTGAAATGTATAGGAATAGAAGGACCTTTCCTAAAAATAATAAACAGTATATACCTAAAACCATCAACAAGTATTATATGCAATGGGGATAAATTAGAAGCCTTTCCATTAAGATCAGGAGTGAAACAAGGATGCCCATTATCACCTCTATTATTCAACATAGTACTAGAAACACTAGCAATAGCAATTATAGAAGAAAAAGAAATTGAAGGTATCAAAATAGGCAAGGAGGAGACTAAGCTATCACTCTTTGCAGATGATACGATGGTATTTTCTTAAAAAAATCCTAGAGAATCAACTAAGAAGCTGGTAGAAATAATCAACAACTTTAGCAGAGTTGCAGGATACAAAATAAATGCACATAAATCATAAGCATTTCTATATATTTTCAACACACTAGAGCAGCAAGAGGTAGAAAGAGAAACAACATTTAAAATCACCCTAGACAATATAAAATACTTAGGAATCTATCTACCAAAACAAACACAGCAATTATATGAAAACAACTACAAACCACTTTCCAAACAAATAAAACTAAATCTAAATAACTGGAAAACCATTGGTTGCTCATGGGTAGGATGAGCTAAGATAATAAAAATGAACATTTTACCCAAATTAATTTACCTATTTAGTGCCATACCTATCAAACTACCAAAAAACTTCTTTACTGAATTAGGAAAAACTATAACAAAGTTCATTTGGAATAACAAAAGATCAAGAAT
>NC_058130.1:315249819-315317802 GCF_016433145.1 Gracilinanus agilis | reverse complement strand
ATGTGGCAAAATTGGGACATTAATGCATTGCTGGTGGAGTTGTGAACTGATCCAACCATTCTGCCTGGCAATTTGGAACTATGCTCAAAGGGCTATAAAAAATGCCTGCCCTTTGATCCAGCCATACCATTGTTGGGTTTGTACCCCGAAGAGATCATAGATAAACAGACTTGTACAAAAATATTTAAAGCTGCACTTTTTGTGGTGGCAAAAAAACTGGAAAGGGAGGGTATGTCCTTCAATTGGGGAATGTCTGAACAAATTGTGGTATATGCTGGTGATGGAATACTATTGTGCTCAAAGGAATAATAAACTAGAGGAATTCCATGTGAACTGGAAAGACCTTTAAGAACTGATGCAGAGTGAAAGGAGCAGAGCCAGAAGAACACTGTACACAGAGACTGATATTCTATGGTAAAATCGAATGTAATGTACCAGCAGCAATGCAATGACACAGGACAGCTCTGAGGGATTTATGGTAAAGAACGCTACCCACATTCAGAGGAAGGACTTCAGGAGAGGAAACACATAAGGAAAACAATTGCTTGAACGCATGGGTCGGGGTGGACATGATTGAGGGTGTGGACTCGAAACTACCACACCAATGCAACTAACAACAATATGGAAATAGGTCTTGATCAATGACACATGTTAAAACCAGTGAAAATGTACATCAGCTATGGGTGGGGGAAGTGCAGGGGGTGAAGGGGAATGTAGGAGCATGAATCATGTAACCATGTTAAAAATGAATATTAATAAATGTTTAAAAAAATTTTACCAACCTGACAAAATTGTGACTATATGAAAATACACAGACATGTAAATTTTTATTTAGCACCCTGAACATAGCAGATAATTAAGAAATATTTATTTGATGAACTGAACTGAATTTCAACATGTTTGAAAGCTCATGACTTTCCTAAAAAGGAATTTTTTAATTTTTAACTTTTAAATTTTAATTGTATTTATTTAATTAAATAATTTAGAATATTTTTTCATGGTTACATGCATCATGTGCTTTCCCTTCCCTCCTCCCATTTCCCTTTATTTAGAATAAGTTTTTGCAAAAGTTCTTCCTTCTTTCCTATATTCTAATACCTCCCATAGCCAATGAGCAATTCCACTGGGTTTTACATGTTGTCATTGATCAAGACCTATTTCCTTATTATTAACATTTGCACTAGAGTGATCATTTAGAGTCTGTATCCCCAATCATATCCCCATTGATCCATGTGATCAAGCAGTTGTTTTTCTTCTGTGTTTCTACTCCCACAGTTCTTTCTCTAGATGTGGATAGCATTCTTTCTCATAAGTACCTCAGAATTGTCCCGGATCACTGCATTGCTGCTAGTAGAGAAGTCCATTGCATTTTATTGTGCCACAGTGTATCAGTCTCTATGTACAATGTTCTCCTGGTTCTGCTCCTTTCACTCCACAACAATTCCTGGAGGTCTTTCCAGTTGACATGGAATTCCTCCAGTTCATTATTCCTTTTAGCACAATAGTATTCCATCACCAGCAGATATCACAATTTGTTTAGCCATTCCCCAATTGAAGGACATCCTCGTATTTTCCGATTTTTTGCCACCACAAAAAGTGAAGCTATAAATATTTTTGTACAAATCTTTTTCCTTATGATCTCTTTGGGGTATAAACCCAGCAGTGGTATGGCTTGATCAAAGGGCAGACACTCTTTTAGTGCCCTTTGGGCATAGTTCCAAATTGCCTTCTAGAATGGTTGGATCAATTTACAACTCCACCAGCAGTATAATGGAATTTTTTAAATCTGTAAATAGTAAATAGCATCAGAACTCATACGTGAGCACATTAAAAAAACCAAATCCAATCCCTTTCCCTCTCCAATTGGTCTCTGCCCTCTAAGGACTTTATTGTATTTCAAACTTAAGAGTATTATCATGAGTGTTCTCTGCAACAAGAGGACAACATTCAGGGTTTATCAGAATCAAACAATCTATGTTGTGGTGAGTCCTACCTTCCTTGTCTACTTCGCTACATAGGCCAACATCACTCCAAATATTAGCTGCACTTTAGTGTTAAATTCAGCCCCAAGTCACAATACCACTTTAGACTTATTTCCTAAGGAGATCAGGGGAAAAGAGAAAGAAGAAATATATTCCAAAATATTGAAATCAGCTCTCTTTGTGATGACAAAGAACTGGAAATTGAAGGAATATACATCAATTGGGGAATGGCTAAACACTACTATGCCATTAGAAAAGACCAAAAGGTTAATTTTAGAAAAACATGGAATGACCTACATAAAATTATAAAGAGTGAAATGAGTAGGACAAGAGAACATTACATATAACAAAAGAAATATTGTTTGAAAAATGAGTTGTGGGGGGCAGCTGGGTATGACAAACAAAGGTAAACTTTCAGAGTATCTAAGGAAACTGAGTCTGTGCAGGTGCTCTTTTTAAATCCACAGTTATAGTGCAGATAACTTTAAAGTCAAGAGCAAGCTGGTGAGGTATTTCCTAATCTTATTTTGTTCATTACTTTTGTTAAAAAGGACAGGTTGACAATATCAAGAAAGCAATCTGGGGGGAGGGGGTCAGCTGGGTAGCTCAGTGGATTGAGAGTCAGGACTAGAGATGGGAGGTCCTAGGTTCAAATCTGGCCTCAGACACTTCCCAGCTGTGTGACCCTGGGCAAGTCAGTTGACCCCTATTCCCTACCCTTACCACTCTTCCACCTATAAGTCAATACACAGAAGTTAAGGGTTTAAAAAAAAAAAAGAAAAGAAAAATGAGTTGTGTATGTCCATCTCTAGAGGAACAGTTGATAAATAGAAATAAGTTAGGCATAATTATTTATATATATATACATATGCATATGTATATATACATGCATATATATAGTCAAACAATGCTTTCTCAAGTGAAGGGAAGAAAGGCATGGAGTTAACTCAATATAACTCAATATAACAAATTATTTTTAAAGTGAAAAGAAGGATTCTAATTCATTCTAGAGAAAGACAGTGAGATACTGTGGGCTTAGATTTAAAGGATCTGCACTTGAATCACAGCTCTGACACTTACTACCTATATATCTTTTGTCAATTCAGCTTAACCTCTTGAGCCTCATTCTCATTTATCAGAGAAAGGCAACATAGTATAGCATAAAAGTATAAGCTTTAGAGTAAGAAAACCTGAATTCCAGTCATGTTCCTATCACTTACTACCTATTTAATTTTTAAATAAGTCTCTTAGATCCTGAGCCTGTTTCCTCATCTATAAAATGAGTGAGTTGGACTAAATAGCATATAAAAATAAATGTCAGGCATTAATCTATGATTCTATGGTTTATAAAATTAAAAATTTGGACTAGATGGATTCAAATGTCCCATCTAGTGTTACCTCATTGACCCAATGACGGTTAAATATTCTTCTTGGCCTCATTGCTCCTTGGTCCTAGCTTCTACAGCTCTTCCTACTTGAACCCAGTCCTTTTCTGGGTTCCATTACTCTCCTGCTCCCCTTCCTACCCTACCTCCAACTACTTGTGTTCCAACTCTTCCTATGTTGGCTCAAGAGCTATTTGCCAATGTGCCATTGCTTCTATACTATGTCATTTCTACTTCCCTGGACAGATGGACTTCTCAAGTTTTTCTTTTTAAGGAACTGAATATATCCCTACATAGGCTCTTCCTCGTCTATCCAACTTTTTTTTCTCTTCATTGTTCCATTCTGTAGAAAATTTGCATGGACCTCCTTTAAAAAGTCAATGCCTAGGAAGTTGATCAAATGGATGAACCATCCATGAATTTTATTATCAATTTGATTGCAACAGGGCTACCAATATGCAATACAAGGTGGTGGACTCCTACCTTGTCAAAGAGTTGGTCTTATACAGGGAATGTCACACTCTCTTCAGGAAGCAATGTAGAGAGGCTTTGCTAATGCCCCATGTTTCTTAACAATAATGAAAGATTCGCTGAGTTTTTAATGTGGCAAAAAGGCTAAAAGATATATAGGTTCTAGTCTTGGCCCCTTTGCTAGATATTATGTTAAGCAAGTCATTTTACCCTCTTACTGTACCCTGTGTTGCTTTTAAGCATATATGGAAGCTTCCCGATGAAACAAGCAAAGGGCCCCCACTTATCCTTCAGAATTAACCAAAGAAAGAGTTCAGGAGTTTGAAAGAGGGAAAAGGCTTTAAAATTAATAATAAATTTCCATTTAAAATTTTAATAGGCTTAGAAAAGATGGGTTATCAGCATATGAAACATAAAAATAAACTGAAAATGGTTTCTTCATTTTTAGCCAAAAGAAGTGCTTCCTGACTTTTAGAACTTTCAGGTATATGTCAGCGATGAAGGAGAGCTCAGTGGGATAGACACCTGCTGCCGTCCTCTTCCCCCACTGCTCAATCATCTCTCCAGTCTATTTAACCAGGATGGGAAGTAGCAGAGAAATAGGTAACCCTATAACCCTTATTCAACTTAATTATCAAGTTCTTGACCCTCTTATAAAGTTGTGTTGATTGGGTACATGGTCACATACTGTTTGAATAAATAGGAAGTTAGCAAGTATACTTCTCAGGTAAGATTATTAGTCACTGGGCCTTATCATTTGATTCAAGATCTAAAAGTCCTTACCATCTGCTCTGGTACTATGTGTTCTGGACCACTAGATATTTACAAAATTCCTGACTAGGTACCCTAAGGTCTTCCTATCTTTTCTGAAGCTGCTTTCAATTATCTGTTTTGTCTTCTAATTAGAATATAAACACCATAAGAGCAGGTACTGTCTTCCTCTTCTATCTATATCTACAATTCTTGACACACAGTAAGTGCTTAATAAATGCTCATCCATTCCGTTTATTTCTCTTAAGAAAATGACCCTCAGTTTTCTTATCTATTAAGTGGGAAATTTGATTCTTATACTATTTATCTCACTGGGTCTTAAAACTGAATGAGATAATATGTGCAAAAGCCATTATTGCTGCTATTATGGCAATAATAGCAATAACCAATAGCTATTAAAATGAATATTATATACTACTACTAATATTCATAATGATATTTGAATATCCATAATTTGTATATGATAAAGAGAACTGAGCAAAAATCTGAGGGGAATTATTATTTTCATATACATATTTTTGCACCTGCATAGAAATAGCAATTCTTTTAATCTTATTAATCTTATTTTCCTTCATTTGCAATTAACCTTAAGAGACATCTTTCACTTTAATATGTTTATTTTGTGAAGAATTTTTATATCATGAATTCATAAAAGTAATAAAAATGTCTTAATTTGTGATGGTGCCATGCAAAGAGTATACTAGAGTAAGTTAAAAACTGCTCATGACAGCCAGTTGTTAATTTTCATTATGACCAGTTGCACCTGAGACATCAGCAAATGCCACAAATCATGTTTTAATTTACTGTTTTGATTGCCTAACTTAAGAAAATAAAGGGGAAAATGTTAATAATGAAGATTAAATTTAAGTGTGTCCTACATGCATTTTTGTGAGCCCATTGTTAAACATTGACAATTATAATGATGCCCCATGCTATCAGAGATTTTTCTTCAAGATACTTTATTTGAGATTGATTTAATTTTCTTCCAATTATTGTTTATGTTCTACCACATTTTTCTCCTGATAGACTTTTGGATATGATGAAAAAATGATTCTACAAGTTCATAGTGCAGTTGTAATATGGGAATTTTAAAATTGGAAACTCTAAACATACTTCTTGATAATGATACTGTGAGGACCAAAATTGACATCATAAGAGCAACATTCATCTTTGTCCGAATGGCTGTCTTCCATTAGCCAAACATTCAGCATTTCTTTACTACTATCACTCTAATCCTGAGGTAGGAACAATATTTGTTTCACATAGGTTGGAATAAATTCCATATAAGGAGGCTAGAAGGCCATCTGGATTTGGCTGGTATAGAAGAGTGGAGAAATTAAATTTTCATCTCATGGAGAGCTGTTATACAGAGATCTGACAGAATTCCCATTGCCCAAAATAGGATGCCATTTGGATCAGACATTGCTGCTCTGGCAATATGGTGGAGTAAAGCAACATCTATTTTTTAAATTATATCCTTTTATTCCTTTACTCTAAGCAAAGTTATTAGTTGTATCTTATAATCCATAATATTTAATTGTGTTCAGATCCCACATCTCAATCCTGGCAGTCCCCTGAGCTATCTGACATACGGAAATGACCTATGGTGTTTGGTCAGCAAGATTGGATTGCAAATAAGTGAGAGGAGAAAAAGGACGAAAAGAATGTGCTTCCTACTATATGCCAGGCACTATGCACTCTAGCTTTTTTCAAATATTATTTTATTTTATCATCATAATAACACTGCAGTGTAGGTACTATTATTATCACCATTCTATAATCGAAGAAACTAAGACAGACTGAGGTTAAGTGCATTGAGAGAAAATGGGGAGGAAACTTTTATCAAATTATAACCATGTCCAGACAACATGCTAAACATCTTACAAATGTTGTCTTTTTGGATTCTCATAACAACCTTGGGAGATAGATGCTATTATTATACCTATTTTACATTTGAGGAAACTGAGGCAGACATTAAATGATCTTCCCAGGGTCCCACCACAAGTAAGTTTCTGAGGCTGAATTTGAATTAATGTAATCTTGACTCTAGGCCCAGTAATTGACTTACCCTAACCATACAGAGATCTTCAGATGATTAGTTGCTGAATATAAGTACCTTGCTTGGATGCAGCACTTTTACATGCATATGGGGAGCTTTATCAGTTCACTAAGGAGGATAATTCTACTGATTCTTTAGAATTGGTTCAATGAAAGCTTAAGGAACTTAACAGGAAGAATAAAAAGATTTTAAAAACCAATATTCCTTGTCTCTTCTTCATAGTTTTTTTTTTATTAAGCTTAGTTCATTAGCTTAAGGAAAATGAAAATAAATTGGGTTTGCATTCTCAGCAATTAGAGACAGTTATGAATGACCTTTTGAATTTGAAGCATCATCTCTTGAGGGCAGAGTTACATCTTCCTGACTTGGTTGCAGCATAGGTAAAGGGAAAAATGTTGATAGTGGTGGTAATAGAGAGGCCACAGGCAGAAAGCATGACCTCTTTGCCTCTGACTCAGTGATCCCATCAAAGAAGATGTTGAATCTTGCAAAGATCAGGGATATGAGAGAAAAGAATGGGAGTAAGAATGAGAATGTAGCCTGGGAATCAGTGGTATTAAGAGAGCTCAGACTTACTTAATGTGGCTTCCTTTCTCATGAGGCCAGGAGATGGAATGGCTTTTCCACCCAAAGCTTAGTTATTCAGTCCTATCTGACTCTTTATGACTCCATTTGTGGTTTTCTTGATGAAGATCCTAGAGCGGTTTGCCATTTCCTTTTCCAGCTCATTTTACAGATGAAGAAACCAAGGTAAACAGGGATAAGCAACTTGCCCAAGGTCACAAATCTACTGAGTGACTGAGACCAGAGTTGAACTCAAGAAGATGAGTCTTTTTTACTCCAGCCCACTGGACCACCTATCTACTCTATAAGCTTGGTAGATTGCAGAAAAAGTTTTATGAGTCATTAGGACAAAGGTTAGAGTGAATGTTATCTAATGGTGTGTGTTTGTGTGTGTGTGTGTGTGTGTGTGTGTGTGTGTGTGTGTGTGTAACTACTGAACTTCTTTTTCCTAGAGAGTTCCACACGTTTTGCAAAATTATAAAATATTTATGTTTCAAAGCCAGTATGACTAGATTCTGCCTTTTGGGTGGACCCTCTCCTGAGGGATACCAGGCTTTCATTATGAGCTTCCACTACACTAATATACAGTCTTAGGCAGATCAGTTTATGAAATTTGAGCAAAAGCTTGGTGCTTTTCCAGGCAAACATTGTTACCTCCATTAAGAGAAGTATGGGATATCCTAGGAATGGCCCTCTGTGCACTGACATTTTAGGTGGGTAGAGATACTTGATATTATGCCACGTCACCCTGTAATCAGTAAACTCCAGTGACTCTCCTATTATTTTTAGCATCAAATGTACCATCCAGTTTGGTTTTAAAATCCTTTAAAACTGGGCTTCCTCCCACCCTTCCAGTCTCCTTATATTTTAACCTCATCCAAGCACCTTCAGAAATACCTTCCTTCTTTTCTTTTCTCTCAAGTGATACTCTGTCTTCCATTCCCATGCTTTTCCTTAGCTGTTCTCCTATGCCTAGTATGCAGTCATCCTTATCTCTGCCTCCTAGTTTCATTGACTTCTTGGTTTCTTTTCAAAATCTGCTCAAAACTTTTTTTGAGCTTTATAGGAGCTCTTTACAGGAGCTCTTCCCTAGACTCTTCTCATGTTAGTACCTTCTCTCTCTAAAAAAAAAACACAAAACAAAACAAACAAAAAAAACATTTTTATCTATGTAAATATTGATATAAATATAGAAAGCAGACAGAGGTACAGGTACAGATGCAGAGAGAGAGAGATTCAACTATAGAGATAGAAATGATATAGTGTATACTATAAAATGGTGACAAGTATATGCACATAAGTATAATTTATGTACTACATGCAATTTTACATATATGCATATATTATACAAAAAAGATATGTATAAGATGCATATATAGTATATACTACAAATAGCAAGATATATCTATCTGATCTTTTATATCAACATCGAGTATATATAATATATGCTAAAAATGATGAGATATATCTCATAAATATATTTTATACATTTATATATATGCATATATATATAGTGTGTGACATGACTGAAATGAATGAACAAATACAGTTGTTTCTGTATTTGTCTGACTCTTCCTACTCCATTTTATTTTGCAGATGAAGAAACTGAGATAAACATAGTTAAGTTACTTGCCCAGGGTCACACAGCTAGTAAATCTGAATTCATGTCTTCCTCACTCCAGGTCTGGCATTCTGTCTACTGTGTCATCTGGTCTATATATGATATTGTATATCTCTATAGTTCTCTCTCTCTCTCATTCTCTATATCACTTATATCTAATAACATATGGCATATAGATATACATTATCACCATTTATAGTACATACTATCTGTAGCAATGTATCTATTCAATAGATATATCATATATCTATATCATAAAAATGTATATAAATATATAGATATGGCATGTATTATAAAATGATGAGATAGACATATAAATCTACAGATAGACATATTTCTGACCATTTTACAATGTATACTATCTATCTATCCACCTTATATTATAACTTTTTTGCATGCTGTCTCTACCATTAGAACGTTTGCTCTTTGAGGGTTGGAGTGGTGATTTTTACTTTCTCTCTGTTCTCAGTACCTAGTACAGCAGTGTTTGGCACAAAATAAGTGCTCCATAATTATTTGTTGATTGACTAACTTAAATGTTTATTGACTAAGAAGGAAAGGGATTCCCTGCAAACTTTTCTGATGGTCCAATCTCTTAGCAATATGGCTGATGTGAATGAGAGTTTTGCAGAATAAAGTAGGTAAGACCATTCATCTATCCTGATTCCTGGACAGTGACTATGGGCATGACTGAATGACCTAGGACCTGTAGTGGTTAATACTAATGGAAGAATTTTGTTTGTGGGGCATGTTACTACCCATCAAAATTATCATATGTACTCTAATGTACTGAATAGTCAAATTTATGCTCTTAGGAAAGTAGTAGAGACTAGGAATTGGAGCTATAATCAATTGGGCCATGGGAGTCACTGTGCTATGTTAATTGTGGGCATGAAACAAAATGATGTCTTTAACCAAGAAAGGTCAGTATGGCATGATCTCATATGATCCTCAATCTGAGTCCTACAGGGGAATTATTTAATTTACCATTTCCCCCCATATCAAGGGAGAAAATTCCTTAATGCAAGTGATAGCTATTGAGGATATGGCATTACAGTGCTAGTTAAGTCAACTACTATAGTAACCAACATCAATACTCTTAAAAAACACACTCTTCTTCCTTGTGGGCACCCCCTACATCATTGTCCCCACTCAGAGTATTCATTTCGCTGCATGCCACATCCAAAATTAGACCTGCTACCTTCACATGCTCTGTCTCCTATATTTTCTATCTCATATTATTTTTAGACAGCTAACACCATTGAAAAATGAAGTAGACTTTTGGAACAGTAGCTTTGTCATCATACACAATGTTATTAGGTTTCAGCATGCCTCTTCTCAAAAGTATCATCTGTGTTGAAACAGTGGTTCTATTAGAGATTGGGGAGATTGGGACTCTTCACCAAAAAGGGATCCTTAGATCTAGCTTCTAGAAAGATTTAATTGAAATAAATGGACTACTTTTAGATCTTCCTTATTTCATACACTACGCAGAGTGGCCCAGACTTTGAGGTTTTTGTTTTCTCAAGAGGTTTAATAGATTCTGAGGAAATGGTTCAGGTAGCACATTTGCTTTCTCTGGGATATTTTAAATTACTTCTTTTAGATAGGGCTCTGGGGAAAGAGGTGAAATTGTCTGGAGGTGTTTGGTTTTCCATTGACAAAGGGAAGGTTGAATTGTCTTTCATATTCATATTAAATGAATATCTACCTGTAAGATCCTTGAGTTAGTCTGGTAGCAATTCAAAGTCCTTTGATGAAAAGTGAGGAGAGAAGAGTGTCCCTATAGATAAAAGGATCTCTAAAGAGACAAAGATTAGCTATATTTCCTTGATGGGCTTCCTAGTGTCAAAGGAAATAAATATATGGTGCTATGAGGTAAGTCTTGATATCATCTCAAAAATCATTATTAAATATATTTGATTCTCATGAACCCTTAACTGAAGATGACCCTAATTCATGATAGGCGTCTTAGTGTGTCAGAGGTATCCTCACAGTTTCTATATTGCTAAGGCTCTGATATCCCTGGTGCTACTCTCCGTCATTATTACAAAGCATCAAGAAAAGCACTATATGTAATAATACATGTGTGGCACAGAGCAAATTGCTTACCATCTCCAAGTAAGGGGAGGGAAGGAAGGGAGAGAAACTATTTAGATCTTATAATTTTGTAAAATATGTGTTAAAAATATTATTTCATGTAATTGGGAAAATGAAATATCTCTGTTTTTTAAAGACACATGGGATGAATTGCCCATCTGATCCCCTACTGCATGGACTGTATGCTTAAAGAATTTTTGTATTACTTAATTTTTTAATCTTTTTAATATTTTTATTGCTATTCCTCTAGAACTGTTTATACTAGACCTCTTCCTGAGGTCAAAATCATTTAGCCAAAGCTTTAAAGCAATTTAAGTGGTGGAAAGTTCCCTAGAGGCCATAATGGACATTACCACCAAACAGTAGGATGTGGTAGACTGAGATAATTTTAAGGAAGTAAAGAGGATATCATTGAGATTTGGATGATCCAGAGGACGAGGGGCATAAAATCCTAGTTTGTGGAAAGCTAGTGTTTCCAAAGTCTAGCAGAGTTCTCTCTATCCTTTTGTGCCCTGGACAATTGCAGAAATAGTGCTGAATTTCTCTATAACACCATATCCATCCATAGTCAAGTTAAAGAACTAATGAGTTGTGTTAGGAGCACAAATTATTTTTAGTAATTAGGTGTTTCCTACTTTATAATAATTGTAGTGGGGCAGGGACCTTTGTGATCTCTTACTATAAGCAAAGTTATTTTTATTGCACGTGTAGTTTATGAGATTTACAATGCACTCCCATTCCAAGCCTGAATCACCAGATTAACCTGAATCAGGCCTTACCTGGAACAAAGTCAGATGTGGATGTTTAGATAGTATTTCAAGAAAAGAGATATACCTATACTTTAGGTTTGTCAGTCCTTCATCATCAGACCATGAAATCATATTTTGGTTTTGAAAATATATCTATCTTGAATTTAGAGACAAATACTCTAAAGAATTAGAGATCTCATGGATGCAAGTATTTCCTACAGTGATACAGATAGGAATTCGTCTACACATACCAGTCCTTTTAAAATCTTCCTCTAGTTTTGGAATAGACAGTCAACCCAATGGTGGGAGCCTTCTCTGAGTCCTTCTGACAGGAAGCAATTCAGTCAGGGAACCACAAAGAAAAATGAGTGGGAGACCTATTATATATTTGTTATGCCACTACAGGAAAAGGAAACTTAAAATCAAACTCATTACCAGGGAATGGAAGCTGGGGAGCACAGGTTCATTAGAAAGTATAGCTACATAAATAACAACACCATAAACAGAATGTTTTGCCTTAGAGACTAATATATTTCAAAATTATTATCCACTTAAAATATTTTACCTAAAAGAATTCACAATTAGCCTTCAGTATTTAAACAGCACATTAAAATGGAATGTTTATAAATATCTGAAATAAAAGGGACTTCATCTCAATAGAAACACATTCTAAAACTCCCACATGCTATAGGGTCCTCTGTATAATGCAAATTCCACGGTTTACTACCATAGGTGTTGGGATTTTTTTTCCTTTTTTATCTGAGCTGACAAAAGGGTTTAGATAATAGCTAATATAAATATATAAAATGTCATATTTAGAAGGTAGTATTTAAACATTTGTCTTTTGGAGAGTATTTCTAAACTTAACTTTTATTAACTCAGGGAATCGGAGAGAAATATAGTGATGCTAGTGAACCTTTGAAAATCTTTTATTTTTATCACTTTTAATGCATGTTTAATATTTAACATTCATCTTATTATAGACAGAAATTGTGAAATGCTTGTGCTGTTTCCAAACAGTTTTCGAGTTCAATGCACAGTCACAATTCTGAGGGGAGATTTCACACATTTATGGAAAATAAGGCATTTTTGCAGTAAAGTTGCAAAGTGTGAAAGAATACTTGTTTTATCTCCTTTACTTATCATGTTTATGAGTTATTTTGCCTGGAAGTAAATTGACAAGTTGTCAATGAACAATAGGCATTGCTTCAGCGAGGCTTTTCACAGGTTCAGATGCCTTTGGGCAGAAGGCTAAATCTGTGGTTTGTGATCTAGCATATGGAGGCCTGGAAAAAGTGGCAACGGGGTGAGAGACATTTACTGCACAATGCATGTGACTGCTGATCTCTAACCAATCGGCTTGGTCCACTGTCCATTATGGATTCATGTACTGTATCCATCAGCTAGTCTGGCAGCCAGAGAAAACGTTTGCTGCCTCCATACAATAGCTCATCTTTATTTTATTAACAGGGCACTTTGGTCTATTTTGTCACTTTGAGCCATATGATTCCTCTAAACAATTGCTATTAATGCTCATCCTTAATAATAAAGCACCACTTCTTCAAACTAGGTGACTGTCAGAAACTTCCCCCTTGAAATGAGTAAGAGAATGATCTCAGAATTCCTTTTGTATAACACTGTGTCAGTGTACAGCTTCTACTAGCCACATTCTGATTACCCTCCTCTTTCCCCATTGCCTCATTATTCAAGGCACTATTGTGGCCCCTTTTGTCATAAATCAAATCTGCATGTAGCCCACACATGAGTTAAATGGTATTTCAGTAGATGGCGCTCTCCATTCCCACAATCAGTGCTGATTTCTCTGTACCACCACAAGGTAAAAGGACTAATGAGTTGTGTTAGGTACACTAATTGTTTTTAGCAATTATGTATTTCCTACTTTATACTAACTGTAATGTGGCAGGGATCAGAAGAATTGTTGACTGGCTAAACTGGGGCACCAACCAACCAACCTAGCTGAGGGATATGGGTTCTGAACCCTAGTAAAAGAATATATCCTTTAATTCCTTATATGTCCATATAAGTGACAATGACAGGGAAATCAAAGTGGAAAAGGGATAAAAAGTTGATGGGTTTTTGGTTTTTTTTATTGGTTGCAGCTCATCATGGGGATGCACTCTTAAGGAGAAACTTCCTTTGTAGTCTATAAGAAGAAGGTCTGTAGAATATGACTATGAGTCTTCTTTGAGACCATTCTTCTTTGGAAGTTTTCTTACCCCTTGACCTTCCAGGAAAGTAGGGAACAGATTTCTCTACCATCTCCTCATCCCAATATCAATGACAACTAAAAGTATTCAGAAGCTGGTTCTTGTGCTTACAGAGGTGAGAAAGAGATACTAGATTCTTGTTGCTTCTGCATTTCCATTCCACAACCTGAGTATAGATCACAGAGCAGAAATACTAAGAAATCAACATTTCCAACCTTGGTGATTAATGAGTTATGATTTGGGCATCAGTGGACTGAAGAAAGGAGAGTTTCATTGACATTAAAACACTTCTCAGAGAACATGACCATTATCCAAGGATTCTACAGGGGAGTACTAATTCCAAATGATTTCCTGACTATCCAGGAGAAGTGGACCCTAAGATAGTCTCTTTCTCTTCTGTCACTCCCTATTAAAGGTTGACCAACATTAAGAAGTCACCCCAGTCTGATTGAAGCTGAATCCAATCCAATTTTTCCAGTAACTCCTATGTCTGAGTAAACACTAGAATTGAGCACATATATTTTTCTGGGCTTGTGTTTTCTATATTCTCTCTTTACCTTCTTGACAGAAGCTTCTTCAGAGCAGGGAGCATGTCTGCTTCCTTCATCATTCAGAAGCCTAAATACAAAGTACTAAACATGATTGCAAAGTAAATTATTCTAACTTCCTATTATTTGGTCAAATGGAGGTGAACGGCAATCTGGTTTTGCTTTAGGTGAGGCCAAGATGTATGATTCCACTGGTGTGGCTAATTACCGTTTCTCCAGAAAGAGAACTTCTCTTTAATATGCAGTTGCATAGCCAGTACGTATCAGAAAAAGAACTTGAGCCTAGATCTTCCTGACTGACATTCGTTTTCTGTTTGCTGCTTCTCATAACATAGTTACTATGGCAGGAACCAAAGTACAAATAAACCATCCTACCATGTATGTACCACTTTACCTTTACTGAAAGCCTATTATGTTCATGAAAAATCAGCAAATTATACTATGTCTGGCTGAGAAAATGTTGGCCTTTTATCTTATTTTTATACAGAACTGTTCTACATTGGAACTTCAAGCTATTGGAAGGGCCAACCTTCCTACTTAGGGAATATTTATGCAGCTATGTATTTGGGGAACAGTGCACTGAGCAATTAGCATGAGAAATAATACCAGGAGCACAGAGTGAAGATAAATGATGGATGAAAGGACACTGAATTAGACTGGTTACAACATTTAATTAAGAAACAACTGTGCTGTTTGCTGGATGTCACTATCTTACATCTGCCAAAAAAAAGGGTAAGTATCTTCTTTTAGGTGTTATTATCCTAGACAAGAAGAGCATAGCCAAAGCAAGAGAGGATGAAGATTATAAAATACATACCATTATGTAATGCTCTCATCAGACCTGAGGAAAATAATGAATACATTATGTTTTAATGTCTTACAAACTGTTAAATTATTAATGATCAAGCAGACTATTTGTGCTACCTCATTGGAATCTTTTTCAGACTTTAATTAAATATCTTTATACAATGATAAAATACTCATTACAGCTTCATGTTTAGCCTATGAGGCTGCATAAAAAGAATAACCAAAGAGGTCAGAACTATACTCCATTCTCTTTTAAATGATTATAATGGATCTAAAGTCAACCAAATAATGTCAGGGGAGGAGGAGGGAAGAGGCTAGACACAGCTTGGTGGGAGGATGGAATCTTCAAAAGGGAGGAGGGAATAAATGTCACTTATTCCTTCCCTACCAATTAGGAAGCCTTCTGAGAGGTCATACACAAAAGCACTTCTAAATTAAAACTGAAGGTACTGCAAGAAACCTTACTCTCTTCTAGTCACTACTGAGCATTTTATGTTTCAATGTCTAAGAGACCAAGTTGCTATTAATAAAGCAAGGCATCATTACATCTTCTGATCTTGCTTCAAAAATGTGTTAGCTTATTCAGGAAAAGTAAAAAATAAACCATAAGCAGATTTTTGGACAATACATTGTAAATATCATTATTTTATCTCAACACACTCAATAAACTCTTGGTTTTGTCTCTTGCTGCCATTATCAATTCCCTGTGAAATGTTGAAATACTGACATTCATGACATGTTTATCAAATTTTCAGATGACTCTAAGCTGAAAGGAATAACTAGCACATACGACTATGTTTTTAAAAAGAACCAACTCAATAGACCAGACAATTACAAAATGAAATTTAGTAGACATAAATGTAAAATTGTACACTTGGATTCAAAAAATCAATTTCCTATATATAGATCAGGGAATCTACCTATAGCCAAACTTTTTTCAGCTTAACTGAACAAAGAGTAGAAGTTTCAAAGAGACACACTTAGAGCTTTTTTTCAAAGAATAAGTTATAGCTGTCTTTTACTTTTTATATTGTGATAATTTCTCCCAACATTTCATTCTCACCCTCCCAGAGAGCCATAGCATGTAGCAAATAGTATTTTAAAGAAGTAAAAAATCGAAAAAATCTGCATAATTAATATTCTGAAAAAAAATCTGAAAATACATGAAATGTGCAACACTTCTACCCTTTGCAGAAATCTTATAGTTTATAAATTTACAAAATCAAGTTCTGATTTTTTATTGTAAGATTATCCTTTCTGTTTAAATTGTGTAGTCATTTTGATGATTGTTTTCCGGGTTTTTATTACTTCACTCTGACTCAGATCTTGAGGATCATTCTATGCTTTATTTTTTGTTATTGTTGCTCACTCCTGTCCAACTGACCTTTCCAACTGTGACCCCTTTTGGAGTAATCTTTGCAAAAATAATGGATGTTTGCCATTCTTTCTCAAGCTCATTGGCTCAGGAAACTGTGGCGAGCAAGGTCATGTGACTTGTCCAAGGTCCCATAACTAGTAAGTCTGTGAAATCATATTTGAACTCAGATCTTCCTGAGTCCAGTCCTGTTACGCTATCTACTATACCACCTAGCTGCCCTCCATGTTTCATTTTACTCATAATATGTTATGACACAATAATATTCATGTGCCAAAAATTATTTAGTCATTCACCAATTTATAGACATCTATTTTTTCCCATTTCTTTGCTCTCTCTCTCAATCTCTCCCCTTATCTCTCATATGCATGTATATATTTGGGGGGACCATAAATATAATATATGCATATTAGAGGACTATATTTTGATCACTAACCTGTTTAGAATATTAACCTAGTAATGGAATGGCTAGATGAAAGGGAATAATTGAAATTTTATTGACTTTATTTTCATAATTCAAAATTCTTCCCAAAAGGTTGTATTGATTTACAGTTTCACCAACAAAGCACCACTGTGCCTGATTTCTCACTAACACTAACTATTCTCATCTTTTGTCAAATTTGCCAACTTTCTGGGTATGAGGCAAAGCATCAAGATTGTTATAATTTTCTTTTCTCTTATGTTTAGTGATTTGGAGTATACTTTCAAATGATTTTTAGTATTTATTAATTCTTTGAATTGTCTATTCAAACTATTATTTGTCTACTTGTCTTTTGGGCAATAACTTTGGGCTTTACATATGTGTATATTAACACATTTTTAGAAATATCTTCAATGTCATATCCCTATCAAAGAAATTTGACATAAAAATTGTCCCTCTATTTGACTGCTTTCTTTCTTATCCTGGCTACTTTACTTTTGTTTATGCAAAAGCTTTAAACTTTCATGTAATCACAATTATCTATTTCGACATTCTGTCTTCTGTTCTGGATATTTTCTCTGACTGTTCCGAATGTCTGGAATATTCTCCTTCCTTAGCTCTTCCTGCTGACTTCCCTGGCTTCCTTTAAGTTCAACTAAAATATTATCTTTGACAGAAAACTTTTTTCTACCAATCGTAATCATAGTTCCTTTCCTCTATTAATCATTTTCTGTTTATCCTGTAAATAGCTTGTTTCAAATATATTTGCAGATTTTCTCCCTCGAGAGACTAAAAACTCCTAGAAAGCAATACCTTTGTTTTGCCTCTTTTTTTTCTGTACCACTCAGCACAGACACTGGCACATAGTAGACACTCAACAAATGTTAATTGATTGATCTTCTATTCTTGCTTTTACCCTTTGTTTCAGTTGTGCATGATTTGTTTTTCTTCTAATTGATTTTTCTAGTATGAATTTTAATATTACACTCACATCCATTTAGAATGTACTGTGAAAGGTGTTATGTCAAGAGAACTCTAGAAGACTAGTTTATGCGAAACTACTGTTCATTTGTCCTAACAATTTTGGGGGGTTTTGTTTTTTATCAAATGAGAAGGTTTTATTTTTCCTACTAATTAACAATTTCTGCTTTGTTGAACACTGAGTTATTAAACTAAAGTATTTCTGATTTCTTCTTCTGAGTTCCTTTCATGCAACTCTTTCTTGTTTAATCAGTACAAGATAATTTCCCTAACTCTTGCTTTAAATTATAGTTTTAGTTCTTTAAGTGCTATTTTCTTTCATTTCTATCTTTTTTCATTTTCCTTTGATATTCTATATTATTTTGGTATGGGAATTTTGTTATTGATTTACCAAGTTCTATGAAGCATTCTTCTCCACATATAGAGTTCTGGCAATCAACCCTTTACATCATTATATGATTAGCAATGGAGATGATTTTCTCTTCTTTATTTATCTCTTCACTTTTAGTTTCTTTGTTTTATTTTACTGCTATTGAAAATATTTCCAGAACTGAATCAAACAATAAAAAATAATGTTTGGGGTCTCTTGATTCCATGTCAACACTTCTTTAGTCTCTGTATCCCTCATGGAATTAAAGCTCCTAAAGTATTTATTTGGGTTCCTTCTAAAGAGTGTCTTTGTTATCACCTTGAAGATCTCAACCCCCAGTTCCCTGGTCCCATTTTTCTGCTGTGCCTCACTCTTAGAAAGACTGAATCCTTCAGGTAATAGAGAGGTAATTTACCTAATGGGGGTATTTTTCTATTTCTCTCATTGTATTGAAAAAATGCTTAGTACTTTGGCAATTAGAGTTTAGTGTTCTCTGCTGTTGTTTTTTTTTATTATTGGAGTTCTTGATGTCCATATACCATGGAAAACTGAAATTACATGAGATAAACTCATGCATTATTACAATTTTTGAGGTATTATACAGGTCATGTGCATTGAAGAAAATGTCTAGTCTGTCATCTTCTTGATCACATGACCTGGAAGTTGTCATATTTAGTCTTTTTGTAAAGAAAGAATTCCCCAAAATTAGAAGTAACCAAAAGTTGAATGCAATGCTCTGAATTTAGTGGAATCTTCCACACTTGAAGTCATTAAGAAAAAGCCACTTCTAAAGTATATGAAGAGGATAATTTTTTAAAGTAGAATAATTGCTGTGATTTCTCTTATGAACTAAAATTCCATCACTTTCTGAGATTATGAATTACTCTAATGGTTTGGAGGAATTTTTTAAGAAAAATATTTGGTTGTCTGACTAAAATAGGTTATTAAAAATTCCTATGATGTCTACAATAATTAAGAAATATTTTACTATATCAAATATAGTGAATATCTTATCCTTCATTCACCCTAATTTCTAATTTAAAACATGCATGTGTCTTGTTTCCAATGGTTGTTTTGTTTTATTTTGATCTCCTGACTAAATTTTCTGCAATTATTTCTCTAATTCTGTCAAAGGTGTTATTGCCCTACTAGTTTAAAGGTTAAGCAAAGTACCAAATCTGTCAAAGTGAGAGAAGCCAACTGCTACAGGGCTATCAGAAGATAATCAGTTCAAATAGGTACATAATGACTAAGGGTGGGCTGTTTGTACTCAGATAGATCACAACTGACAGGACACATGTTTCAACTGATGTCCTGAATAAGAGAAAACAAGGACCCTTCTGGGTCACTTGTAGTTAAAATAAGATAGATTAGATAGATAGATAGATGGATAGATAGATAGATAGATAGATAGATAGATAGATAGATAGATAGATAGATAATCCCTCCTCTATTCCTTACCCAAAAAACTAAGTTAAATATTTTAATAAAATAAAAGCATGTAAAAACACAATTTTACTTCATTATATGTATTGCACTTATAAATTTGTATGCATTACTTTTCATCAAAGGTATAAATTTAAAAGGCAAACTAATTCAGAAAATGTTCTTTTGTCTTCTTATTTTTGTTTGATAGTGATGATGATAAAAATAATAGCTAGAATTTTTTTTAAATTTTTTCAAAAAGGTTACTTCCTGTCTTAAAATCAATACTAAGTATTGGTTCCAAGGCAGAAGAGTGTTAAGGACTGGGAAATTGAGATTAAGTGACTTGGTCAGGATCTCACAGTATCTTAGACCAGATTTGAAGCCAGGACCTCCCATGTTCAGGCCTGGCTTTCTATACACTGAGCCAACCTAACTGCCCCTAGCATTTATTTATATAATACTTTAAGATTTAGGAATGTTTTACATATGTCAACTCTTTGTTTTTTAAACTCTTACATTCTCTCTTAGTATCCATACTAAGTATTAGTTCCAAGACAGAAGAGTGGTAAGTGTAGGCAGTTGAATTTAAGTGACTCACACAGGGTCACACAGGTAGGACATATATTATTAACTTTTTTTGTATTCTTACAACTATCTCGTGAGGTAAATGAGACTATAATCACTATTTTATGGATGGAAACTGAGGCTGAGAAGTTAAATGCTATCAGGGGTCACACAAGTATTGTCTGAGGTACCATTTTGAGAGTCTATCAACCCACACCACAAAGCTATAAAGCTAATTTTCAAAGAAAATGGATTTCCAGGGCAAAGTCTCTTCATTTCTTTCATGAATACTTTGTATTGCTTGGCTTGTGTCTTTACTTCTTTTCTACCTTAGGGATCTGATATGTCATCCCTGTTGGTGCTCCCTCTGTCAATGCTATTCAGAATCTACTTCACAGCTTAGTAGATGGTATAATATATTACTCTTGTCAAAAAAGAGTGCTATCTCACAGTCATTCTGCTAGTGATGAAACTTCTGATATTCTGATGTTCACGACTGGCCAGGACTTACTGAAAGTCTTTTTAACTTGGTAGCACCTGCCAGAAAGCATATTCTTTTGACATCTTCCCAAAATGATCAGAGTGGCTCTGTTTATTCCTGAATTATTCAAAATTATTTCTTAGTTTTGTGACTGGACAAGTAAGACAGAAAATATGGTGGAGGAAGGAGAGAATGTGAAAGTATATTTAAATTATTTTAGGATATGTTTGGGGACCTTTTGTTTTCATTAAAAATGTTTTAAAAGCCAATTTCATAAATTATTATTCCCCCCCCAATGAAGCAAATGTAAGCCCTATGGCTCACTAATAGCAACCTAAAATAATACGCAAATTGTAACTGCTGGCTGTGATTTTACTGCTCTGTCATCTGGCAATGTATCTGTTGTGGTTTAAGTGTTCATGAAGCTTAGTTTAAACAATAATGCAGGGCATTAAAGCATTTATTTACTGTGTGGTGAGACTAATTCTTCTTAGTAGTTCTTCCAAGAAATGACAGGAAGTAAAAATTTAGGATATATGCAAGAAACAATGGGCTGCTCACAATAATGGTTTAATCTTTCTGTGGCCAAAGAAACAAAGCCTAGACTCCAGGTTCTATTTTCCCATTGTGACTATCCCTGAATCTCTGGTTTTCCATAATCTGCATGAAGAACAATAGGACATGAATCGTGTAAGGTTTGCATACACTATTTCTGCATTGAATTCCTGCCGTGGGGAATGATCTTGGCACAGCAAATTGGAGGTGGCAGTGCAAGAGTTTCTCAGTCTATACTACCCTATGGGAGCATCCTTTTGGTTCTCCCATAGGGCTATAAGGTAGAGAGTGTCATTTGAATAAAATGATATGAAATGACTCAAGAACATAAAAGAAAAGTAGAAAAAGAAGATATCTCATTGAAGACATCCATTTTTCTCTCTGTTGTTTTGAAATTTTTGAAAAGCCTAAAGTGAATTAGAACTGTCATAGGTGACTAATATAGCAGTGAGTTCATTTGGCATCAAGTCAACTAAATTCAACAGGTTTCCAAGTGTCATGTTTTCATGGAGATTATCCTTAACTGCCAAGATGCATTTTCCCCTGGAATGGAAACTTAAAGCTCCTTTCATAACAGTCAAGCACATCTCTTTTTTTGTTCTTTTTTCACCTTTTATTTTGTTCTACTTCAATTTTATGAAATATTTACTTCAGTTGTAACTTGGGTTTTCACCCACTCATCATAGCATTCTTATAGAAAAATGGATACAAAAATCATTTATTTTTTGTAATTAGAAAAGACTCTATACATGCTTTGTTCACTAGTGTTTTGGGCAAATATAGCATCCTTGATTAGCCCTGTGGAGAAGCAGAAACATCATACCAGAAAAAAAATGTTTCATTCTTACTTCATAGACCAGTGATGGTGAACCTTTAGAGATAGAGTACCATGCCCCTCCCCACCAGAGAGAGTGTGCCGCCCCCCCCCATGCTGGTACAGGGGAGGGAGGAAGCCCTTTCATCTGGCTGTTGGATGGAGGGGAGGGTAAAGTGAGGAATGTCCTCAGCTAGTGTAGAGAGGGAGAGAGGAGTGGCTGGAGCACTTCACTTCTCCGTAGTTCTGCCACCTGTGAGCTGCCCACCTTACCCCCTAAGAGCTCCCATTGGACTGCTGGGCAGAGGGGCTGGGGATGTGAAAAAATGTCATCAGGCATGATGGAGAAGGGGAGAGGAGCAACTCTGCCTGAGTCCTTCCGCCTTCTAGTAGCAAACTGTGGTGGTGAGGGGGCGGGGGGAAGACAGGAGGGTACTCATAGCCACAAAGAGCACTCTGCATTCCATAGGTTCTCACTCACCATAACTGTCCTACACTATTAGACGACGACTTTTTGAAAAAGAAATAAGATTTGACCACAGGCATCTTATAATTTGTCATAGACCTTATAAAAGAAGGTATATAGGTGATTTTTTATTCCATTTTTATATATGGAGGGCCAACTTAAGTTTCAATGGAGGGTTAGCCAAATACATAAATGGTGTAGGATGCCTTAAGGCAGGATGATGTAGTGGGAAAAATTGATTTAGGGATTAGATGTCTTGGGTTTTAAACACAGCCTGCTGCTAATTATTTTTAATTAGTGTGTTTCTTGAGCATGTCATTTTACCTCTCTAAATCTCCATTTCTTCATCTACCAAATAAAAGAACTGAACTATATTATTACTAAAGTCTCCTTTAACTGCAAGTCCTACGAGCCTATTATCCTCCCCATCTTTCTGTAATGGCCTAATACTTTAGTCTTGCCATTGAATTATTATACTTAGTGACAATAACATTAAACACTATAATAATAGCTAGCATTTATGTATTGTTTTAAAATTTGCAAAGCAATGCATCTTTATTATCTCATTTGATTCTCACAACAATCCTGCGAGGTGAGTACTTTTATTATTTTCATTTTACCTATGAGGAAATTCATTCTGAGGATGACTAAGTAACTTGCCTAGAGTTACCTATCTAGTAAGTCTCTGAGGTGAAATTTAAACTCAGTTATTCCTTTCTTCAAATCCAGCAGTCTTAACCATCCTACTGCCTAGCCAGAAAACCATTGGTAAAACCAAAATATTACCCAGGAAAACTTAAATATTAATTTGTTGCCAGATATTTTTAATTTTCCTAGACAAATTTTTTTCAGTTCCCTCACAAAAAGCAAGAAAGATTTAGACCTATGAAAATTAAATCTATTAATGTGTTAATTAAAAGATCTTCAAGACAATTAGGCCTGTAATTAGACATCCACTCAATCAGTCAACAACTTATTAAGCAAGGCACTGTGCTAAGTTATGGGAAGATGAAGAAAGGCAATAAATATACCCTACCTTCCAAGAGTGTTCATTTGAGGTGGCATGGTGGAAAGCAGTGGATTAGGGTGGCACAATCAGATCTATATTTTAAAAAATCTTTGCAGCTGAGAAAACTAGACTTGAATGAAAAGCCACTTGAGGCAAAGATATGAGTTGGATAGCTTCTAAAACAGTACAAAAGGGTGGTCATGAGGACCTGAATTAGGGTGAAAGAAATGAACTACTGGTGATTAAGTTCCCCTTCCTCATGCATATTGGCTTGTAAGTCTGGGTTGTGATTTTGCTGTGGAGAGTCTCAGGTGATGTCAAAAGTTGTACTGTTTTGGGTTCTAACTAGAAGGTCTCCAAAGAGAAGCTCTTCATTGGAGATATTCAAATAGGAGCAGAATTATTATTTTCTGGGGATGTTATAAATAAGGTGTTGTAGAGGAGATCCTTTGCCAACTATAGGTTGGTATAGGGGCCTTTGAAGTTCCTTCAAACCATTTTAATATGTGATTCTGAAGGTTTAACTCTCTTTGGGAAATGCAGAGGAACAGGGAGAATGGCGGGGACAAGAGACATTTTTTTTTAAAAATTGAGTGCATGTTGCAACGTCTTCATGAATAACACATCATGCTATATTAACACTATTCGCCTTCTGATAGGGTTAGTAAATTAATAAATAGGTGATATACTCTGGATATTATTTACCTGGATTTTAGCAAAATTTCTGATAAAGTATTCCATACTACTCTAATGGATATGGAGAGATATTGGTTATGTGATGAGGCACTCAGGATGGATTTAGAATGGAATAGATGGCCAGACTCAGAGGGTAGTTGTTAATTGTTCAATATTCATGTGGTAAGTTTCCAGTGAAGTAACCCAGGGATCCTGTGCTTAGCTCTATGCTGCCTAGCATTTTTGTCATTGCCCTGGATAAAGGCATAAATGGTAGGTTCATCAAATTTTCCAATGGCAAAAAGCTTGGAGAGTTGGCTAATATAACAGATGACCAAATAAGTATCTAAAAAGATTGTAAAAGGCTAGAAGCTAGTTAAATAAAATTCAGTAAGGATTAAGTCCTGCACTTAGGCACTTAGGTAACAAAAAACAATATCAAAATTTTAATATTAGATAGCAGTTGTTCTAAAAAAATATGGGCAAGGAGAATTTAGTGAACTTTAAGGTCATTATGAGCCAATAGTGTCATGTGGAAATAAAGACAGACAGACAGACAGACAGACAGATAGACACACACACACACACACACACACACACACACACACACACACACACACACACACACACAAAATGCTGTCTTGAACTGTATTAAGAGGCCATAGCTTTCCAGAATAGGAATGCAATGGTTCCAAAATACTCTACTCTCATTAGACCATAGCTTTAGTACTATGGTTAGTTCTATACACCACAACTTAAGAAGGATACTCTGGATAGAATCTGGAAGAGGACAACAAAGATGGTAAAGATCCTTCAGTCCAAGAAAGTTGAGGATCAGTTGAACAAAATGGGCAACTTAAACTTAGAATAAAGAAGGACTGGGGCAAAATAAAAGCTGTCCTCACATATGTGCAGGGTTGTCACATAAAGGAGGGATAAAATTTGCTCTGTCTATCCCCAGAGGGCAGCACCAGGAACATTAGGGAGAAGTTCAAAAGAGGAATATTTAGTCCTGATGCCAGGGGAAAAGACTAAAATCTCCTAAAATTTCTAGTGGTCTAGAAGTGAAATGGACAGTCTCAAAAGGTAGTGCACTCTCCACTTCTTAGGAATCTTCATTATGAGCCTGGATGACTGCTTGTTATTTCTGTTCTAGTGAGTATATTGTATATATATTATATTGAGGGCTCCTTATGTGTGTGTTTTGAACTAGATGGATGATGAAGCCCTTTCCAATTCTCCAGTTCTGTCATATTGTCAATAACCATGCAACAGGATTTATATGCTTCCCAATCTATTTCCTTTGCTTTTTTAATGAGTGGTCCTCCTACTCATCCACAAGCTTTTCCTAGCTTTACTGATAGCAAGACTGGGACCAGGAGACACAGTATTATGTAACAGAGTGGTACGTTTGGAAGGTTTGGCATTCCCTCTAAGCTATGGAACCTGAGACCTTCCCTACCTATAGTAAACTGGAACATCCCTTCTCATTTATCCATTCATATGAGTGGCCGTGTTTGTTATCTTGGGTTTCTGCACCACTGAGCGCAATCCCAGAGTCAAATATCCAGCCTTTCTGTGTAGCTGTGATGGATGAGTTCCTCTTACAGAGACCCTATCAGTCTGTGTTTATTTAAGAGTAAGAAAGAAGAATACAGAAACCAGGCATAATGAATGTGAGATGGTAATGAAACTTGGCCACCAACTCAATGAATAGAGCATGTCTGGTTGGTATGAGTCTGAAGTGTCCCCTGTAACCACCATAGATAATCCACTTCTGAGAAAATTAACATCTTCCTCATAGCACAGCACATTTAATTTTTCATATAGTTTTTTTCATATAATTTTTCATAAGTCTGTGCTTATTTTTACCTTTACAACACTCATCACCTATATGCTTTAAAGGGGGCAAATTACTCAATTTATGAACTTTGAAGAGGAAATACTATATCTGAATCCTACCAAAAAAATAGGGAGTTTCTCATGGCAATTCCAACAAAAACATAATGCATGCTTCACAACCCATATTTGCCTTCCCCCTAGTTATTAAAAAATGGAATCCAGTTTGACATATTAATTTTAAAAATTGAATAACTACCCACAGTTCCCAAAGAAGTTGAATTTTTCAGAAGTTTAGAAAACCTTGCAGCCAGTGCTCTAAACTTGTTCAGCCTAAGTTCTTAGAAGGATCAAAAAGTGATCTACATGAGTGCATCACAGTATGTTCAACATATATTATTGGTAAGTTTATCCAGGATACAGATTATTTTACTAGCGCTTAAAAACATCAAGAATGTCATAGTCTAAGAGCCAAAAGGACAGAAAGAATCAAAGTTCAAAATGGAATCTCTTTCATAGACTGAAAATGGAAATAGAAAAGGGGAAATGGGGAGGCTTTTAAGCAAACAGACAAATGAAAATACCAGTTTAATTTTTTTTAATATCCCTGTCCTTGTCCTTTAGCTATAATATTCTCTCCGGCTTCTCAGTGAGAAAGATAGATTTGGGGATTTTGCTTGTTTGTTGTTGGAGTTTTTTGCCACCTGTAAGCCATTAGGCCTGGGATGAAAATCAAGCCTCAAACCTGCCAATAGTTGTACGTTTAATTTTAAATGAGAGGGGAACAAGTCATACAGCAAAATTCTATGGGTCCAGGAACCAATAGAGAGAAATGAGGATGCTATGTAATAAATCAACATCACAACTTTGCTTGAGCCCACACCTGCTCTTTGTGTAGTCTTTGTCTTTTGTTACCTTAGAGACTAAATAAAACTTTTTTGAAGTGAAGTTACAGAAATTGGTGCCATAATACTGGAGTAAAATTAATATTTAATCAAAGAGGCTAAAACTATACTGCATTCTGTTGGAGAGGGGGTCATTTATGCATTTGAAAGAATATTCTAATTTGCTATCAGCAATCAGGGATGTCAGGCTTTTTATAATTAAAAAAAATCTCCACGAAATTTTTCACCAAAAAGGAATTAAAAAAAAAATAACAACCAATAGTGGGTTTTGTATAGATCTTAGAATGCTGAGTTTCTGTGTATGATAATTGCCCTTTCATCAAATATAATTGCTCATAACTTGAAAAAACAGTAAAAAGACTATTGTATAAAACATTCATATAGAAATTAAAACAAGTCAGTGCAAAGAGCAATTTTATAGCTTCTCTCATGTCAAGCACTTCAAAAATTGCATTTGCACTTTAATTCTACCTTAGTTGCACATAGAAATTATGAAATCAGCTTCCAGCTGTCCCTATTATCTAGCATGGGGTCTCAGAGGTGTCCCAACAAAATGGATTTTAAAGCCTGCTAAGTGCATTGCAGGAAATTGGTCCAAATTAAATAAATGTCTTTATTAAATTGATGGCCAATGTATTCATTATATATTTAAAATTATTTTTAGTGGACGTTTTATAAATGTAGATGACTCCTTTGCTATTTTTATTCAATGGTTTTGGTTTGGTTTTTCTTTCTTTCTTTCTCTTTTTTTTTTGGTCTCATTTCACAGAAACTGCCAATTTAGATCCAGGATGAAAATGTAGAATAAAACTAAAACAATTAACATCCAGACTTCAATAATACTTTAATGGATTTGTGATCTAAGTTGTCCCCTGTAACTACTGTTGATAATCTACCTCTTCAAAAATGAGCTTCTCCTTCACAGCATAGCACTTTCTATTTTTTCACATAAATACACTAGTTTGTGCTTATTTTTATCTTTACAACACTCACCACCTATAAGCTTTAAAGTGGCAGATTGCTCAATTTATGAAATTTCTAGAGGAAATACCATCCCTGGATCTGACAAAAAAAAAGATGATCCCTCATGGCAATTCCAATCAAAATATGCACTATACTTCACAATCCATACTTGCTTTCCTTGTGATGATATTTAAAAATGGCATTCTACCTAGTATATTGGTAAAAAAAATTGAATAACTACTCACAGGTCCCATAGGAGCTATATATTCAGAAGTTAACTAAGAAAAGAAACTTACAGCCTATATTGTAGGTGTTCCCTCTATCTGAATCACCAATTTTAAACACACAAACACACAATCTGTTGTTCAGAAAGAGCACAGTGTATTTTAGGATTACTATGTGATATGGTTAATGTCAAAATTTCTATTTTACCCATTTCTCAGACCTGTGGAAGTTTTAAACAAATAAAACATGAAAATTGGAAAGTGACTCCCCATCAAGCCAAATACAACATAACTCAAACCAATCTTGTAGTCTTTTCTTTTAAAATTATGAAATAGTATTTAATACTATTCATTTTAATAGGTATAATATAAACATAGATTTTTTTAATGAAAAATCTCTCCCAGGTGGATAAATCAATTAGTCCAAAACTGACATGCTATATATACAGATGGTGAAACCGAGGCCTAAAAAGAAGAGAAGTGACTGACCTAATACTGTGAATTATTAAAGGTGTCTCAAGGACATGCAGAGAATAGTGATAGAAATTTCCAGAATTTGCTTCCTTGAAAGAACAGCTGCTAACAGATGATGCTAGCGGCTTTGGGAAGCTTCTGGCTTTGGAAATAATAGGGATAGTGTGAATCTGTTGAGCCCTTGCTACTAAGAGAACTCTGTTGGGTTCTTCCATTCTCCCTGAGTCACCAATATCTCCTTAACATTAAAATGGAGAATGCACATTAGTGGTCTTCCATTACACTCCTCATCGAAAAGAAGGAATTATGTTTTTCCTGTAAGTACACATCCTAGATTTAGAGACTGAGAAATTAGGAGCTGAGATACCAAGATATTTACATTGTAATCTAGTCTTCATTTCCAATGATGAATTCAAGCTGTCAATAAATAAATTTCATTAGTTGTTAAATAGATAACAACTGAAAAGATAGTAAATGAATATTTTGAGGTTTCTGAAGAATATTTCCAAACACATCGATCATTTATTTAACAACTATTGCATGCTGACTGTGTGCCTACCACTGTATTAATTGTTGTGGATAAAAAGAAAAAAAACAAAATTAGTCCATGCCTTCAATGAGCAAAAATCCTCTTGGGAGTGAGGTGACAAGGATATATACATCTAAACCAACAGTGAACATATACAAAGTAAGAACCAAATAATTTTAAATGTAAAGAAATTAGCAACTAGATTTGGAGGCAGGAGGAATCAGAAGAGGCCTCATATAGATGTCACTTTTGAGTGACATTCTTGCTTGAAGGAAGCTAAGGATTCTAAGTAGAGGGGAATGATGTGGTCAAGAACTATGCTTTAAGAATATTAGTTTAACAGATTATGTAGGATGAATTGGAGAATGCAATTGGATGAATGAAGAAAGATTTGAGGCAGAGAAAACAGTTATGAGGCTATTACAATAGTCCAGGTAACAGGTAATGAGCTACTAGATTAAAATGGTGGTTGTGTGAATGGAAATAAAATGAGAGAAGGGAATGATATAATAGTAAAATCAAAGCAATCTGACAATGAATTAGATTAAGTGAGGTAGAGGGAAAAAGATGAAGATGAATGTAAAGTTACACATTTCAGTGACTAGAAAAATGGTAGTTTCTTCAGCAAAAAAAATAGAGAAAATAAGAATACTGGGAAAGGGGGATGAGGTTGAAGAGGGATCATAAGCTCTGTTTTTCACATGTCAAGTTTGAGATACCTATGAGACTTCTCTGCCTCTGATACTCTATTCTAGAGCCACTTGGCTGTTATTTCTTTCATCTTCCCACAGCTAGAGAAATTGGTCTACAAAGGTGAGGTCTAAAGACAGTAGTGATTGCTGCTAAGACCTATATTCCTGTAGGATTAGAAAGAAGCTAATGGGGAAAGAGGGTGGAGTCAAGATGGCAGAGTGAAGTCAGAATTTTTACAACAATTAAGAGTCTGCTGGCCCAAGTGTATGCCAACCCAGCAGAAAAAGCAAAGCAGACTTTGGGACAAAGGATATTCCTTCAAATACATCCTTGAAGACTAATCCATTTGAATGGCTTTCCCATAACCCTTCCATTTCTATTTTGGCCTGTTAATCTTTAATGCTCAAGAAATATCTAAGACACATAAAGAAAACAAGATTGCATTCCATGGTAGAATATTTTAGTATTAGAATATTCATTTTTAAATTATAAGCGATCAGAAAATACCTATAGAATATCTGGATTTCCTGTCAATACTTAAAAATCAATGTAATACAAATTGATCTCATTATATTCCCCTCAAAAAAAAACTATTTAACCTCCTAATATCCTTGTTTCTGTTGCTGGCACAATCATCTTTCCAGTCTCATAGGCTCATAAACTCAGAGCTATGCTTTACTCTTTTCTTTCCCTCAGTCTCCATATCCAGTTAATTACCAAGATCAGTTGATTCTAATTCTACAAAAGCTATCTAATTTCCCACAATCACCACTGATTGAGTGTGGGTCATTGTTACCCTTCAACTTGTCTAGTTAATAGCCTAACTAGTCTCCTTGGCTCCAATATCTCTCCTTTCTGTTTCATCCTTCACATTCCAGCTAAAGTAATATTTCTTTACAAGTACAATAACATCATTTCCTTGCTCAAAAACTTCAGTTATTCTCCATCACTTACCAAATAAAATACAAATCCCTTAGCCTAGAATTTAAGATCTTCCACTATCATATGTCAGCCATGCTCTTCAATCTTTGCAAGCAGCTCCTCTTTCTGCACTCTACATTCCCGTCAAAACCATTGCCATTTTTCTGATCAGATACTGCTATTTTCATTTGTCTTTTAAGGTTCAATGCATTCCATTCATGAAAAGGTCTACCCTCACTCTTCCATCTGCTTAAAGGTTCTCCCTGTTTAAATATCTAGTTCACGTGCCATCTTCCTTGATCCCTCCAGAAAAGTGATCTCTCCCTTCTAAATCTTGTATTCCATTCTGTTTGGCCTCTCCTGTATACTTAACACATGAATCACTTTTGTTCTATCATATACATATTTCCTTTGTATGTATCAATTCACTTTGGTGCTGTCTGTGTGTCTAACATAAATCCTTTAATAGACTATAAAATTCTTAAAGATACATTCTCGTTCCATTCTTCTATCCTTTGTATCTCTCATGGAGAATTTCATATATGAGCAATATAGGTATCAAATTGTATTGAATTACTGACTTTGTGACTATCTCAATTTAAATTATTTAAGATATAATAGGGGGCAGCTGAGTAGCTCAGTTGATTAGGAGTCAGGTTTAGAGAAAGGAAGTCCTGGATTTATATCTGGCCTCAGATACTTCCTAGCTATGTGACCCTAAGCAAGACACTTAACCCCAATTGCCTAGCCTTTACCACTCATCTGCCTTGGAATAAATACTTAGTATCTAATATGGAAGGTAAGGACTTTTTTTTTAAATCCTAAAAAGTTATAATAGGTACCATGAGAATTTGTTACATAGAGGTCACTGTTGTGTTCTTCTATCCTACCTATATTGACTTAACATCCAAAGGGAGAATGAAGCTAGGTGGTTTTCCATTATACTCTTCATTGAAAAGAAGAGATTATAATTTTCCCAAAGGATATGTCATAGACTTGGAGGCTGAGATATTTGGAACTGAGAGGATACATTTACCAAGGTATTTAAGCCAATATGGCTACACTTTACTGAGTAGACCTGTTAGTCTTCATCTTCTCTTCCAATATGAAGTTCTTCAAACAGAAATTCAAAAACAACTTATAAGATATGTAACAATAGAGATTTCTTTTATGTGTGGATCTGCTAAGTTTGTACCAGTTCTCCAATTCTGTGATTATGTGAATTTGCCTTTGAGACACCAAAAATCCTAGTTATAGGTCTGCTTCAAAGGTTTTAGTCAAAAGGAAAAAAGAATCCCTATAATCAAAAAATGCATAATCATTGAATCCATTAATTTAAACTCAAGCTAACTATAGGCAGAATGAGATAAGCCACATATTAAATAATTGGCCTTAGCACTCCTCTAAATCTAGTTTAAAAAATAAGAAAGAACAATTTTCAAATCTATATTAGTAAAATTTCAGAGTAAAGACTTGAATGTTTTCATTAGAACCAAGTATCTGTTTTCCCATTTTTCCTCACCAACAGGGAACTAGCTACTAAATAATCTTTCATTTTCTCTGTCTTGAAATTATACTTCTGTGCCTTTCTTCCTCTTTTTTTCTCTACATGAGATATTTCTTTCCATCAATGTTCTGTTTTCTTCAACATGTTATGGTTCCAGACTCTAGAAAGTGACATTTTTTGTTGTTAACATTTTTGTCTTTTAAACCAGTTTTGATCCTCTGTACTTTATCTCCCAAACCAAGAGTATCCCAAACAAAAGTTTTCTAACTGAAACAGAAATCCCCCAGTGAACAACCAAATCCCTGGAAACAGTGACCTGGCCTGGAGTGACCAACCTATGCCTACAAGCCATCTCTGGATAGGAACATAGATCAAGGTGGCATAACTACTAAATAAGTTCCACAAATGAGGCTATTGAAACAAATAATAAAAGTAATAAAACTAGATTTATTTCTGAGCAGAGAGAATGAAAAACAGAAAGGGGATGTTGAGAAACTGAATTTCAGATATACCTATTATTGAGGAAGTAGACGGACTTGCTAGCTCTGTGATCTTTCCCTGTGCCCTTATGTCCTTAACTTCTATTATTGTGAGCACTCCAGTTCCTTAAAATACAGCCATACCATTTTTTCAAGATTAATATATAAAAGAGTAAAAGATTGCTCCTGGGCTAGGACCTTGTATGCTAAGTTTCAGCCTGGAGCACATTTTTATAGCTGAGTTATAAACCTTTGAAAATAGATGTTTAGAATGGAAATGTTAAGAGACCCTTAACTGTAGAGGCACAAAAGGTACTGGTATCATTCATCTAGGAAAAAAAAAAGACCTATCCACAGCCATACTATTAAAGTTTACACTAGAGAGGAAGAAACTAGAGAGGGTTTAGGTTGTACTATATAAGGATTAAATTGTCCAGTTTAGAAGACCCACTTGTCTGACAGGTATGGAGGAGAGGGATAAAGGAGAGAAGGCTGAGCAGGGAGAAGCAATGTAATTTGGGATTTACACCTTTGTTAATGTGAATTGTGAATTTCTTAAGGCAAGCTGAGTTAACCAAAACTGCTGGCAACAAATTAGCTGTTGGCATCATTACATTATAATTACCTTTTATTGATTTTAAATCATGGGAATGCTGTTTAATATATTTTTTGAATAAAACCATGATGCCCTTACAGAAAATAACCATATAGATCAAGGACACAAATAGCATGTCCACATTCATACTTCTCAAGAGAAAAGGAAAATTGGAGCTATAAGAAATTTCACATTTATAGAAGTTGTAATTATAGAATAAAACATTCAGTGCCTTCTAGAATGTCTTTATTATGATACTCCTGATGTCTGTCCTCTGGATCAAGTTTTGACTTTCGTGGACAGTTTCTATTAGTCATCTTGGTGTAGTCAGGGAGTGGGGCGGCACTTCTCATTCTCTTCCATGATGTCCAATGTGAACCCCTGTATTCTTGTTCTAAAGTTCCACTCTCAAAAGGATCCATTCTTCTAGACTACAATTATCTAAGAGTAACCATCAGTTCTAAAAGGCATCACTCTTCCCTAGTATTCCTGCTATTTTTTTGGTCATAGAACTTAAAAGTGTGGCTGAAAATTATCAGAATCTCAATATAAATATCAAAGAAATACTGAATATATCCTTTCTCTGAAATAGGATACTTTCAAAGTGAAAAGGAAAAATTACACATTCATTCTCCATATGACATTCAAATATTTTGTTCTATATAACTTAAATTTCTCATTTATTCCTCTCTTTTCACAAAAAGTCACCTTTTATAACAAAGGTTTTTTTTTAAGGAAAAAGAAAATATAAAAAAATTCAGTAAAACCCATCAATTCATTAAAATAATCTGCAAATTTATGCAATGCTCCTTGTCTGTGTATTCCCTACCTCTACAAAGAGATTGGTATAGCTATCATCTCATAACTCCTCTTGGAGTCATGTTTATTCTTTTGAATTTTGTTATATCCATTTTCAGTTGTTTTGTGTTTTTCAATTTATGTTGTTGTAGTCATTGTACATATTGTTTTCTTGGCTCTAATTATCTCACTTTTCATGAATTCACATAACTTTTCCCACGTTTCCCTGTATTTGTCTCATTCAACATTTCTCATAGCACAGTAGTTATTTCACTACATTTATGTACCACAATTTGTACCATATGTACATATTTGTACAATATGTACCACAATGAATATCTACTTTGTTTCCAAGTCTTAATTAATACAAAAAGTGTTATCATAGATATTTTTGTTCATATGGATATTTTCTTGTTATCAAAGACCTCTTGGAATTATATGCCTACTAGTGAATGCTCTGGGTCAAAGAGTAAAAACTTATGTGTTGTTTTACTTGCCTAATTCTAAAATGTTTTACATATGATTGTACCACTTCACAGCTCTTCCAATAATATCCTTGTGTGCCTAACTTGATAATAATGATTCCCTGCCTGCTATTCAGTTTACAATAGCTAACATTTATATAATGCTTTAAGGTTTATTATAATCACTTTGAAAAGAGTATCTCATTTTATTCTCACAATCATCCCCATTTTACAGATAAGTAAATTGTGGTTAACACTTACTATTCCTAACTTTTGTCAGCCTAACCTGCTGGATATGAGGTGAAATCTCAAGGTTGTTTTGATTTTGATTTGTTTTATTTTTTGGTAATGCAAAGTGTTCTTTCATGGGGTTGTTAATAATTTGCATTTCTTTTTTAAGAACTATTGTTGATATCCTTCGATAATATCTATTTAGGATTGTCTTTTTCTCATATTTGTGTTAGATATATATGTATATATTATATATAGGATATCAAAAAAATTTAGCAACAAAAAGTTTTTATCCATTTAACCATTTCCATCTTTGACTAGAAATAACTCAGTTCAAAGTGATTAAATCATCTACTCCTATTATTATCTTATATCCTATATCCCAAACAATGGTCATCCTAGAAAGAAAACTTCCAATAAAGATAAATTCTGGAATCCTTCATTTCATATCAGAAAGATGCTTTAAAGAAATAACAAGAAAGGAGCACTAGTTTTTATATATTGTAGTAGTAATTACTGCCATCAGTGTCAAATCAAGAGGAATAGAAAGTCAAGGACATGTGCTCCAGTTCAGGAAAAAGATTGCTCTTGGCTCGAATTCAAATTAGATACTGAAAAGAGGTTGTGTCTCTTCACAAAAGAAGTTCAGAGATCCCAAAGTACTTGATATCTAGCACTCTCCTGAGAGAGACATCTTCTACTAAATATATGTCAGGAGATGGCCTTAATATTGAAAAAAGAAGACTTATGAGTACCAAACACAGAGTACCAAACACATAATTAATAAGATGGACAGAGCACTGGACCTGGAATCAGGAAGTTTTGAGGTCTAATGCAAATTCATATACTTATTAACTGTATAGGGCTAGGCATCTTTTTTTTTGCTCCTCAATTTGCTCACTGGTAAAATGGGGTGTTAATAATTGTTGCCTCTCTCGGTCGTTGTGAGGATCAAATGTAATAATTTTTATCAAATGTTTAGCATAGTGCCTGGCTCAAAGTAAGCACTTTAGAAATAGCTATTTCCTTCCTGCATCATCATCATCATCATCATCATCATCATCATCATCATCATCATCATCATNTCCTTCCTGCATCATCATCATCATCATCATCATCATCATCATCATCATCATCATCATTATCACAGTAATGCTTATCAAGAATTTTAAATCTTACAAAGCAAATGATATATAATCTAATTTGAACTTTGAAGAAACTCTGTCAGGTAAACTACCAATATTATGATGGCCATTTTACAGAGGTTGGAGAAGTTGTGACTTGTCCATAGGAAACTAGTAAAATTCATGGGCTTGTTTTTAAAAGCCATCTTTCATATGCAATTATCAACCACATGCAGAATCCATTTGATAAAAATGACATGAAATCAGTAGAAAAAAGTCAGTCAAACCACTCATCCATTCATTAGAGAAAGGAAGCATGTTGCTTGATTGAGTTTTCCACTTTAAAATTTATTGTTGAATGATGTAAATAAAGTCTTAGACAAGTAAATTTTAAAACCACTCAAAATAATTGAAGGAAGCGAGATGCCTAGTGAAGATATATTCAAATATTTAATCTTTAAAATAAAAAATGGAAATAAGCTGTCAAGATTGTTTGGGGATCATGGCACCTCACTGAAAAAGAATGCATAGTCTCTGAGACCCTGATTCAGTTGTTTCTTCAGTGAGTGGTACAAACATATTAAACTTCTTTTGGAAGGTTAAAAAGAAAAACACAAATCTTGGATGCTCATTTCTAAAGTATGCTCATTTGTCATTTCTAGGATTCCACATTTCTTCTTTTTAGTTATCTCCAGAATCATTTTATTTTTTAAGTTCCTAAAAACATCTCTATTCCACTATAATTTAAAATGTTTGGATCATTTCAGAATAAAAATATTCTACTAAAAGATTTTTTGGGTCATATAACCATTTGATGGGGCTATTTGTAGTTCTTAATATTTAATAATGTTGCTGCAGGAATTCATTCCTAATCGTGGAATGTGTCATTTGCCCTTGAGCACATTCTATAGTGTCTAAAAATAGTGCAGGGCACATTCCATAGGTCATGTAAGATGGCCACCTTATGACTGGTTGTTATAAATAAGGGCTCTGGGGTCAAACCTGTCTCTTCTTTGAAGAGGTTCCAAGGTTTCACCCTGAAAGCAACACCAGCCCTCAGTCTGGAAACCAGGTCCCAAAGGAGTCCCTGGGCAAGCACTTTCAAATAGCTCAGAGTGAGAGAATAGGCACAGTAAATGTCAGCTTACATAAACCCATAAGAGCAGAGATGAGAAAATGGTGTCCTTTTTGCAAGGGCATAAGTTTGACTTCTCTTAGGAAAGAGAAAAATTTATTGTGGGGGAAAAAGGGGGAAATGGTAAAAGAAATTAGAGAAGGGGAAGGGAACTTGGTAAATAAATCCATGTTTTATATGTGACTGTGCTACAGAAACTTGTCTGATTCAGTGAGGGGTAGGGAAAGAGGTTGAATTAAGCAAACTGTCACAGGAAAAGGAACTCATGGGTAATATTAGCCTTTGGCTTCACCTGTTTTCATCAGGGGTTCCTTAGGAAGATCCTGCCTGCTTATAATCTTCTGGGGTCAGTAGGAGAAATAAAGCCCATTTGGAAAAGTGTATTTTTAAATGATTTATCATAAAGGCTAATTATAGGGCACACAGATGTATAAAGGATGATGTCTCCCTAAGAAAAATATGGCCCACTGGCCTAATATCATCCTCTTTCTCTGGTTTAATGAAAATTCAGTTCCTTCACTTGGGCTTATTTGTCATCATCACATCATCATTATCAATCATCAAATTTATTATCCAGGTAGTACAGTGTATAGAGTACCATGGCTGGTGTCAGGAGGACCTGGGTCCAAATTGGACCTCAGATACTTCCTAGCTTCAAGTCATTTAAACCCAAATGCCTAATTCTTCTGCCTTAGAAGTGATACTTAATATATTACTTCTTTTTTTAAAAAATTTTAAACCCTTCACTTCTGTGTATTGACTTATAGGTGGAAGATTGGTAAGGGTAGGCAATGGGGATCAAGTGACTTGCTCAGGGTCACACAGCTGGGAAGTGTCTGAGGCTGGATTTGAACCTAGGACCTCCTGTCTCTAGGCCTGGCTCTCAATCCACTGAGCTACCCAGCTACCCCCTTAATATATTACTTCTAAGATAGAAGGTAAGGGTTTTTAAAAATTATGATCTGTTCCTTTCCGTCTCTTTGTGTTTTATCCTGGAATCTTGGCATAAAATTGGATTTTGTCAGCATAAGGAAGTCAGTGGAGAATACAAAATAGAAGAAAAAAATCACAATGGGCATATGCCTACATTTTCTCCAGCGATTAAAGGAATGTAGTTTCTGAGGTACCATGATATAATGAAAAAGGCACTGGATTTAGAGTAGGGAAAAATCTGAATTCAATTCTGCCTCAGACATTTAGTATATGACCATGGGAAAGCTACATAACTATTTTTGCCTCAGTTTCCTTATCTATATAATGAGTAGTTTGGATTCAGTGACCTTCTAAATTCCTTTTCAGTCCTAAAACTATGCTCCTTTGATCTTTTGATCCATTAGTATACTCGCAGCCAGCACTAGGCTAAACTAGGAAGTAGGAGAAAATTATCTCACATATTCTCTCCCTTCATTTAAATGTACTCCACCTCAACAGTACCTACCTTTTTGGAGACCAAGAGGTTTCCACTCTGATGTCCCAATGGCCAAGACAAAGGCATGTATTCCCAACACCAACCTCCCACTAAAACTTATATGAAGGGGCAGCTGGGTATCTCAGTGGATTGATAGTCAGGCCTAGAGATGGGAGGTCCTAGGTTCAAATTTGGCCTCAGACACTTCCCAGCTGTGTGACCCTGGGCAAGTCACTTGACCCCCATTGCTCACCCTTACCACTCTTCCATCAAGGAGCCAATACACAGAAGTTAAGGGTTTAAAAAAAACTTATATGATTTGTACTACATTGTGTCCCACTGGGTAATGAATGGATCTTCCTTTCAGGAAGGCTAAGGGATTCAAGCATCCCATATGATAACTAAAGATCCTACTTGGGAACAGGGAAAATTTGCAGGACCTCTTAGCAGTATATGTAAATAGCTGCCTTCTTCACCTGAAATGAAAGTCTGACCCTGCCTATAAATGGAGAGGAATTTAAAAGCCTTTTTTCATATCTATGTCAAAACTAATTGATATAGGGCAGGACTTTTTCCATTTTCAAATAATGGAATAATCTCTACTCCTAGAAAGTTGCATTCCAATGGAGAAAACAAAATTATTCAAGAAATATACAGACTTTTATAGTGCTATCTTTACATCTCCTCCAATGCTTGAAGATTCCAGAAAATAATGTGTTTGGGATGACATGCACAACCACATATGGTGAACAATGCCATAGTAGACTGATATTTTTTAATTCTTTTTAAATTTACATTTATTTGCTTGTCACATTAAAATAGCCAGATAACTTTCTCCCTCTTTCAGTTTCGACCATTAAAGTATCATTTTATAAAAAGATATACATATATAAGTAAAACTACATCTTGCTTATTTCTATTTATTAGTTCTTTCTCTGAAATAGTAGAGAAACTTAGTTATGGCTCTTGGGCCCAAGGAGGAATCCTTTATCATGATAACCATCAAGAAGCTCTCAACTTCCCTTTTTCTTGTATAATCATCACCATCTCACTGTTCCTCCACCTGTTCCCTCATCTTAAATGACCCATGGTCTTTCACCCCATTTCTCCCCATTGAGAGTGAATGGGAAAATAAGGGAACACAATAGTAGAGGCTATAGCTACTTAGCCTACCTCTCCATCGGAGAAACAGGAGGATTCCCAAAGACACACTGATTTGCTTAAGATCAGGCCAATCCTGTCTTCAGGGATATAGAATACCAGGAGGAGAATGGGCAGGAGGTATGGTACAATTTTACTGATAGAAGCCTTGGGTTTAAATCCTGACTTTACTACCATGTGATTTTTTCTCAAAACCTCTATTAGCCTCTCCATCTATAAAATCACAAGAAGTAGATAGAAGTGGATTGCATAGGACTCTTCTAGCTTTAAATTCCATAACCTTCCTGATAATATTTTTTGAAAAAATGTGGTTTTCTTAATTAATTTATTATAAAGAGAAGCTTCCATTATATTATATAAGTGGTTAGAGAGCCAGTGCTAGAGTTAGAAAACCCTAGGTTCAAATTCTACCATCTTCATATAAAAATAGTATGACCAGAGGTGGTCAGTTATTGTTAGAGCTGGAAAGATATTAGAGGTCATCAAACCCAACAGCCTCAATTTACTGATGAGGAACCTGAATCCTAAAGAGGTTCCTGAATTCAGAGATACCATAATTAGTATCTGTCCTACAGAGTTATGGTGAAAATCATATTGTATGACCTATGTAAAGCATTCTGTGATCCTTAAAATTTTATAAGAATGCTAGGCATTATTATTAATGCCTATGGTCAGCAAGCTAGAATCACCAAAATGATTAGAACTTGTCTTCCTGATTCCATGTCCATCACTTTATCCACTGTGCCATTTTACCTACTTCAATTACCCCAAGAGTTCTAAAGACTTAAATCACAGGCAAATTACCAAGGTGTATTAGTAGCAAGTTCCTAGATCAGGTGTACCATTTTCTCCACTGATGAACAACCCCACAACCCCCCTCACCACAAAAGAAAACAGAAGAAAAGCTTATTAAAAACTAGGCACTCTCCTTTAAGAATTCCTAGCCTTACAGACAGGACCTAGCTGAACTTTATGTGCTCAGATCTTTTTTTTCCTAAATTTGAAGCTTATAGAAGTAATTTACAAATTATGGCTGCTTTTTTATTCTTGTGCCATTTGATTCTTTTCTATAATTCAGTAACCACTGGATTGTGGAAGAAGATATCCAAGACATAGGAATTTTTTTTAGTGTACCAATTTCAGGAAAAACTCATTTAAGATGGCTTTGGATTACATTTGACCTCTTAAATCTAGCTTGAACCCAAGGCTAAGTGAGAGTAAAAGGTTGATTCACTTGTGGTCAGAAGCTTTGCATTACCATTTTTTAAAAGTCTTCTACAAAAGAGTCATTTACAGTGATTAAAATTGAAAAAGAAAAAAATGTTTGTTGTCTGAAGCAGTAAGATAGTACAATAGTTCAAAATGCATAAATTGTACATAAGTGAACATCAGGTTGGTTAACAATGTGGGGGTCTAAGGACCAAGACAATGCCCTTTCCCCTACCTATATAAAACAGCAATTGCTCATTTAATGCTCTAAAGATTGTTTAAAAGCCTCTTAAGCACAGCTAAATTAATATAAATATTTTCATATTTTCTATGCATTGTTGAAGATTTTAGATTTCAACCCACTTCTTTTCTTAGACAGCACATCATCATTTTTATCTTGTTAAATTATTATCATGTAAATATTGGTATTGTACAGAGAAGGCAAATTAGGGAACTGATTATCAGAATGAATATTCAAAGATTTCTGGCATCCTGTGGGTGATTGTTTAAGCAGGTGAGCTGGAGTCAGGGGAATACTTGATTAGATAATATCAGTTGATTACAAAAACTGTCATATTTTCAAATAATTTACAGTTATATAATGCTTTAAGTTTAACAAAGCTCTTACAAGTCTGTGAGGTAAGTTGTTAAATAATAAGGACATCAATAGTTATCATTTATATAATAATTTAAGATTTTCAAATCACTTTATATATATTTTCTCATTAAATAATCAAAACAATCCTGTGAACTAAGCACTATAATAACTCCCATTTTACATATGAGGAAACTGAGACTGTGAGTATATGTGAGTTACCTAGAAACACAAAGTAAATAAATATCTGAAGCAGAATCCCAAGGATTCTGTTAGAGTACAGAGATGTGAAATGAGTTGAGAAAGGTAACAAAAAAATTGCCAAACATCATTTGAAATCAAGTCTCCTGACTTGAAATTTTGTTCCCCTAATATATAACTTAAGCCAAAAAGCTCCTAAGGGGCAAAGGATGATGAAAAATAACTTTGAAAGAGAAACTGACATAAAGAAAGACAGTTCTTGGTTATGTCTTTTTAAAATTTTTCTCCAGAATTTTCAAAAATATTTCTTTCTTTGTTTTATATCACTTTCATTTCCAAATATTCCTACCCATCTTCTACCCAGAGAGATGCCCTAAGATCAAGAATGAGAAATAAAGATGGGTGAGGGGGAAAGCAATCCAAAGTAATAAACACATCTACATATTTTGTCAGCAATTGCAATGTTCCCTACCTATAGTGCCCAACTTCTTTTTTTTATTTTTTATTGTCATGCAAAATACAAATACAAATTGGTTATTGTTGTAAAGGCAAAGTCATTATGTAACAAACCCCCAAAATAAAACAAAAAATATATTGATGAGAGATTAGTCCCCAACTCCTCCAAAAAAAATGAAGGAAAGTACATTTTTCTTACCCTTTTCCAGAAAGGAAAAAAATCTTATAATAAGATAAGCTTGAAGATTTGACTAGTTTTGTGGAGGTTTTTTTTTTGTTCTGTTGTTATTGTTCCTTCCACTTGTATTTTTGTAGTCATTATGTATATTTCCCCTGGTTTCTTTTTCTTTCACTTAGCACCAGTTAATTGTTAATTAAGTCTTTCTATGCCTCTCTCTATTCTTTGTATCCATCATTTCTTTTATTTCAATTATATTCCAATACAATCTTGTATCAACCTATGTTTACCTATTTGTGACTCCATAATCATCTAGAAAGGCTTTTATCTTATATGGAAATAATTTTATCTATAATGCAAAAAAGAATAGACTAAAAGCTGATGTATCTTTTTCCATGTCCTTAATAAGGAGTTTTCCTTTGGAAAAGAGCTACATTTCTTGGAATTTTAGGTAACGTACATTATTATACTTCTTAGAAATAAAAGACACTACTTCCATGGCATTCAGAAGAATTTAATGAAGTGTACCAGTTCCAAATGTTTAAGTAGTTTTTGCTTATATATTTGTAAGTAAACAACTTTGTTCCTTAGAAATAATTTTGTTTATTCAAAGAGATATTATGAATCTTACAAGAGGCATTTCCATTGTTAATAATGTCTCTTTTGAAAAAAAGATAGTGTTCAAGAAGACGAATGGATGAATGAATGAAATATTTATTGAGTAATTATTGGCTACAAAGCACTGGCTAAATATTGGTCATGCAAATAGAAAAGTATAATACATCCTGTTTTCAAGATGCTCTCATTCTAATGGGAGAAAACACATATGAAAGCTTTCAGGTGCAAGTCAGATGGAAAGGTCCAACAGTAAAATAGATGATACTTTAAACTAGATATAATATGTATGTGTTTGTGCATCTGTGCACACATGTGTGTCATATATACATGTGTATTATATATACTTATGTGTGTATTATGTTAAAACATTAGCATATGTATACATATATGAAAATAATAAGATACAAACTCACAAAAAATCTTCAAGTTGTCTCTCTCATTAGATTATAAACTCCTTGAACACGGGAATTATATTTTTTACTTTCTTCATCTCTTTGGTACCTGGCACAGTGCAAACATTTATAAATATTTTTGACTGACTGATGGACTGGGAAAAGTCCAATAGAGTCATAGCATTCGAAATGAGCCAAACTTGAGGAAAAGTAACAGTAAAATGTTAACCCAGTTCTCCTCTCTTTCTCTCTACGTAGCATATGTCTGCCCATATCCACCAACCTTACAAGCTCTGAATTTATCATTATCTTTCATAGTAATCTAATATAAAAGTCAAGAATGTTTCCTGGAGAATAAGTTCATAGTCATAGGAACCTTCTTAATTATAAGGAGCAACTGATTCACTAAGTAAAGAGATGCTTGTTTCTCTTGTGTAGAGAGTAAAAGATGCTATATGCAGAGAGAGACAAATTGGGCTCAATAAATACCTTTATAGGAGCTCCAAAAAGTGGGAGAGTAGACCTGAGAAACAGAAAAGTCCAAATGGAAGATCACTTCCTTCTGTGAAAAAGCAATGCTATTGGGCTACATTCCAAACCTAGCTCCTGCAGACAAAGGCAGGTAACTCTCTGCATACAAGAAGATTCAGAAGTTATCCCGCCACTTACCTTTATTATGTCATCCCTGAAAGACAGAAAGAACTTTCATATAATTTCAGTTTTAAGATTCATACACTTAGAGAAAAAAGGACCCTAGAAATCATCTAAACCAACACTGCCCTTCACCCATTTCTTCATTTTATAAATGGGGAAACTTAGGCCCAGAACTTTCCCAAGTTCATGCAAATATTAAAAGACTGTGCTAGTGTTTGAACCTTCTCATAATTCCAAGCACCTTGGGAAAGACTGGAGCAATGTATTATCTGTGTCAAAGGGATTGGGGGAAAGAGAGACCAGCTCTCCCTTAAACAAGAGAAGTGATTAAGTGGCAATATTTAAGAGACAATAGAAATTCCAACACCTGGAAAATATTTCAGGTCATTAAACTTTAAATTTAGAGACAACAAAGGGAATGGTGCAAAGTTATCTTTGAGACTTCTCTGACTAACATAATTTTGAAGGGCAATTATTTGAAATCTTAGACTGTAAGGGAATATAATCTATGAGGTGTAACTGTTACTTAAAAGGCAGATTTTTTTATTATTTACCTCACTTGTGTGTCATTGGATGGATGTTTACAAATTACCAAACCCAAGATTTCCTTCCTGTCTTCAGTAGGTTTACTATGTAAGTCAAAACCAAATGATCATTGATTTAAAGATAGATAATACCTCAAAGACCATCTGGTTCAACACCCTCATTTTACAGATGAGCTAAGTGATGGCCAGGAAGTTTAAATAAGGGTCAGTTAAAAAGTGTTCTGTGAAGTTCTTCAAAGATGCTCCCTATAAAACATTAAAGCATTTGAAAACAGTATTTTTTTCTCATTGGAAAAAAAACAATTCTGGCACAGATCCCTATCCTGAATGATTGATTCCAAAGGGAATATATAAGGCAACCACTGTCTCATTAGGGATTTTTGTCCAATACATCATGGAGTGAGCCTCTGTTTTATTCCCCAAAGTGAATCCAAGAAGTCCAAGAATGAGTCACGAAGCACCTAGGGAGATAGGAGAGTCATTCACCCTTCTGATCTTTTACACGGCTTATTTCAAACATAGTCATAGACCAACAATGTCCTCCCACTGTTGCATTAAATAAACAGAATAGAAAGAAAAACATGTTTTAAATGACCTGCTAGACAAAAATAGTTGAGTATTATAGCTATTTACTTATGAGGTCTATGGAAAATAAAAATACAGAAATAAAGTCTGGAAGACATTAGCTCTCAGGTCATCAAGGAGGTCTCCTTCTGAGGTTGGATTGCTAAGTGAATTTATTGTTATTATTAATATTTTGGGGTTTTCTTCTGATTTTCACATGATTCAAGGAAGTCTTCATCCACAGTGATAGCTCTCATAACCAAGATGAATTTCTGTTCTTAATATTTTCTCCTTTTTCTAGTTTAGGATAAAAATGAGATATTGTAAAGTGTTTTGCAAAGCTTAAACTGCTACATAAATTCCAGCTATTTAGGTCTTTTCATTTTTTAAATTTTTTTTCTTTTTGAAGCTATTGCCACTGAGAGACTGAATTAATGTCAAAAGGTAAAAAAAATCATTGGTCAGACTCAGAATTTGAGCCATGGCAAAGAAAGGACATAGACTCATGGATGAACTGCTCACTTTTATTCAGGAAACTTTTTTTTTCTGGTCAATAGGCTTGAAATGTCATCGTGGATTGAAAGAGTGAATACACTTCCCCAAAAGTGAGTAATTTGCTCCTTTCTCACTGATGGCATCAGCCCCAATACCTTTCCTAGATAGGTGCAGAGTCGAAATGAACTTCGTCATCCTTGTGAACAGAACTTGACAGACATTGTCAGACTCAGGCTCCACGGATCATTGTCATTCACTCGGCACTAACCCTGCTAGGAGCTACTGCTGGATTTAGCCTTCAAAGTCTCCTCATTATTTGACAAGTTAGAAGAGGTAGTGGCACGACTAGTAATTGGGGAACTACAACTCCATCCCAGGAAGTGACCTTGTCCCCATACTAAGCTCTTGCTGGCCCCAGGTACACCACCTTAATTGGCAGTGTAGTTATTACTGCTCCTCCTCAATAGACATGTTCCAGGGAAGGAATGGGTGAGAAGAATTTTAGTACAATGCAGTGTGGATGAAATGCTGATAACTCCATCTGAGGCTGGCATATTTTGTGCAGGTGTCACTGGCTTTAGATTTATCTCTGTCACTTATTTTCCATCCTATAGAAGAACTTGATTTAGAGCCTGGAAAAAGCAAGCCCAAATGAGAAAAGAGTGAATATAACTCAAATAAACCTGAATCCAACCCCCTCTCACCTTCCAACTTCAACAGTCTGACCCTGCAGCATTCAGTCAAACTGATGCTACAAGGATAGCAAGGAAGTCGAGTTAACTTTTAATTAGTTTCCACTTCTAGAGACCTTTGTAATTCTGACTTCCATCTGAAACTGAAAATGGGAAATAATGTAGATGCTATTTCAGGTTTTGTAATAGCTTGTTTTCATGATCAAGTGGATTATGTGTTTTAGATCTCACTAGAAAGCATGCCGATCTAAAAAGTTGGAATGCTAATGAGAGGCTTTTCATAAATACTTTAACCTTGAGACGTTTTATTTTTCTTCCACAATAAAAAAGTGCAACTTGTAGGAGTTAGCAAGACACTTTAATTAATGGAGCATCTGCTCAGTACTGGCATTACATGTGTATGAAATATTTAAGCCTTCTTAAGTATGTTGCACCATTGTTCCAAGCCTATTGGGTTTCCTGAAAAAAAAAATAAAGCACATTTGCCACACATTTGTATTCATCTTGAAAGCCATCCATGGAGCTGAAATTGTTCCTTTTCTGACTTAGTCACTAATAGTCCCCCTGAATCTTTCAACCTTTGACTTTGCAGATTTCTAGTGGCTCCATTAGGATCAAATATTTAGAGCTGGAAGTGACCTTAAAGGTTCTAGGAGTTTAGAGCTCCTTCACAAGGCTTAGAATTTAAGGAGTCCTTTAATGAAGAAAACTTATTTTTTGTTTTAGTAACAACTCTAAAACAGACGGGCAAGGGCTAGAGTCCAGGGTCACACAGGTAGAAAGTGTCTAAGACCTGTTTTGAACCCAGGTCTTCCCTGACTCTCAGTCTAGTGGTCTATCCACAGTGCCATCTAGTTGCATTAAACTGAGGCTTAGAGAATTTAAGTGCCCAGGGTCATATAGCTAATTAGCACCCGAGATAGAATTTAAACTCAGGTTTTCCTGTGACTTCTAATACTGCATCACCTAGCTGGATAAATGAAGAGAGTGGGGAATGGAGCAGGGGGGAATGGGGAAAGGAAGGAATCTTTTTTCTTGAAATACACTTATCTAGTATCTACTTTTGAAGTATGAGAAATATCAAGCATACCAAATTTGCTGACTTCTTTCTGTTCCCTACAATAACTCAATTCAGCATTAGACACTGCTTTTTTTCAGACTTTTCCACATACAGACCTAGAAAAATGGTCTTCATAGAGCTCTCCTTTGTATGCAATTGATCTAAAAGCAGTTGTGGGTGCTCTATATCTTCTGGTTTTAAACCAATTATTTGATTATTTATATGGAAAGTATTAGTTTAGTAATAATTGGAATAGGAATTAATTATCTGGTGAGTTGAAGGTTGCACATTCAACTAATCAGTATGATTTAGACCAAAAAAAATCAGCTGAGTGGTTATTCTTCATGTTTTGGAACTATAGATCGTATGTTTAGGCAAAGACTGAATATATGTGTAATGAATAAAAATTATGTATTTTTACTCCTCATTCATAGAATTCCTGAGTTTGAAAGGACTTCAGAAACTACCTAGTCTAAACTATGCAAGCCCCTTTGTCCACTATACCTGACACGTGGTTTTCTATTTCACAGGGCCTCAGCATCATAGGTCTAGATCTGGAAGACAAGTCAATAGTCATTTATTAAGCACTTAGTATATGCCAACCACTATGCCAAGGGTTGGGGAGACAAAATAACAATCCTTTCTCATAAGGAGTTCACATTCTAGTAGAGGGGACAACATTGGAAAAACATGAAATATGCCAACTAAATTGAAGATGACCAACAGAAGGAAAACATTAGCCTTGAGCAAAGATCTTTTTTTTCTTGAAAAAAAGTAGAATTTCAGCTAGGACTTGAAGGACGCCAAAGAATCCAAGAATTCAAACTGAGGAAAGAGAATGCCAGGCATGGGGAAGAACAAGGGAAAATATAAGGAGAAACAGTAAGAAGATGAGGGTCTTCTGGATCATGTACAACATATAAAGGAGTAAAGAATAAGAAGACTTGAAAGGTAGTAAAAATATAAGGAGAAACAGTAAGAAGACCAGGGTCACTGGATCATGTAGAACATATAAAGGAGTAAAGAATAAGAAGACTTGAAAGGTAGTAAAAAGTCAGGGCTATGCAGTGCTATAAAAAAGAAGTGGTATTTTGAATTTGATCCTAGAGTTGACAAGGAGTGACTGGAGTTTATTGAATAGAGGGAAAGGGGTGTAACATGCCCATTCCTGTGCTTCAGGGAGAACAATTTGACAATTGTTTAGAAGCTAGCCTGGCTCAGTTTCCTCATCTGTAAAATCTGTTAGAGAAGAAAATGGCAAACTGCTCCATTCTCTTTTCCAAGAAAATCCCAAATGAGGTTATGAAGAGTCAAACAGTACTGAAATGACTGAATGATGACAAAGAGGGAGAGACTTGAAGCAGGAAGAGCAAAAAGCGGTCCATTGCATTAGTCCAGGTGTGAGGTGATAAGAGCCATCAAACCCAACTCCCTTATACTTGCCTAAAGACTCTCAGGTTGCATGACTTCACATGTGTAATTGAAATAAAAGTGCTTCCTTTCTCAAGGAGGAGCAAGAAATGATATGGAGGGAGAGAATTTGGAACTCACATTTTTTAAAAATGATTGTCAAAAAGTTTTTTTGCATATTGGGAAATATTTGATGAAATAATAAAAATAATTTTAAAAAAGACTTCCACGAAGAGGAAACTCACTGCTTTCTGAGGAAATGTATTCTAATTCACACAGTTTTCCAGTTTTCCATGACAATAGAAAGACTATCCATGCTTCTTTGGAATTTTGGTCTAACTGATGTCCATACATGTACTCCTTACAGTGATACAGATTGTAACCCATCCTCCACTTCTCACTCTGTGCTGGGTTATCTAAATCTTCCAGTAAATCCTTCACATAAAGACCACCCAAAAAGCTTTATGCCTTCCCCTAGATGTGTGGAAACGTTGCATACAAATGGAGCATGAAGCCTGTCTATTGGCTTAACCTGGCACATGTCAAATGATTGCTCACTTCCTTTTCAGTGCATATATTTCTCTGATGACACTGTTTCTGCCACTTCCACTCAGTCCTTCACCAGTAATATGTTTCAGCCTACTGAAATCCACCACTTGATTGCCCTTAAGTCATCTGAGACTTCTTTAGAGACAATAATGCTCCATGACTCACAGCCAGGAAGCATCAGCAAAAGAATTTTGGTTTCCCAAAGATGGCTCTTTTTTTAGGGCAAAGCTCAGGGTTTTTCAAAGAATATCTCCTAAAGGCAATCTAGCCTGCTTTCCTCCTATTTAATTTTGATCCCAAGCTTATTTTTATGGAAAGTAAGCACAGTTGGAAAACAAACTTTCAATCATTAATAAAACCTTTTTAGGTTTGGTAAATTTAGGTTATAATCCCTACATTTGATTTCTATTATTTCTATAGTTGAAATTTTAAGGTTTCTGGTTCCTGACAGGTGAGTTGGCATAAAAAGTGCCCCTTTTATTCTCCTCTTTATCTTTTGGAATAAGATTATAAAGATATAAAACAGGAGATCTTAACCACTTCAGGGGAGTCATAGACACATTTCTCAATCTGGTGAAGCTCATAGACCCCTTGTGTAAATAATAGTTTTAAATGCTTACGGTAGAATAAATAGGATTACAAGAAAAACCAAGTTAATTGAAATATAATCAAAAAATTAAATAAAAAATTCACTGATCCCAGGTTTAGATCTCCTGACCTACAGCTTGAAGGGACCTGAGACGTCATCTGGTTAAACTTCCACATTTCAAAGGTGGAAAAGCTGATAGTTGGGGAGCTAAGTAAGTTGCCTAAAAATCAGAAGCAAGATTTCAACACAAATTTTCTCTCTCCAGAGCCAATCTGTTCACTGATCCACATTGTCTCCTATAGTGTTAGAACAGGATTTTCCATAGGTTTTGATCAATGACACATGTAAAACCCAGTGGAATTGCATGTTGGCTATGGGAGGGGGGTAGGAGAAAGGGAGGGAAAGAATCATGGAACCATGGAAAATTTTTCATAATTAATCAATAAACTAAAAATATGTATATTTTTTAAAAAGTGATGCTATAAATTAAAAAGAACAGGGTTTTCCAGGCACAAGGAAGGAAAGAGTTTTCTTCAACCTGCACCTAGGTTGTCCAACATAGCCCCCTAAAAATCTCTCAGCAATAAGAACAATTGGGCACCATGTCTTTGGGGCAAAAAACTTTAGAATGTTTTATAATCGAGGCAATTCATAAATGGATTTAGTAAAGGAAAAAATTGTTCCTCCCCCCCCCAAAAGAAACAAAACATGTTATTTGGGTGCTTTTCTCTTCATTATCATATAGAACACAGAGAGACTAAGAAGCTGAGGAAATTTCACCTCTTCTGAATGGACTCTTTCAAATATTTCTCACTGTATCTTTTATGCCCCCATGCCATAGTTTCTAAGCCCTCATTATAAGTATGAACAGTTCCACTCATGGGAAAGAGATGTAGCTTAAGGAGATGTCATAGAGAGCCAGACATACTCTTTCACTTTTCTTTTCTTATCCCCAATAAAACACAAGTGTCAGCAATATGGTGGGTTTTGAAAAGCCCCCAAGGACTTGATACATTTCTCATGGGCACTGGATAGGGAGCTATTGGCTATAATCCAAAATGGTTCTGTTTCTGGCGACCCATTCTTCCTAAAATATTATGGTCTTTTCAGGGAAAGTGACAAAGTTTCAGGACAGTTGAAAGAATAATAGTAAGTAATAAGGGGTTGGGAAAGAACATCCATTAACTCCTTTTTCAGTAGCCTTTGAAAAGTAATGGGCATCTACAACGACAACTCCCTGCTACATTAAACATTTCAGCCCAACTTGCTAGCACCACAATACACAGGTAGAAGTAATAAGTAATAATGAGTCTTGGGCCATTGAACACTGTGAATTTTCCCAGTGTACTGCAATTATAGAAACATCTGTGCTAAATAAGTTTGTACTGAAAGCTAAGAGTGTTTAATAATCCTCACAATTTCTCATTATCAACTCTAATGGAAGGAAGAGAAAACTCTAAGAAAGTTTACCCCCTTTCAAAGAAAATTGCAGGAAATGCAATTGTTTCTGGTGCCACATTTCCCTGGACAATAAAAACACCAGAGACAATGTTCTTGGAAAAGAACATTAAACTGCATCTTTAATAACATGTAGTTCACATTGTACAAGGCAAATTATACCCCTCTTGACAACCAGGCCATTTTGGCTACAGGGCATCCCCTGTGTCTCAACCTGACAATTGTGTTGCTGCTGACTCCCACATATCACTTCACCCCATCTTAGTTCTAAAGAAGAATAAGCCTAAAAATACAGCAGTCCCTTCTCATGTTGGAACCAACCACTAAATGGTCTGGCTCAGCAAGAGAAACTACATAAATGGGTTCCTTCCCATAGCACCCATTCCACTGCCACTAGACTTCAGAACAAATACAAACAGCATATTAACAATGCTATCCAAATTGCTATTGTTGTGAATGTCACTCCTCTGGAGAAAAGGAGACATGCTCTATTTATGATTATCAGTGGTCAACGAGGTGCCTCGTTAAGTAATATGGGAGCTATATCTCAAATATTGCTCTTGAATAAAACACTGTTTGGGAGCCACTAAGTGGCCATTTCTGTAAAGTATTTGTGAATGAAAAATGAAAAAAAAGTCCATCCCAGTCAAAAAAAAACCACTAACAACAATAACTGTTTAGCAATTACTAAGAAGAAATGGTGGTGCACATCTATGTTAACCCAAACCACAGCTACTTGAAAGGTCTAAGCTTGAAGTGTTATCTTCAAAGGAAGAACTTGGTTCTTTATTTTTCAACATTGTCAGAGCGCCATCATGATGAAATTCAGTCTAAGGCATGTTATCAGCTTTGTTCCAGAGATTTGAGGATGTATTTTCCTTCTCAGTCAGAGAATCTTAAGAATTTTAATAAATTGTCAATAGAACATTATGATAGACTGACCCTAACTCAATAAATGGATATTTTTGTTCAAAAAGACCACTTATGAGGCCATGATGCTTTCAGAAGAAAATTTAGTTCACTACAAATATATAAATTCATCAAAAATGATTTCTACAAACAGGATGCAGTTTGCAAGGTAATATACTGTCATAATTAAAATAGGAAACATTGCAAGAAATCACCAAGTGGTGGGACAGTAACTAAATACCCCCAAGGACATAGGTAGTGTTTTCCTCACTACTGCTGATTGAAGGTAGGAGTCTGAAAAGGGTGGGTTTGGGGAAATAATAGCTAGTTTAAGAAAACTATGTCTGAGAATGGCATTTGTATTGCTGGACAGCTTTTAAAACGTAGGAATAATGGGCTTTTGTCAAGGATAGCATGCTTCTCAGGAGGACCCGTAAAATTAAATCTGCTCAGACATGTGTGAATCTGATCAATAGGACCATAAACTGAAAATGGAGAGGGAGGAAAAATGGTGTTCTCATCTATGTCATATCCTCCTCAGGGGACTGATGTGCTGGTGATTAAGGAAATCACTATGGTTGAGAGAAAAATTCCTCCTAGAGAAAGAGGATGTGTTCCAAAATGGGATCTAAAAGAGAATATAAGCAAAAAGGCAGGGCAATGTCAGGAACCAGAGATACTTAAGAACCATAATATCTAAGAGGCTTACAAAAATAGGAAAGTGAAGGGTAGAGTAGAGGTTTCAAGCCAGAAAGATCTACAGAAGAAATTAGCATACAAACCAGCAGAACAGAGTCTTCTCTTCCCTAGAAGGAAATTGTCCATGAACTCCATTGTCCTAATCATCTAGACATGCATGGCATCCTATTACAGAGAATATTCTGAGACAGGCAGTACAGAAAGAAGCAGTTAGACTCTGAGTAGATCATCAGTGAGGAAGTCCAGGAATTTTTGTTCACATAAGAAGGATCCTAATAAAGATCATGATTTCTTATGTCTATGTATATCCATAATATGAGGAATTGATAAGATGAAATAAAGATATAAATGCAAAGAAGCAAATTCGACATCATTAATATTACCTCTGCAAGTAATGGGTTTTCTTTCTCAGAGTCTTTTTGTAGGGTATGTTGTAGTGGCAATTCAGTCGTGGATTAGTTTAGATAGCCAATGAAGTTCTTTCCAACTTTTAAATTTCATGCTATAATTTTAACAAAAGCAAGAAAGAAATAACAAAAGGGCTTTTGAATTTTTCTAATTGCTAGGAAGTTTTTTCTCAGCTCAAACAAAAACTTATCTATTTTTAAATTTTATCCATTCATGCTAAGTGTTGTCCCCTACAACCTAGAAGATAATGTCTAATCTCTGTTCCAGATGACCACCCTTCAAATTTTTAAAGGCAGCTATCTTGTTCCCCTTAAACATTCTCTTCCCAATGGCATTCGTATCCAATTCTTTTATGCTCATATGATATTAACTTGAAATCTGTCTCCATTTTAGTTGTGTGTGTGTGTGTGTGTGTGTGTGTGTGTGTGTGTGTATCCCCCTCTCTCCCAGAGATCCTGATTGTTAAACACTTAGCACACCCCTGGGTTTGATGAGGAGAAAGTTAAATCAGACTGTTATCCTGTTCCTAGATGCTATTACTCTTGTAATGCAGTTTCAGATCATTTAATTTTCTTTGCAATCATACTGTACAGAACTATACAGTTCTATCATTTCTCTTACAATCTGTTAATCTCCACCCCCAGATCCATTTTGAATAATCTGCTAGCTAACCATGCCTCAAGGCTGAATTGGAGAAACTGAGGTTCTTTTTTTAATCCAACTTTAAAATTTCACACTTGTTCTTATTACACTTCATATTTTTATATCCAGTTTCTAGCTTCTCAAGATCATTTTTATTTTGCATTCTATGATCCATTTTTAAGTAATCTCAGCTTTAGCTAATCTCAGTGTGAATTAGGATTTGAACTCATGTCTTCCTATCTCTTAGGGTCTATGCCAATTAGTTATGTTACACCAAACTATACCACTTAGCTATATCACATTCCTAGTGATGTTTTTAAAACCATTACTAATGTGAACAGAAATAAGCGCTTAAAAAAAAGTTTAGTATTTCAGTCATGTTGAGGGTACTATTTGTCTTATATTAGCTTTTTTTATTTCATATTGGTGATAAAGTCCATTTTATACATTATTGGCTTTTATCTCCACTGAAAGGAGCCGGCCTAAAGCTGGAATTTTCCGTGGACCAACAGAGCACATATGAAAATGAAATATGTAGGTCTTACAACTGTAATAAATAGTTTTTGAAAGAAAGAGGTCATTTCTTCTCTTGGTGAAGGCAGCTGGTACATGCAGAGCAAAAAAAATGCATTTGCATCAGAACTCTGCAAAATATGGCTGTGTCATAATTACAGTAATAATACTGTAGAATGGTGCTAACTTTGTTGCAGTGCTAAGATGTACATAAAATAAAATTTTAAATAGGGCAGTGGCTTCATGAAGAGCTTTTTTTTTCCTATGAAGATACTTCCAGAGAACCCCGGCATTTAAAAATTCTTTTTGCTACTAGGTCTGGTTTCTCCATAGATTTTTTTTCCCCTAACCTAATTCCCTACTCTAGTTTGCCAATGTATTGTTAAGCCTTTTTACTACATCTATAGATATCTCAATTAGTACCTCAAATCCATTCTCTTCTCTTTTAAATCAAAATGCTGGGGTTGTTGAGTCCTGTCTGACTTCATCACCCCTTTTGGGGTTTTTTCAGCAAAGAACCTGGAATGGTTTGCCATTTCCTTCTCCAGCATATTTCATAGATAAGGAAACTAAGGCAAAAAGGGTTATGTGGCTTGCCTAAGATCACACAGTCAATAAGTGTCTGAGACTGGATTTGAACTCAGATGTTCCCACTCCTAAACTGGTGGCTCTCTACCCAATCTACCACATAGCCATTCCATGGACAAAATCCATTGGGCTGAATCTTACATGGTCATCCCCCTAATCTCTGGAGGCCAGATCAATTCCAACCATGCCAAAGAGTAATGATTCAGGCCGATTGCAAGAGATTTTGGTACCACTCTGAGACTCAGAGGGCCAAAGATAGATAAGAAACCCTACATGGATACAAGGATTAAGTGTCACCGCTTCTCCCTATTTGACATCTCTATCTCTTCCCTTACTACTGCCCAATTCAGGAGGGTAAGAGAAAGGAAAGCATGTGCCAGCAGCAATGTCACTCATAGTTCCATCAAAACACAGATTTCCATAAAAAACCAAAGGAAAAGGGAACAGAAAGCAGAGGTCGTGTATATTCCTGCAAGCCCTACAACCTGATTCTCATTATTCCAGCTTCCTCATGCTAATTAAGCCCACCATAACTTATTTTAGGGTATAGGAGAATACCTATTTTTGTGGCTGCATTAAATATTTGAAAAGCAGGTTTTAGGAGAAAACGCTAAAGGAAAAGTAGTTACTTAGCCTGGAGAAGTTCAGGCTGAAGGAAGAAATTATTATCTTCAAGTCTATGAAATGTTATTAAAGAATGACAACTAATTCCATCAATAACGGGAAATCTACTTAAACTGAAACATGAGGGAACTTAGGTGAACTATAACTATAATGATGAAAGTAGGTATACAAGCATTGAAGTTGGCTACACATTTGTATTATTCAAAGTCATATAAAATATGGTCATTGATTCCAGCAGTATGAATTCAAATAATGTGTTCACTCCAGGAGATTCATTATTCATACTAAATTGGACCTTTCTTCACTGAAAGAGGACATGGTATGTCCTTCTGTGGATCAGGGTAAAATTGAGGCAAAATTAGTTTTGAATTAGGCAGAGGGTTCAGAGTTCTTCCATGCCTCCTTTTGAATTCTCTCTTAACCTTTTTGGTACCCTTCTCAAAGTTGGATTTTTTTTTTGCTGTCCTAGGTTTGGGTTGGGGGTACTTATTAAAGTACCCCAACAAATATTTTTATTAATATTCCTCCCTCCTTACTATAGGATCATAACGATTTGATCTGCAAAATACCTTCAAAATGAGATGATCCAACTCCCTCCTTTGACAGATGAGGAAATTGTGGTCCAAAGACGGGAGGCCACTTGCCCAGATTCACACAGGTAAGATATGAATTCATGGTCTGGGGGTCAAATACCCTTTCAAACAATATAAATTCCTCTTCAAAACTTTCCCATCCTAATATCCATTCTACTAATGCCTGTAGGTGGTAGGATGGATTTTCCACTTATTAGAAATAATTTTGTTATTTTTAAATATGAAAAACCAAATCATAATCTAATTAATAAAGATATCTAGATAAAGAAATAATAGATATCTAAATATATCAAATTAATTAGTTAATGTTTTAACTCTTTCCCAGGAAAAAGAAAGCTTAACTCAATAGAAAAATCCATCCATTCCTTAAGGAATAAAGATTTGTTTGGGGAATTCCAGGCCTTATTAGAAGTCTGGGAGTGAGATTATTTATTAGGCTATGTTATCTTTCATCTCGGTGTCTCTAGATTTTAACAGTGCCTATACACAGAGAGCAGCTTAATGTGTGTTTATTAAGTTGAATTGAATGTATGGGGCTTTCTATACTCCTCAAATCATACCATCTGGGCAAAATTCTACTTTGTTCTGGCAAAGATCTGAAGTGCTTCAAAGACAAGATAGATTTTGTTGTCTGCCATGGTTTAAAAGTATGTGACCTCTTTCAGTCCCCTGCAGCATTAGAAGGCTATGATTTAGAATTCTTAGCTATGGGACAAAAGCCTCTTTCTGGGAGGCTACTAGGACTTCAATCAAAAAAGTTCCTTTTGTTTATTTTGTATGTATTGGGAATATGAGAGAAAGCATCTTAGAGAGAGCCCGTCTCAAAGTCCAGGAAGACACAGATTTAAATGCTGACACTGAAGCATCCTGGATTGGCAGTCTTGATAAGTCTCTTCACTTTTTCAGTGCCCCTGGAAAGTCTCTAAGACTATAAATTGCCAGGCAGATATCAATCTGCATTGGGTACAGGGGACTTTCTTCAATAAGAGAGTCACAAGAAAGTGGAATCATAAGAACCCATTTCCCTCCCATAAAAAGGAAATTGCTTGGTATGTTTTTATAATTATTTTGTTGTTGAGCCATTTTCAGTTGTGTCTGATTCTTCTTGACCCCGTTTGGAGTTTTCTTAGCAAAAATACCAGAATGATTTGCCATTTCCTTCTCCAGATTATTTTGCAGATGAGTAAACTAAGGCAAAAAGGTTAAATGAATTGCAAAAAATCACAGAGCTCTTGAGTATCTGAGCTTGGATTTGAACAAAGGTCTTGTTGGATCCAAGAATGCTGCTACTTGATCCACTTTATCACCTACATGCCATTTATATTTATAACTATAGTCTCTTCTGATACAAAGTAAATCCTTGAGTTAAAGACTATTTGGTTTTTATATCTACAGAGAGTGTGTGTATATATATATATATATATATATATATATATATATACAGAGCTCCTGGTATACAGTGGGCAATTAACTGCTTCTCCATTCATCGAGATGGAGCATGTCAGTTTGGGGTCAAGGGAATGCTTGAATGGATGCTTCAGGTCCATTTTTGTAGCTGTGCGACTTACCTATTATTTTGAATTTTTTTTCCAAATTTTAACATATACACTGATTAAAGATGAACTAAAGAGAAATCTAAAATCATATTATGTGCTCTGCTCTCCCGGAGCATAATATTTCCTCCATCTGTGAATCTCCTATTGACATCAGAGGGAGTCACCCCGTGCAGAGTGGAGAGAGACATGCCAGGAAAGTGAAGCCCATTATGTGGTTGCAAGCTAATTTTGCTTAATCTTCTTGATCTCCATAAAGAGCAATATAAGACCCCCCAGGATTTAAACAAGAAGATAAAGATGAAGAGGGACTGTACTTGCAGAGCAAGTATAATACTTATTTATTAATGTCGTCCATCACAGAGTGTTTGTTTTCCTAACCAAAATCCAAAACTGTCTGCTTGAGAGCAGAGGAGGAAACTCAGGCTTTGTGTCAAGGAAAAATGGAACATCTCCATTCCTCCCCACTTAAATCTGGGAAATCAGACTAAAAAATATATGGCTTGCATCTGATCTAAAATGGAAAAGAAAGCTAAATGAGGATATCAATCCATGGCACTGGCTCTCTACCAAGAAGGAAAATCAGCTTATTCATAAAACTTCATTTTCTTAATCCAAAATGAGTGCAAGTGAAGGTATCTTTCTCACCCATCTATAAAGCTCATGCCATGGCAATACCAATGTCACACGTGGATAAGGCTCTTCCCATTTCATTCCATTTGGATGACTGGATTGTTCCTCATAATCCTAGATAAGTTCACTTCTCCTGGGTATAATTCTGCCTTTTGCTGGTTCTTCTTTCAGAAGAAGGGCAGATCCACAGCACAGGAGGAGACTTTGGGGCTGGTTTATTTCCTAAAGTCACCCTTATTGATGAAAATGCAAAATCTTCAACCTTCAAGCTGCCGAGAGTGACTAGTGAGCAGCTGGAGTGTCATAGAGAATCAGCAGGGCTGACGACTGTTAATGTACTTTGGTTATTTTTAAAATGTTCCCAAATGACAACTTTTCTTGGTGGATTTCATGGATCCAGAATTGAAAGAGACCTTAGAGATCAGTTGTTCCAGGCCACTTATTTTACAGAGGAGGAGACTGAGGTCCAAAGAGATAAAGAGACTTGGTCAAAACTAGTGTGATTTGAACCCAAATCCTCTATCTTCAGGTCAAGCATTCTTTCCAGGTTATACAGGTGGTATTGTATCTATCTCTATTTTACTGACATAAATCACTGGCTTTGTCATATGAGTTTGTTTCATAAAGATAATTTTCAGTCACCAGGAATCATAAGAAACAAAATATTACATAGGCAGAATAAGCAGTTGTCCCTGCACTAAGTTCTTAGTCTTCTTTCATGTGAAAAAAAGGCAGCTAAATGATACAATGGCTAGAGCACTGAACCCAGAGTTAGGAAGACATGAGTTCAAATCTGACCTCAGATACTTATTAGCTGGGCAAGTCACTTAATTTTTGTTTGCCTCAATTTCCCCAACTATAAAGTAGAGATAATAATATAGCACCCATCTCCCAGTGTTAACATGAGGAAAAAAATGAAGCAATAATTGGAAAGTGCCTAACACATAAATATTATACAAATGTTGGCTATTATTATTATAAATGAGTTTCTCATCTCCTTCCCAATCTCATCCAACAATATTAAGTTCTTTTTTGCATGCGAGTCAATCACTGTGTGGCAATGGAGGTAAAAAGGAGGAAAAAAATAATAATCTTCCTTTTAAGGAACTTATAAAATTGGAGGTAGTGCATTACAATCAACCAATCAATATTTATTAGGCACCTACTCTGTGCCAGGCACTGTACTAAGTAACAGAGATACAAAAAGAGGCAAAAGATATTCCTTACCTTCAAGGAGTTTTCAATCAGGGAGACAACAAGCAAATATGCAAAAACATAAATAGGAATAACTGAGGGAAACCCTAGAAGCAAGAGGGGTTAGGAAAATCTTCCTATAGAATATGGGATTTTAGATGGATTTAAAGGAAGCCAGAGATGTCAGTAATTGGAGTGGAGGAAGGAGAGGTTTCCAGCTATGAGGGATAGCCAGAAAAAATGTCCAAAGCTAAGAGTTTGTCTTGTTCATGGAACAGTGATCAAGTCAGTGTCATGGAACTAAAAGTGCATGTTGGGGAGAAAGATGTCAGGATACTGGAAGAGGCAGGAGGTGAGTAAGTGATAAAGAATTTTGAATGCTCAGATACAGTATTGTATTTGATCTTGGAGGCAATAGGAAGCCACTAGAATTTATTGAGTAGAATGGAAGCATGATCAGACTTGCATGTAGGGTCTTTCTAGGTTCTAAGAGAGAGACAGGCATATAGCCAAATGGTAGATTTTTCATTATACTATACATCTTTTTTTCCCTTTTGTCTAATACTCATTCTTACATCTTATTACTCTGTAAGATCAAATTAACCTTGGTCTTCTCATCTCATAGGAACTCTCTGCCTCTCTGATTGGACCCTACCATTGGAGAACAGAGTCATGGGCTCTAGGGTCTCTATTTAAAGAGGGGGCCAGCAGTCTTCTCCCCATTTCCCATCAGCTACACTGTTTTTGGACTTCTTGAGCCTGACCCATGCCTGGATTCTTCTCACTCCTCTCACTACCCCATTCCCCTAGCAGTTGAGTTTCCTTGTAAGTATTTTCTTCTCCATTAGATTGTAATTTCTTTGAGGGCATGGACTACCTCTCTTTTTATTTCTACTTGTATTCCCAACTTAACATATTAACTGATTAATAGTAAGTACTTGACAAATGTTTATTTACTATTTATTCACTAAAGTTGGTTAATTAAATGCCAAGAGTCAAAGCAACAATTGATAGTCAATCATCAATATTTGATGTGATAAATATGTTTGACTTTGTTATTCTAAGGCTATTAGACTAATATCCATAAAACAGCAAGCTTAGGGGAGAAGCATGGTTTTCCAGATACAAAGATTTAAACGTTGAATTCTGATTGACTAAATCAACAATTATCTCACCTCTATCCTCACAGATAGGGCCAGAACTGAATGATTTCCTCTTCAGAACCATACAGAATTTGGGACTTCCTCAATGCCTTCTATACAACAACGCCTTCTATACAAAAGGAAAGATGTCTACAATGACCAGGATGATCATGGGAAGATCCAACTCTAGATGTTTCTGTTTAATCTAATCACACTCAGAGTTACCTGGTCATTAAACATGAAATCACACAAATATCACCATGGAGAAAAGCAGAGGTAGGTAGAATCTCTGAAATGTTAACATGGGAGGCAAGAGAAAACTAGAAAGAAGAATAAGTTTGATCATTTTAAAAGGACTAAATTATGTTCAAGTGTTTATATCCTGAAGAGGGAAAAGGAGATAATAGTCCATCCCCTAAAAGCCAATGAGGGATTAAAGAAAGACAAATTAAGGGTCTGAATTTTTAAAGGAACAACAAAAAAATGGGGATAGAGAGAATATCCTAAGGAAAGAATATAGAGGTTCAGGGAATAATTTATTCTTTCTCATAATTTGATACACTATCAGAAAATGCTACTAAAACATAAGAGATGGTAGGAACTGGAATCTTATGAACCTCCCTCTTTGAATTTGGAGAAGTAATATTAGGGGTTTTTTTAGAAAAGAAAGATAAGTTACTCAGAAACTAGGCTGTTTCTGGGATAAGTAGAAAAGAAGTTAAAATAGAAGGTAGAGTTGCAGAGGGGACAGTAGCAAGCAAACATATTTTAACTATGTAGGATTTATAGCAAGGGGGGAAAGAGAGAGGAAAGCACAAAACACAGTGATTTGTGTTCTGAGGAAAGAAGAAAAGGGAAGTCAATTGGTATCTGACTTTCCAAACTTCAGTTAATTCATATACTAATTTCATTTTTATTTTTTCTCTTTAATTTTTCCATCAAAGTAGAAGAGTGATATAAGGAAATGTTAAAATAGGATATAATAGAAGGAAAAAATTAAAAATCATAACTGGATGTGAATAAGACAAATACTCTCCCATTACATGGATATAGAATGGGCAGAAAACAAAACCTTATTTTTAAAAAAAATTTGAAATATGAACATTTATACACAATTGCACTAGAAGCTATTATACCTTAGCTAATTGCCCCACATCCACTCACCCCCAAAAAAGGCGAGTTGACAATCATGATCTCAGACAAGATAACAGTAAAAGTAGACATGGATGAGCAAGAAAACTATATTAGGCTTGAAAGAACTAAAGTTAATAAAATAATATTAATAGAAAATATATGGGAAATAAATGTCATAGAATCTAAGTGTTTGAAGGAAGAACTAACTGAACTACATGGAAATCTAGACAATAAAGCAATAATTTTGTTTTGTGACCTTAACAACTGCCCTTTTCAAACTTAGATACAATTCATAGAAAATACACAACAAAGAAGTTGAATATATAAACAAAATTTAAAAATAAATAAATATAATGGGTTTTTTTGGTGACAACTGAATAAGAACCATTAGGATATGTATGTTTTTCAGCTTTACCTAAAATCCTTACAAAAATCTGAACTGGTGATGGGGAATTTTTTAAGTAATAAACAGGTATAGAAAGGAAAAAATATTAAACACAATAAAAATAATAAAGAAAATTATAAGAAAAGATTCCAGTTTAAATTGAGGATAAAAAATATTATCTTAAAGAATGAATGGAATAAATCAAAGAACAAATTATAGAAAATAAAATAACAATGAAAAAAAGATTCCAAAACTTCCTGAATATAGTCAAAGTTCTTAGGGCAATAAGTATAAGAACCAGTGAATAATATTTGCTAATTTCCATATATATGTCATATATGTACATATGTGTACATACTTGAAAAAGGAGGAAAGTTACCAAGGAAAGGTTTTTTTGGTCTGAGAGTTATTGGAATGGTGAGTAGAAAAACAGGGCAATCCTTTTTACTAGAAATTTTTTACTAGTAAAACTTTTACTAAACATTTACTAGTAATGCTGATTTGATAGCAGTTCTTAGAGCAAGAGGTAGAAGGAGATGAGGAAGAGAATATTCACAGTAGTGAGTAGGAAAGTGTCCAGAATGAAGAAAAAAGATAAGTAAGATATGAAAAATTGAACAAGTATCTTAAAAGTGACATCTGACTCAAGGAGTCCAAGATAATTTTTCCTTAAAAGGTATTAGAGCCATCCTAAAGACTAAATTGGTCCAAAGACTATGGCTCAAATCACTTTTATAGCTTTCTGGTGGCCAAAGTAGAAAAGTCAGTGAGGGCTTCCTTCCTCAAGCTTGGCACACACTTCTGACCCATGCACCAGGTTAGTCAACCTACAATCAGGGAAGCTGCACTCCTAAATCAATGTGGCATTCTTGCTGAACATACTTTCCATGTTGTGTCTGCATAAACTGTCTGATTTAACTGTTAGATAGTCCAAAATGACTCATTCCAGTCTAAACCCGTCTGAAACACTAGATAATCCTGAATCAAAACCTGATCACCACAACAGTTAGCAAATAAATAAGTTACTCATTTCCCTCACCAAATAAGAAATCTATAAATTTGATAGGAGATAAGACTAAAAAGAAATAACCTATTGAGATGACAAAATTAAATTCTCTTTGTAATCCAGTGAGTATATACACAACTAACTTCTTCATACACACACACACACACACACACACACACACACACACACACACACACACACACTCACACAAGATTTCCACTTCTTGCACTGGGAAACATGATCATCTCGAAACTAATATTGCTTCCGGAAAGAATGAATCAATTGATTCCATTATGGTTCCACTGGTCATCTCTATGACTTCCCATATTCCTAGGAAAGGACACACTTTCCTAGTCACATTTCACTTATTGTCTCCTCCACCTTACTCAATTAGAATGTAACTTCCTTTAAAGCAAGGAATATCTCACTTATTTATATTGGTATTTGCTGTTCTTAACATAGCACTTACAAACAGAGAGTAGCCAGTTAAGTTTTTTTTTCATTCACTTATTTCTGAGGGCATAATGGAAAAGGAGGTCAAAGTAGAAGAGAGACTTTGAAGATGGACAATGATGAAAGCTCAGAACCACAGCAGGGGCTGAGGAATCTTTTTGTCTAGATTCTGAATCACAGAAGTAAGGGAAACACAAACAAGAAGTTTGCTACTTCAACACCTCCCCTCTTTCCCAGGACTGTCCTATATTGATATATAATAGTATTGAATTATTTCTCAAACAGTAGAGAAGAGGAGAAATTAAGAAGGAAACAAAGGAAAACCTAGTGACCAAGACCTCAGGAGACTGGTCTCATAGTCATAGTTTCTTGGATTTATAATCAGATAGGAAGAATTGATTCATGCATAGTTAGAAGATACCTTGTACTCAGTTCCTGGTCTGGTTCAGTATCTGAAGACCTAGTTTTTATAAAGTTCTAGGAATTGGATCTTTGGCAGCTAGCCTTTGTTACCTTTTCCATTAAGTACACTGAACTTCCCTTAAGAGTAACAGAGGATAGATGAATTTATTTTGTCACCCATTCTGGTAACTGAGACTCTTGGGGACAGGACTCAAGACAGTGCACTTAAACCTTGGACAAGAATTTTCTTTTATGGTAATAAAGTGTTGATGTAGCCCTGATTTTCTCATCCTTCCTATTGAGCAAAGGTACCTTTACTGCAGTTGTTACATTAAGTGATGATGGATGTTTATTGATTTACTCATGCTTCCTAGCAGTAGTAATTTCTTGAAAATAAGGTTTCGTAAGACAGTAAGTAGCAACAACATGAAGACTCTGGGAAGTTCCTAAAGACCAGAAGGGACTAATTGGATGATGAAAGGAAAAGCTTCAACTCTTTACAGGTTTCCCTGAGACAGTCCAGAGCCACTTAAAATAGAACCCATCTTCTCCACTTTGAATGCTACATAGGTGGAATTAGCCCTGTGGGGTATATAGTGATAAAATTTCCCAGTAGATGGCCAATAACTTTTTGTGATATATTGTGTGGTGTCCAGTCTTGGGATGACAATTATAATTTTAATTCAACTCATGAATTAATTAATTAGTTTCCAGCACCTAGGTCTTTTCCTCTCTTTAAAAGATCTTTTTAATGCAGCCCAAGTTTGCATTTTAGTGGGGAAAGTTCAGAAAGGTAGATCAAACATCTGCTAAAACTAGTCAGGAAACTTGGGTTCAAGTCTGAAATCAGAGTTAATGGTTTCTTCACTTGTAAAAAGGAGATGATTTTACTTACAATATTCATCCTATGAGGTTGTTGTGAATAAAGGACTTTGACAAATTGCCTAGCCTTTATTAATCACATACTATATGCCAGGTACTATAATAAATGCTAGAGATACAATGACCAATAAGTAATAATAATAAGAAAAACAAAGCCAGTCTGCTTGCAAAGAGTTAGTCATTGTCATCATCATCCACAATAAATATACATATTAGAAAAAATAGCATCCCTTGAAAGTTCTATTCCATAATCTCACTATTATAAGTAGGAGCTAAGAGTTTCATTGGATGGTAAAGTACTTTTGAACATTCATTAAATAAGTCACTTATTAGGGGCAGCTGGGTAGCTCAGTGGATTGAGAGTCAGGCTTAGAGATGGGAAGTCCTAGGTTCAAATCTGACCTCAGACACTTCCCAGCTGTGTGACCCTGGGCAAGTCACTTGACCCCCATTGCCTACCCTTACCACTCTTCTGCCTTGGAGCCAATACACAGTATTGACTCCAAGATGGAAGGTAAGAGTTATAAAACAAAAACAACACAAAAATAAGTCACTTATTGATTTGTGTGCAAAGCCCCGTAATTGGTATTGATGAAGTACAATGCTAGAGAGAAACACCAGAAAAAGGATAATTTCCAACAAATGACAACACATCTTCATTTTCATCAAGTCCTTAGTCTTTCAGGATCCTGATTAATACTCTGTGGATCTTTTCCAGCTTCATAACTACAGCCAACAATTGTCATTTCATGATTCAAAATATGTGCCTACAGTGCATTGTTGGATGGTTTTTGTTTGTTTCAGTTATATGACACTTAGGGCATTTGAGGATCAAGTAGAAAGTTGATTTTTAAATGAGATTCAATGGTATTTTGTGAATTTTCTGAGAAAATCTCAGCTGAAAATTTCTAAATATCTAATTTTTACTGCCCCATTTCTTGAGTAAAAAACATTCTCTTCTGAAACAAGTTTCAAAAGCAAACGTATTTCTAGTGGCTTTAAAAGAACCATTAAAATCATCTCTTTATTTCTTAAATGAATTTTTGACTTTCAGAAACTACACTTAAAGAATTTAAATTATACAGGGCTACCAAGATTTTGAAAGTTCCATTTTGCCCATATTCTTTTTTTACAACTTCTTTTATGAACTTAAGAATAATTTTTTAAAAACTCAGCAAAGTACAGGATTTATAAGAAACTATGGATCCTTCTATGTAAAGTTATTAATAGATATGTGTTATTTATATTTGTATTAAGCATAACAAATAGAAATAAAATGTCTGTATCTACTCCTGTATTTCTCTTTTTTGTACAAATTTGAAGATTTTTATTTTTTTTGTCTATCACTATTTATCAACCTACCTTCTTCACCGAATCCTGAGTAGAAACCCTTCCCTTATAACTCATATATCCTTCAATAAAATCCATGCTTTTATTTTTTATCTCTAATTATGCAAAGTATAGAGACTAGGAGTTGGGAAGTTAGCATTATGGATTTAGCACCATGATTCCAGGCCAGTAAGGTAACCTCCTACTTCTCAGTTTCCACATAGGTGGACTAAATGACTTCTAAAGTCGCTTGCAATTCTATTCTATTTCATTTCAGCAGCAAACTCCCTTCAGGAAAACATCCCTAATTTTATCCTACCTTTACTGCTCTAACTTTGTGTTTTTTCTTTATCATTTTATATTTAAAACCATATTATTGGGGTCAGCTGGGTGGCTTAGTGGATTGAAAGTCAGGCCCAGAGATGGGAGGTCCTGGGTTCAAATCTGGCCTCAGACACTTCCTAGCTGTGTGACCCTGGCGAAGTCATTTGACCCTCATTGCCTAGCCCTTACCACTCTTCTGCCTTGGAACCAAAACACAGATTGATTCCAAGACAGAAGGTGAGGGTTTAATTAAAAATTTTTTTAAGCATATCATGTTTTTTGCTTTCATTCTATGATTATTTCTCACATGTATGATTTTTCTTCCTCCCTAAATTGTAAAATCATTAAAAAGTCTGCATTTTCTAGTTCTTTTGTATCCTCTAATGATACTATACAAAAGGCCTTCAAAATGTGATCCTTGAAGTAATTCAACACATTCTATCTCAAAAAAAGTTCTGTGGATGATGGCCATTTTGTTGTTACTTGAAATACTAACTCTTAAATATTATTGAGAATTTTCAATGAAGACTTTCCTTTTATTTGGTCTTTTAAATTAAAATCAGAAAAAAGTATTCCTAGATATATCATTGACAACCAAGAAGTTCTTTGTACTAAAATTAATATTCTAAATACAAATTAATGACTTAATAATGGCAGTGAAAATTTGTCTATAGTGGAAAATATTTTATGAAAATCTAATCATTTCATTTCATCTACTGATGTTTATCCCAAGTTCCTTGCATTATTAATTAAATGTAAACTGATATTTTCTTTAGTGTATTAGATTATTACCTCCTTATCCTAGTCTTCCTTCCTAATCATATCCTATGTTTTATCTTCATAATTTAAAATAAATAAAATTGAAAAAATAATAATAGCTAGGTTTCCGGGTTAAGATGGCGGCAGAGTAAGAAGCAGCTCTTAACCTCTCCTGACCGAAACATACAAAACTCCTCAAGGGGACATAAAAACAAGTCCAGACGAACGGAGGAACCCCACAACAGGGCACAGCGTGGAAGGTACGTGGAATC
>NC_058130.1:315213196-315244821 GCF_016433145.1 Gracilinanus agilis | reverse complement strand
AGAGACCTCCGGGAACTGATGCAGAGCGAAAGGAGCAGAGCCAGAAGAACTCTATACACAGAGACTGACATTCTGTGGTAAAATCGAATGTAATGGACCTCTGAACCAGCAGCAATGCAATGACCCAGGACAATTCTGAGGGATTTATGGTAAAGATGCTGCCCACATTCAGAGGAGGGACTGCAGGAGAGGAAACATATAGGAAAAACAACTGCTTGAACGCATGGGTTGGGGTGGACATGATTGGGGATGTGGACTCGAAACTACCACACCAATGCAACTACCAACAATTTGGAAATTGGTCTTGATCAAGGACACATGACAAAACTAGTGGAAATGCACGGGTAGGGGGGGGGTGGGGGGGGGGGTTGAAGGGGAAAGGAGGAGCATGAATCATGTAACCATGTTAAAAATGAATATTAATAAATGTAAAAAAAAAAAGAAGGGTCCAAAGGAAAAAAAAAATAATAATAATAATAGCTAGCATTTACATAGTCCCTACTAGGTGCCAGGCATTATGGTAAACACTTCACAATATCATCTCCTTTCAATTTTCAGAACAATCCTATAAATGACTAAATGTATTACAGCGCCCATAAAAAGGAAATATAAAAAAGAAAATGTCTATAATGGTGGATTTTAAGCACCTGGGCAACATTCTAGTTATTCTTCAATTTATAACACAAGGGCAATCACCTTCTCCAGTAGCTTATAAAGGTGTGAACTAAGAATTAGCTAGGACATGGAGAGAAGGATGAAAAATATAAGTGAGAGGAATGAAGTAAAGAGTTTATACTTTACAGAGGGGGTAGTGAAGGAAGTAAAAATAAATGATCAGACCAAGTGGGACAAAATAATTATTCCACATAAATTAAACAGCAATATTAAGGACCTGATTCCCATTGTCTTAGTTGAAGTAAAGCATCAAACAATATCAAGTCATGGTGCACCAAGCAGAGCAATGGTCCAATTAAGGATTATCATAAGTGTAAATGATGACTAGTCCCAAACTCTGAATTTAGGAGACACAAGATAGTCATGAGTTCCTGCATTTGTTGCTAATGTAAGGATCTAGGGATAAGGATATTTGACAATATCTATGAAGTATCACCCAACCTCCCTGCAAAGATCATCTAGAAACATTCCATTTGCCTAGAGGACTTCCTAAGGAGCCTAGTCAAATAAAACAAGTCTCCACCTACGCCCCTTCATTCTTGTGAACCTTTATGTTACAGAGTTATAAGGATAATTCTTTTAAAAATTCTTTTCTAATATTCCTAACTTTATTCAAGTCTATGCTGCAAGAATGGACTTAGCAGGGTTGAGTTGGGTTGGGAAGATGGAAATGAACCCTCAGTTTCTACACCCTGAAAAGTAGGAATGAATTCTATGAAGTAAACAGATAATTTTGCTCCAAAGAAAAGAAGAGATTCACTCAAAGAGTATAGGCAAACAAACAGATCTACAGGGAAATGACTGGTTCAATACAAAATAATAACTTCTATAAATTGAGGATGTTGTTCTTAATAGTTGCTATGAGGCAAACTAAAATTCCTGAAAATATGGCAGAACTCAATGATATTCGCTTGGTCAATTTGGTCCTAACTTGACATGAAGCCTAGCTTCCTCAATTCCAATTCAACAATAGAGAGAGAAAGAGATGTGTTCTGAGGCCAAGAGGAGAACACTGATTCTAACTGATGCTCTACTCACCAGGAAGGACTTCATCATAAAGACAAAAAAACATATTTTTGTCAACTTGCATACTAGAAAAGGCCTAAAGAGGGGATAATGATGCTTTCAGAAGATGAGTGTATCTTTAAGCCTTTCCTATAAACTTAGCATGATGTCTGGTACATAGCAGAAACTTAATATATTCTGATTGATTCACCATCTCCCTCTCTCATTACATCTGGTCTAGTTTAGTCACATTTAATTATTTTTTACCCATTACACTCTGCTCCTTAGAACCCCTTCAGCTGTAGGCAATTTTAAACTTTCCACATTCTAATGTCCATACTTTATTTTAGGCTCAATAGTGGGGCTAGGAGAGGGAGAAGATCAATCAACTAATAAATATTTATTAAGAGCCTACTATGTGCTAGGCACTGTGTTAAGCACAGGAGATACAAAGAGATGGAAAAGATAGTTCCTGCCCCCAGGAGCAAAAAATTGATAAGAGAAACAACATACAAATAAATATAAATAAAATAAGAAACATTCATGATGAATAGGAATTAATTAAGAGAGGGAAGGGACTGGAATTAAAGAGTTGGGGTCCCCATTTAAGGTGGAACTTTTGTTGGGCCTAAAAAAGCCAGAGAGGTTAGTAGTCAAAGCAGAGGAGAGAAAGTATCCCAGGCATTGGGACCAGCCAGAGAAAATGCCTAAAATGAAGACATGGGGAAACAAGGAAGCCAGTATCACTGGATTTAAGGATAAATGTTGGGAATTTAGGTGTAAGGAGACTGGAAAGATAAGAGGGGCTAGAGAGTGAAGAGTTTTGAATGCCAAAGAAAATACTTTTTTTTTATCTTGGTGGCACTAGGGAGCCATTAGAATTTTTTGAGTAGGGGGATGACATGATCAAACCTGAGCTTTAGGAAATTCACTTTCATGGATGAATAGAGGATGGATTAGAGCAAAGACTTGAAGCAGGTAGATCCACCAGCAGGCTATTAAAATAATCCTGGCATGAGGTGATAAGGGCCTGCATTAGAGTGGTGGCAGTCTCAGAAGAGCAAAAGAGGTATATTGGAGAGATATTGCAAAGGTAAAATCAAAAGGCCTTGGCCACAGATTGGATATGGAGGGTGGAGGAAGTGATACTGAGAAGTCAAGAGTGACTCTAATGTTGCAAAAATATTACTTCTTTTTATAAGACAAATTAGTTTTCAATCAAAGTAATCCAATCCTGTTAACTGCAAAGCTGTTTCCAAATCCAATCATGGAACCAGGAGTATTGTGCAGCCCAATGAGATACTAGGCAGAAAGCATTTTGCAAACCTTAAAGTAATGTATAAATGTCACTTGTTGTTTTGTTGTTGTTGTTGTTGTTGTTGTTATCATTATTATTATTGTTATTAGCCTGCAGTCACCAGGCCACCAATCTGATGATAACTTAATTCCCAAACCTTCTACTGTACTCTTGCTGAGCTCAAGCAATGCTTATAAAGCAGTACAGGAATGTGATGATAAATGTTTGAAAATTGGGCTCTCTCTGGAAAAAAAAATTGCATGTGTTCAATTTTGGGGTTTAATCTGCATTATTAACACTATGCAATAAACAAAACTACTAAACAAGCCCTAATTTGTAGCAATTGGAAATTTCTGAGGTGTAAATGTGTACATTGAAGATTTAACAGTGGGTTCCCTCCAGTTAGAGCTGCCTCCAGCACACCCCTGCTTCTAACTCATTACTTGGGAAAGGGAGAATCACTATGCCTTCCAATTTCCTAGTACCTAGAAAATGCCAGCTGATCATTAAGATCTTGCCAAGAACAGCTAAGTAGGTAGTCTTGGAAAACTTCTACAAATTACTTGTTTCTCCTTCCATTTCAACTTTAGAATAATCAAGAAATCTTTTTTTGAAAAAAATCAACAAGTACTCTTAGATATGCTGTTGACTATTATTTACTATAAAGTACTATTATTATAAAGAATATATATTTTATATAATACTGTCATGTACTTATATGCTATAAACTATATGATTCCATTTCACAGAAGCCTATACATTTTCATTGACCATGCTTAACTTTAATATTAGATATAGTATTTATATTAATATAATATTTAATATTTTTAAAATAATGACACTAGTAAGGCTTATAAAGCACTTTATAAATATTACCTTATCATATCCTCATAACAATCCTGAGAGGTAAGTACTATTATTAATATTCTTTTTCAGTAGATGAGGAAATAGGGAAGTGTAAAATGTCTTTCCCAAGGTCACATAATTAGTGTTTGAGGCTGGATTTGAAATCGAGTCTTTCTGATACCAGGTCCAGAATCCTACCTACTATGCAACTTAGTTATTGGCTATTTTGGTTATGTATGCCAATAAATGTGTTAATACTTAATGTATATTCATTTTTTCTCCAGGGTAACTCACTCAACTGATTAGCACCTTGATTCCTCTAGGTATCATCCTTAACTCCTCATTGCATCTTACAACCTACATCATTCAGTTAATGACCCAACCCTATCAATTATGCCTTTCTTTGAAACATCTCTATATACATACTCCCTTCTTTCCTCTTAAATACCCCACCCCAGTACAGTCCTTCATCACATTATATCTGGACTATTACATGAGCCCATTGGTTGGTCTCTCTCCATCAAGGCTCTCTCCAATCCAATCCATCCACTACTAAACTATGAAATTGATCTTCTAAAGCAGTGGTTCCCAAACTCTTTTGGCCTACTGCCCCCTTTCCAGAAAAACTATTACTTAGCCCCCTGGAAATTAATTTTTTAAATTTTAATAGCAATTAAAAAGAAAAATAAATGTACCTATGGCCATCACTGCCCTCCTGGATCACTACAGCACCCACCAGGGGGCAGTAGCTCCCACTTTGGGAATCACTGTTCTAAAGGTAAGTCTGACCACATCACACACAGAACCACCCTCATTCAGTAAACTCTGGAACTCCAGTACCTTAAGAATTTTTTCCAATCATCTTTCACTTTAAATACCCCTCCTCCATTTTATTGTTCCTCATAACAAAAACAATCCATCTCCTGACTCTGAATTTCCAATGGCTCCCTTCCTCATATGGAGTTCTTTCCAATCTCATCTCTATTTCCTGATCTTCAGGGCTTCCCTCAAGTCCAACCTAAAATCCCACCTTCTGCAAGATTTTCTTTATCCTATTCTGGAAAGATGGTGTCTTAGATGGAGCAAATCTTAAAACCTCTGCACCCCTCCCACATGAAGATAGAAAACAAAGCTCTTTGAGAAGAAAGAGGACCAGATCTAACAAGGGGAGAGAGCAGGAGGTTCCTACTGCTGGACAGTTCAAGAGATATGCCAAAAAAAGGGCTTGAATTCTTGAACTTTTGAGTCCAAGGGTATAGAAAGGGAATCCCAGGACTCCTCTCCCACAGGCTGTGCAAAGTCTCTATTGGCCCCTGAAATCTCCAGGTTTATGGGTGCACCGGCCTGGAGAGAGGGCTTTGCTGCCACTGGACTCTGGGAGTTGAACACAGGCAATGGGGAGGTGGCTGGAGGAGAAAGCCAGAGAAACACAGAAAATATGCTCAGAAGATGGCAGTTTAGATTAGCACCTCAGACCACCTGGCTTTACCACACCTCAACAGAGAACAAAGGGCTTCAAGAGGAAAGAAAACCAGGTCAAACAGCAGGACAGAGCAGGGGGACCCTACTGCTGGACAGCTCAGCAAAAACAATCCATCTTGTCACCCAACCTTTTTTTTTCCCTCATTGAGGTTTCAGCCTCAGGGCACATTAAGCAATACAAACTAATCCAGGCTTAATCTCATCAATTATACAGACAAGAAGTCTTCAGAGGGCAGGGAAACTCCAACACCCCTCCCCCATAGACTGCAAAGAACTTAACTACAAAACTCCATTACCAACTGGGGGAAGATCTTTCATCAAAGCTCATTAAATCCATCTGCTTAAACAAGCAGAACAGAAAAGGAAAAAATATGAGTAAACAACAGAAAAAGAGAAAAGAAATGACAATTGACAGCTTATTTCCAGGAAGTGAAAAGAGAGCAAATAAAATAGAAGAAGAAGAGGAAGCTCCAGTGAATTGGACACAGGCTTTAGGAGATCTCAAAATTCAATTAACTCAAGAACTTCAGAAACTCAAAAAGCAACCAAGAGAGACTGAAGACAATTTGAAAAAGGAAATACATGAACTAAAACAAGAAAATAAGTTATTAAAAGCTAGAATTGACCAGCTTGAAAATGAAACAAAGAAGGCAAAAGATGATCTACAAAGAAAATGAGACCAGAAGGGGAAGGATGATCAAAAAGCCAGGGATGAAATTCAGTCTTTAAAAAATAGAACTCAACAACTAGAAGCAAATGACTTCACAAAGCAGCAAGAATATATGAAAAAAAAATTTTAATGTAAAATTTGAGGAGAATATGAAACACCTCATTGATTCAACCAAAGATCTGGAGAACAGAGCTAGGAGAAACAATTTAAGAATTATTGGTTTACCAGAACATCATGAAAAAAGAAAAAGTTTATACATCATCCTACAGGAAATTTCCCAAGAAAACTGCCCTGATATTCTCAAACAAGAGGGAAAAGTGGAAATTGAAAGAATATACAAATCACCTCCTACATTTAATCCACAACTGACAACTTCCAGGAATATTATAGCCAAATTCAAAAACTACTAGACGAAGTAAAAAATATTACAAACTGCTAAGAAATCATTCAGATGCCAGAGAACCACAGTTAGGATAACACAGGATCTTGTTGCATCTGCATTGAAGGACTGGAAGGCATGGAACATAATTTTCAAGAAAGCATAAAACTGGATCTACAACCAAGAATCAACTATCCAGAAAAACTGACTATATTTTTGCAGGGGAAAGTATGGTCATTCAATAAAATTGAGGACTTCCAATCATTCATAAAGAAAAAATTGGGCGTAAACATTGATTTTGCTGCCTAAACACAGAATGCAAGAGAATCACCATAAGGTAATTAAAAGGGGTTGGGGGGGGAATCTTTTCTTTAAGGGACCCAATAAGTTCAACCAATTTGTATCCCTAGAAGAAAATAAAACATTGGCAAATATTCAAAATTGTTATTATCAACAGGGTAACTAGAATAAGTTTACATAGAGGAAACAGTGACAAATTGTATAGGATGAAATGTCAAAAGATATATGTGTGTGTGTGTATGCATAAATATATACAAAACTAGAGGGGGAAAAGGAGATATTAAGAAAAATGGGAAAACAAAAAAATGGAGTAAATTTATATTCCATAAAGAAGCACGTGGGGCTAACAGGGGAGAATAACAATACACTGGAAGGTTAAAGATGTTGGAGAGAGGAAATATTTAATACTCAAGTCCATTGAAATCAACTTAAAGAGGGAAGAACAATCAGATCCATTGGGGCAGAGAATTGATTCACACCCTATAGAGAAGTAGAAGGGTAACAAAAGGACTGATGGGAGGGAAACAACACTAGGAAGGGAGAGGGAAGGGGTGGGGGTAGCTTAAAAAGACCCTAAAGAAGAATAAGAGCTGAATAAGAAGGTAGAGGAGAGAAAGGGAAGTACGGGGATTAGGGGAGCTGATTAAAAACAATACACTGGAATAGAAGGAAATACTGAAAGAATAAAGTGCAGGATAAGGAAAGAGAATCAAAATATCTGGGAATACACAGTTGATAATTATAACTCTGAATGTGAATGGGATGAACTCGCCCATAAAATGGAAGCAAATAGCAGAGTGGATGAGAAACCAAAATCCTACCATATGTTGTCTACTAGAAACTCACATGAAACAGGCAGACATACACAGAATAAAAATGAAAGTCTGGAGCAAAATCTATTGGGCTTCAACTAAAAGGCAGGATTTGCAATCATGATTTCTGACAGAGCCAAAGTAAAACCAGATCTGGTTAAAAGAGACAGGGAAGGTAATTACATCCTAATAAAAGGCAGAACAAACAATGAAGAAATATCAGCACTCAGCATGTATGCACCAAATGGTATAGCATCCAAATTTCTAAAGGAAAAGGTAGTGGAGCTCAAGGATGAAATAGATAGCAAAACTATACTAGTGGGTGACCTCAGCCTTCCCCTATCACATCTAGAACAATTAAACCAAAAAATAAATAAGAAAGAGGTAAGAGAAGTGAATGAAATCCTAGAAAAATTAGAGTTAATAGATATTTGGAGAAAAATAAATAGGGACAAAAAGGAATAGACCTTCTTTTCAGGAGTACATGGAACATTCACAAAGATTAACCATATGCTAGGGCATAGAAACATGGCAAACAAATGCAAAAAAGCAGAAATAATAAATGCAACCTTATCAGATCATAATGCAATAAAAATAATTATTAGCTAGGATACATGGAGAGGCAAACCAAAAACAAATTGGAAATTAAATAATATGATTCTCCAAAGTAAGTTAGTGAAAGAACAAATCATAGAAATAATTAATGATTTCATTGAAGACAATGACAATGATGAGATTTCTTCCCAAAACCTATGGTATGCAGCCAAAACAGTTCTAAGGGGGAAATTTATATTACTGAGTGCATATATTATCAAATTAGAGAGGACAGAGGTTAATGAATTGAGCATGCAACTTCAAAAACTAGAAAATTTAAAATCCCCAGAGATGAAAACTAAATTATAAATACTAAAATCAAAGGAGAAATTAACAAAATCAAAAGTAAAAGAACTATTGAATTAATATATAAGACTAGAAGCTGGTATTTTGAAAAAACAGATAAAATAGACAAAGTACTGGTCAATCTAATAAAAAAGGAAAGAAGAAAACCAAATTATCAATATCAAAGATGATAAGGGAGACCTCACCTCTAATGAAGAGCATATTAAGGCAATCATTAAAAACTATTTTGCCCAATTATATAGCAATAAATATAGCAATCTATGTGATATGGATGAATATTTACAAAATTATAAATTGCCCAAATTAACAGCAGAAGAAATAGAATATTTAAATAATCCAATATTAGAAAAAGAAATTGAACAAGCCATCAAAGAACTCCCTAAGAAAAATTCAACAGGGCCTGATGGATTCACAAGTGAATTCTATCAAATATTCAAGGAACAACTAATCCCAATACTATACAAATTATTTGACATAATAAGCAAAGAAGGAGTCCTACCAAATTCCTTTCATGACACAAATATGGTACTGATTCCAAAGCCAGGTAGATAAAAAACAGAGAAAGAAAACTACAGAACAATTTCCCTGATGAACATAGATGTAAAAATCTTAAACAAAATATTAGCAAAAAGACTCCAGCAAGTAATCACGAGTGTTTATTCAGTATGATCAGGTGGGATTCATACAAGGAATGCAAGGATGGTTCAACATAAGGAAAACCATTCACATAATTGACCATATCAACAAGATAAACAAAAACCACATGATTATCTCAATAGATGCTAAAAAAGCCTTTCACAAAATACAACACCCATTCCTATTGAAAACATGAGAAAGCATAGGAATAGAAGGACCTTTCTTAAAATTAATAAACAGTATATATCTAAACGCATCAACAAGCATCATATGCAATGGGGATAAATTAGAAGCCTTCCCAAAGAAAGATCAGGCAAGAAATAAGGATACCCATTATCACTTCTATTATATAACATTGTACTAGAAACACTACTAGTAGCAATTAGAGAAGAAAAAGAAATTGAAGGCATTAAAATAGGTAATGAGACTAAGCCATCAATCATTCTTTGCAAATGATATAATAGTCTACTTAAAAACCCTAGAGAATGTGGTGTAGAGTGGGGGCATAACTGTTTTTGCAGAATTTCTATTGTCAGTTAAGGTTTTAGAATCTTGGGAAAAAGTTCAGTTGGACTTGGGAACTCGTGGAGGGAACCAGGGTCCAGCTGGGCTCCTTCTTGACATTGAAACCTAGCTTAGATTTTCAGTTTTTTGAGATTTGTTAATTTAGATAAATCCTTTGAATTTCCTACCCTACCTTATTTCCTACCTTCATTTCCCCTACCTAAATATCTGAGAAGAGTGAATAGGAGAGTGGATCTGAGAGTTAGTTCAAATCTGTGATAGCTTAGTCTTATCCTTAAAACAAGTTATCTATTGAGTCTTGGTATCCAACTTCCTAAACCCCTTTTGATTTCAAAATCACCTTGAGAGCTGAGTAAAGGCAGGTCCTTTTTCAGTCTCACATTCCTGCTTCCTTTCCCCCACCTGAGGTTTCTCTAAGCGGCTGTTAGGGCTTCCTTGTATCCTCTACCCTGCCAATCTATACTAGAAGACAATAAACCCCTTTGTGTTTAAACAAGACCTTTTGGTTACTTCATTAGTTGATTAGTAAGAGAGGAAGGAAGAGGGAAAGAGAAACAACATACTCTATGAGTTTGAGGAAAGCTGAGGGTATCCATTTTGAAGGAAGTGTAACTTCAATACAAGTCCCTTCTTGTGAAACTGACTAAAGCCTGTAGTCAATTTCAATCTGTCTTGGCTGACTCTAACTTGGCTCTATAGTGTCTTTTATTTGAAGGGATCAGTCTATTTCCCTTCAGTATTTTGTCTTTAACTTAAGTCCCAGTCTGTATTTCCCTGCTGCTGTTTGTCTGCTTAGATTAATTCATCCTCTCCCTTGAAATCCTTGTTACCTCAGGGTTATACTCCCTGAACTCAGACATTCCCTTATTTTCCTACCACCTCAACTACCATCCTTCATCATTGAACCTTCCTCATCCACTATATTGCCTTAACTTCCCTACTACCTAATCTATTCCCTTGATTACCTCCAGCCTTGGGTCCCTTGCCTTGTCTTATTCCCTGATCCTACCAGTTATTACCTCTAGCTTCAGCCTTATATTACATCCTACCTAATCCCATATTACACTCTCCTAATCCCCATATTACATCTTAAAAGTTCCTTATAAAAAGAATCAACTAAAAAGCTACTAGAAATAATCAACAACTTTAGCAACATTGCAAGATACACAATAAATGCACATAAATCATCAACATTTCTATATATTTCCAACACATCATAGCACCAAGAGGTAGAAAGAGAAACACCATTTAAAATCACCCTAGACAATATAAAATACTCAGTACTCTATTCTACCAAAACAAACACAGGAATTACATGAACACAACTACAAAGCACTTTCCAAACAATTAAAACTAGATCTAAAAAATTGGAAAAACATTGATTGCTCATGGGTAGGATGAGCTAACATAATAAAAATGACCATTCTGCTCAAATTAATCTACTTATTCAGTGTCATACCTATCAAATTATCAAGAAACATTTTTACTGAATTAGAAAAAAACTATAACAAAGTTTTTTTGGAAGAACAAAAGGTCAAGAATACTAAGGGAAATAATGAAAAAATAAAGTAAAGGAAGGTGGCCTAGCAGTACCAGATATTAAGCTATGCTATAAAGCAGCAGTCATCAAAACAATATGGTACTGGCTAAGAGACAGAAGGGAGGATCAGTGGAATAGACTTGGGGTAAGTGACATCAGGAAGACAGTGTATGATAAACCCAAAGAGCCCAACTTTTGGGACAAAAATCCACTATTTGACAAAAACTGCTGGGAAAATTGGGAAACAATGTGGGAGAAATTAGGTTTAGATCAACATCTCAGACCGTGCACCAAGATAAATTCAGAATGGGTGAATGACTTGAATATAAAGAAAGAAAATATAAGTTAATTAGGTGAGCACAGAATAGTATATTTGTCAGATCCACGGGAAAGGGAAAATTTTTAAACCAAACAAGAGTTAGGAAAAATTACAAAATATAAAATAAATAATTTTGATTACATTAAATTTAAAAGGTTTTGTACAAACATAAACAATGCAACTAAAATCAGAAAGGAAACAACAAACTGGGAAAAATACAACAAAAAACTCTGACAAGGGTCTAATTACTCAGATATACAAGTAGCTAAATAAATTTTACAAAAAATCAAGCCATTCTCCCATTGATAAATGGGCAAGGGACATGAATAAGCAATTTTCAGATAAAGAAATCAAAACTATCAATAAGCACATGAGAAAGTGTTCTAAATCTCTAATAATTGGATAAATGCAAATCAAAACAACTCTGAGGTATCACCTCACACCCAGCAGACTGGCTAAAATGACAGCAGGGGAGAGTAATAAATGTTAGAGGGGATGTGGCAAAATTGGGACATTAATGCACTGCTGGTGGAGTTGTGAATTGATCCAACCATTCTGGATGGCAATTTGGAATTATGCCCAAAGAGTGCTAAAAGATGTTTGCCCTTTGATCCAACCATACCATTAGTGGGTTTGTACCCTAAAGAGATTATAGGGGAAAAGACATGTACAAAAATATTTATAGTCACGCTTTTTGTGGTGGCAAAAAACTGGAAAACGAGGGTATGCCTGTCAATTGGGGAATGGCTGAACAAATTGTGTCATCTGTTGGTGATGGAATACTATTGTGCTCAAAGGAATAATAAAGTGGAGGAATTCCATGTGAACTGGAATTATCTCCAGTTATTGATGCAGAGTGAAAGGAACAGAGCCAGAAGAACATTGTACACAGAGACTGATACACTATGGTAAAATCGAATGTAATGGACTTCTGCAGCAATGCAATGATCCAGAACAATTCTGAGGGACTTATGGAAAGGAATGCTACTCACATTCAGAGGAAGAACTACAGGAGTGGAAACACAAAAGAAAAACAACTGCTTGAACACATGGGTTGAGGTGGACATGATTTGGGATGTAGACTCTAAATGACCACCTCAGTGCAACTATCAATAATATGGAAATAGTTGATCAATGACACAGGAAGAAACCAATGGAAATGTGCATCAGCTATGGGGGGGAGGGGTAGGGGGGTTAGGAGTAGAGCAAGCAAGAACATGAATTTTGTAAACATCGAAAAAATTTTTCTAAAAAAAAAAAAGATTTTCTTTATCCTTCTTAATGTTAATCCTTCTTATTTAGCCTTCTTCCTGAGCTTAACTCTGATTTATCCTTTATACATCTTGTCTGTATATACTTGTTTCTCTGTTATCTCCCTCATTAGACTGGCTGTGACCTGAGGACAGAAATTGTTTTCTCCTTTCTTTGTATCCCCATTGCCTGGCACATAGTTGGTGTTTAAAAACTGTTTCTTGACTTAACTTGAGTGAAAATAAGGTTGTCTTATAAAACATGATTCCAACTACTAAATCATTCTACAATCTTCTCTTCTTCATGCTAGACATTCCCAACTCCTTTAACTAGGTTTCAGAATTTTATTTTCTAACCATTTAGTTATTTTTATTCTTTTTTTCCTGAAGACTTTCTAAATTCTCCATACCCTTCTAAATGTGGAAAAACACTATCATAACAATAATAACAGTGATGACTCACATCTGCATACAGCTTTACAGTTTACAAAATAACGCACAACGCTGTGGGGGTTGGTATCGTATGTGCCTTTATCACTAAGGCTCTGGATGATGTTGTTTATTCTGGTTGAATTTTATGTTGTGTCTGCAGTTGCAAAGGGTTTCTACAGCTTTACCAATTCATGACAAATATCCATGACCAATCCATGCTAAAAATGAAAATATCATTCTTGAAAAGTGGCTTATTGGCATATTTGGCCTCAGAGCATCTTTAAACTGTGATGATATATACAAGATATAAACACAGGGAAAGATGCATGGTTGACTAATTACTGCAGTTGAAGTATGGAGAAGAGGAAGCCTGAGACTTCATCCAGGCCAGGTTATCAACTCTGATTTTACTCAAGTGATTGTACTTCAGTTTCCTATTGAGTATAACAGGAATAATAAGCTTGACCTATATCCCTAAAATGTCATTTGAAAAACTAAAAATAAGCCAAAAAAGGTATAATAACCATAAAGTGATTCATTGTCTCTGAGCATGCAATATAGTAATAATAATAATAAGTAGTGAAAAATAGATTCATCTTAAGGTTCACTGAAAGTTTACAAGATCGAGAGAAAATCTTTTAATATGTTTTAGTTAATTCCATTACCATTCTTATTGCTATAATTAGTCAAGCAAAATATGATGTTAGATTTCAAACTGAATGTTTCCCACAGAACTAATCATAGCCTCTCTCCAACTTGTGATTTACATTTATTTGCTCAGATGTCATTAAATTCATTAATAGAATAATTCTCCAATAGTACAATTCTCTCTCTCTCTCTCTCTCTCTCTCTCTCTCTCTCTCTCTCTCTCTCTCTCTCTCTCTCTCTCTCTCTCCCTCTTTCTCTTTTTCTCTCTCCCTCTCACCACTATCTCTCTCACTTTCTCTCTCCCCATCAAAAACTTTAGGGACAGAGCATACATAAAGATTTATTTACCTAAGATAAAAAAATATTAAGCACTTTGCCAAGTATAATGGCAAATAAACTTTTAAAAATAACTAGTATTTATATGGCACTTTAAGGTTTACAAAATATTTTACAAATATTACTGTCCTTTTATCCTCACAACAACTCTAGGAGTTAGATATTATTATTATCCTTATTTTACAGATGAGGAAATTGAGGCAAGCAACTGGCAACAGAATGAGTTGAGTTATTCACATAAATCTAGTCTAAGATTAGATTTGAATTCAAATTAATTCTACCATTGCCTCTGAGAAAGGTATGAAAATCCACTGACTTATGGTTCCAAAGGCCATATTTAAAATTCCTTAAATATAAACTCTTTCTCTTGGCCACCACTCCCCTCATAAATAATGTCACTCCCTCTTAGAATGTAAACATCTTGAAGACAGGGACTATCTCACTTTGATTTATATCCCTAGCACAGTAGCTGACATGTTGTAGATGTTTAATATATGCATTTTCATTGATTCATTCATTTATTCATGAAGTCAATATACTTTCCATTCTGCAAGAAAATTAATTCAAATAGAACTGAGAATATAGCCATTTGTCACCTTGCAGAATTCTCCTTTCCTTCTTTTTTTTTAAACCCTTACCTTCCATCTTGGAATCAATACTGTGCATTGGTTCCAAGGCAGAAGAGTGATAAAGGCTAGGCAATGGGGGTTAAGTGACTTGCCCAGGTCACATAGCTAGGAAGTGTCTGAGGCCAGATTTGAACCCAGGACTACCTACTTCTAGACCTGGCTCTCTATCCACTGAGCCACCTAGCTTCCCCTTGCATCTCCTTTTCAAAAACTTCCAATATTTCACCAGTATTTCACCAAACTCATTATTAGTTTTCCAGTTCTTGTCACCCTCTGCCCACACATCCCCCTACACTCCCCACTCCATTCGAATAAAATAAACATCTACATTTCAATACTTTTGCTCAACATCTCTCACACTGTGATCCAGGATGGAACCTCTTGAGGTACCTGAGAACTTTAAGAATATACATAAAATCAAAATTATTTTTACAATTTGCAATTAGTAATAGAGTAATTATAAATAAGATATATATTAATAAATATATAATTTATAATAGAGTAATTATCAATAGCTATACATCACCCCCCAAAAACAAGCTCTTGTTGTTGGGTGTGGGGGGTCAGTCCTCCATATATATGAGTGTAAAGGGGGTCTTAGAAGAGAAAGTTTGGGAACATCTGCTTTAACCACTATCCCCTTAGTGATTCATTTCATCCCACTCCAACAGGCCAAGCACTTAAAGAGTTTCTAAAGAGATTCTCTTCTTCCCCAGCCCTGTAGGATCCTGGGTAGAAAACCTTTGGAAGCTAATGCACAATGGTAATAACAGTCAGATAACTTAATGGATATAAATGTTTCACAGAGGTGTTGCACAAGAAGAGGAGAAGAGAAGACTATTAAGTAGATGTGTGAATCTGGAGGAGGAGAAGGAGTAATTCTGTTTAATAAGATGTTTCAAGCATTATCTTACTAATTTGCTGAGGAGCAGGTACTGTCTATACAGTACTTATAAAGTAATTAGAAATCCTTGATAATTGTTTTTTTAATTAACAACAAAACTTGAAAAAAGCTGCTACACATTCCCACGTCTCTTCTGGATTAATTTTGTTAGATTCAGGAAAGGCAGTTTATGCACAAGAGGTTTTTCCATTCCAAATTAGAGGGTGAAGATGAGCAGAATGGATTCACTCTTGTAATTTATAGAACCAAGGAGAGCCCTTACTAACATTACTTTCAGAGTTCTAAGAAATGCTATTGATCAATTCAGACAACCTTTTGGTCCCTTATTAGGGGAACTGTTAACTCATCGTGGACCCTTGCTTTATGGCATCTGATGCTCTGTTCCATCTCTAATTATTACAGTCACTAAAGCCACAAAAGTCCAAGGTACAGCAAAAAGAATTCAGGCCATCAGCAGACATGACAAAACCATCAACACAGACATAATGAGACCTGCATGCTCTGTATAAAATAAGGAAGAATATTACTGTGATAAATCCAGTGACTTCATACTGCATTGCAAAGTGACTGATCACTAAGCTAGCCAATATGAGAACCCATGTGACTGATCCTATCTATTAAGAATGTAGGTATAAGCAGAATTCTGCAGTTCTGAATAAGAACTACTTTTGAAATCTAAGTATTTCTTCTAATAGATGTAAAAAATTCTAACAGGCCACACATGGCAATTTATCCCTCATACTAGTGCTCCTCCAAATTCGTGAGCCATGAAGCTCCAAGTCCTTTCTAACATTTACAAAATAGTTTCCTGTTTGGCACTTTGTATTAATGATTTTGCCTCATCTTTCTTTTATTTGTGTCTGAATTTTGCAGTGGAGGTACAAGGAAGACAGAAGTATTTGTTGCTGTTGTTTTTTTTCCCTCATGATTTTGAATAGCTGGAAATTGGGATGAAACTATGACAAGATGAGTGGTGGATGCTGCATTCCCAGGGAAGAAAAATTCCCCAAATTGTAATTTTTCCCTTATCTCATCCCTTGCTTTCCTCTTCATCTTTATCACTGCACAAAATTAGAAGTCATTTCATTCACTGGTGATTAAGTACTAATGAATGATAAATAAATATCAATAGACAGTGAGTTCTTATCCCCAAAGCTGGAATGTTTGGGTTTATCAAACACTAGATTGCTGAGGTCATTTACCTCTAGTCTATTTCATTTATCCCCTCTTCTCTCTCTTAACCAGCACCATATTGTTTTAATGATCACTGTTTTCTAATAAATATCAATAGATAAAAGTCATGAGATGACATGATATAAAGTTCAAAAGGTAGAAAGAGCCTCAGAGATCCTCTTTTCCCATTTCACAGAGGATAAAATTTAGGCAGAAAGATTTTAAGTAACTTCCTCAAGGTCACACAAGAAATGAAGAGAAGAGCTGGGATCTGAACCCACCTTCTCTGGATCTTTAAAGAGTCAGTGTTCTTTCTACTATATTACCTCTGTCAAGTCTTTTAAATGAGTTACTGATGTTCTATGAGATTTTTTCCCCTTTAATGCCAAGCCTCTGTTGAAATACCAAACTGAACTTACTTCAGAATTTAATGCATAGATATTTTAAAACTTAAAGTTTTTATTTTGGGAGATTTCTCCTTTTTTTATTTAGAGTTTAAAGTATGAACTTAAAACACACACTAAAAAAGAAGAGTCAGTTTTGGATATATGCCCAGACTGGCTAAAGTCAGGAATCATCAGGAACCTTGTGAGGAAGCTTATTCCAGCCCATTTGGCAAAACTCAAGGGTTTGAATAACCACTACATTTCAATTGAACTAAACCTAATCTTTGAAACTCAAAAGATTTAACCATTCGGGGAAAACGAGTTCCAAAGAAAAGTCAAGTCTGTTTCTGGAAACCATGCACTCTGAGATTAGAAAGAAGTATAGAAAAATTAGCAGTAATGTCATAGAAGATTATCAAGTTGTGTTACAACAGAAAACTGTAAAGGAAGTATTATCTCCCCCACCCCAAAAAAGGGAGAGATGGAAAATAATATGATATAGTGGAAAAAGCAATAGACTGAGAATTAAAAGATTTGTCATTTCAGTTACCAACTACCTTGTGATCTTGGACAAATCACTTTACCCTCTCCCGGTCTGTTCTCTTAAGCATAAAATAAATATATTGTTTTTTCCAAAGCTTCATTTCTCTCTAGCATTCTAAGACAATTACAGTTTTAAATTTTATTTTATTTTTTTTTTAAACCCTTGCACTTCGGTGCATTGTCTCATAGGTGGAAGATTGGTAAGGGTGGGCAATGGGGGTCAAGTGACTTGCCCAGGGTCACACAGCTGGGAAGTGGCTGAGGCCGGATTTGAACCTAGGACCTCCTGTCTCTAGGCCTGACTCTCACTCCACTGAGCTACCCAGCTGCCCCTTAAATTTTATTTTTTAAAGATTTAAATTGATAAAAATGAGTCAAAAGCAAGTATCTTTTCCTTGATTTTAGTCTGTGAAACAATTCACTGCCTTAAATATGAATAAATTAGTTTTTGACTATAAGTTTTCATACTCAAGTTTTCATGAAAGCTAACACCAGTGCCTATGTGACTTCAGTGTCACTGATAACTCCCTCTAGTGATTCAGATCTCAATACATCCTACACAAGATCTTATTCTGATGCCTCATTCTGGAATGGAGATGATCATAGACACTTAAGCAAGGCTCGTCACCAGCAGGCTGGCCACTTGGTGATGAATTTTTTCACCCTGGGTAATTAAATGTGAAATGAAGTATTTAAAATGATCATTATAGTTTTGAAATCTACTAAATTATGAAATCATTGAGGGCAGGGGCCAGCTTGTGTATTTGTTTTAATTCTTTGTAGTTTCACATGTTGCTCCAATATTTTATTCTTCATAAGTATTTGTTGGATAAATAAATGGACGAATGGATAGATGGATAAATTTATGAACAAATAAACATGAAGTTGACAAGATGTTATTACTAAGATTACAGCAGAGATTAAATCCTGTTAGGACTATAAAGGGACATCCAAATCCTTTTATTTCGCCACAGTTTTATTGTATTGTTGTATTGATCATAGCTCAAAATAAATGAGCCATTGCCTGAAGTCTGGGGAAAAATATTTTTATTACTCAGTTTCACTGTAACAGCATTTGTTGTGTTAGGGTTTGACCTGTAACACAACGTAAGTAAATATACACACAGAACAATTATATAGACATGCTTTCTATTTGAAGAGAAAATGCCCAGTTTTCCTATTCATGTATTCTGTGTCTCTACTGGGTCATTCTGTCCAATTTCAAGGGCTAAGGTCCCACTTTGGAGCTTTGGCAAATTAAGAGGTGTATGGTTCCAGTAGCTTTGTCTTTCTTATGTTAATCAAGACTAATCATGTTAAAACGTGTTAGCACAGCAAGCCCAGGGATGTGTGATAGGATGCCGGCTCTAAAGTGAAATTAACGGTGTGAAGGAAGACTATGTGAAAAATCGTGTTGAGAGGCTGATTGAAAATGAAAATGAGGTATCTTTTGAAGAAGATGTGCTAGAGGTCCAATAGTGAGATCAGAGGGGATGTCAAAAATGTACAATCAATGCTACCAGTGCCTCTGAGATTAAACTAATCATTTTTCCACTCAGAAAAAAAGCAGCATAAGGAGGAGGCTCTAAACCTTATTTGCCATCCATATACTGTATCACAGGCAACTTTTAGAATAACTTGAACAGGGAATTTCCTGCTTCAAGAAAAATATGAGAAAACAGAAGCCTTCTCACTTATGCTGGCTGTTTTTTCCTCTCTATGTTCCATGAGAACACACACTCTATTTCCCTCTCTCCTGATCTTTGGAACAATGTGATAAAGTTACATGTATTTTAAGATTCATCATTCCTCTGATGGGACCCTCTAACAACATAAGCTTGCTGACCCCCATTACTTCAGGAGCTCAGTTCCCTCTTCCATTACTGCCTGTGTAAAATGTTTACATTTACAACTCTTTTTAACCACTTACAGTGATGGTGTGTGCCTGCCTTCATCCCTCATTATTACCAGGGTAAATTAAGGAATTGTCTTGGGGTCCTAGGTGCTCCATCTTCATGACTAGAACAGCCTCATTCCCTGGCTGAAGATACAGAGGGAACAGCCAACAGATTTTATTTGAAGCCACTTTATAAGGGGAACCCAGAAGCACACACAGGGTACCATGTAGTAAATCACTCTGTAATGAGCCACAAGCCACTTGTTAAGAGTTGCATGCAGTTCACTAGCTTCACAGTGAGGATCACTGCCTCAAGGCAAGTCATTTTTGGAATATGATATCAGGACCTCTGTGGACCATATTCCTTTTACCACAACTTTTTCATGTGATCCAGGGCTTATATATTCTTAATTACTTCTCTTCCCATATTATGCTCATTCACTGTATAAACAATTCCATGCCCATTTACCTGAATACCAAGTTCAATAAAGGCATTTTCAAGTGCTCCCTTCAACTCCTACTGGCTATGCCATGGATAGATGGATGGATGGATAGATGGATGAAAAGGAAGACTGGAAAAAGAGGATTTTTATTCAATTCTGTTTACCGAGCACTTAATTGTTTTCAGATTTAAAAATCGACTGCTTTAAATACAGAAAAGTTGTAACTCCAAGTCTACCTTGTGTGGTTCTCCTACTCCAAAACAATATAGAATTATGTTTAGAATTCAGGAGTTTTCAGGAGTTCTTTAGATGGGCCCATGAATTTGGCTTTTAAAAATTAGTTTGATAACTGCACTTTAATATTACTGGTTTCCTTTGTAACTTTATATAATTGTATATGGTTTTTTTTAATTTAGAGGGGTCCCTTGACTTCACTAGGATACCAGGGAGGTCCATACTAAAAATGTAAAAAGTTAAGAAACCGTAATCTAAATTGTCACCCACAGTAATCTGACCTAAAATTCATTCCACTTCAACACACACACAGGCAGATGTACACACACATACACTCACTCACTCATACTATATTCCTTCCTACCTTTCAAATACTAAGAAATGCACACTAAAAAAAGAGGAAATAGTGGGACTTAGTCAAGAGGAATAATGATTGAGTCTTACTTTAGCCCACCATTCTGGGTAATTTGTAGAAGGGTGACTGTTAAAATGCTACATTTTGTGTAAATATCACAGGTTATAAATCACAGAGGTAAATGGAATCTTGCTTTAACTAAAAGTTGTGCTGAAAAAAAAAAAAGACAAGCCCTCTTTATGCACAACAATGACATGGGAACAGTTCCCATTGTCTTCAGACATGGATCAGTAGAAAGGGAAAGAAGCCTGGGTGTTAAGTGAAGGGAAGTACATTGTAATTATTAGGACCTCGAAGCCCCCTTCTTTTCACATTCCCCAAAATGGAGCAGTTGACATGCTGAATAGCTAATGGTGATTCAGGAAGAGTGGAGGAAGATGGGGCAGGCAGCTCTCCCAAATTACATTGTTGCCGGTCCCTGTTGGGCTGGTGCTTTGACATGGGCATGAGGGTGCATGGTATGATTGCAGTGGCAATTTGGCAGGATACCATTTCAAAAGGAGCTCCCAGCTTGGAGTAAGAAAGGCAGACCTGTTATTACTAGATACTTTAAATTCATGGACTTTTTAAATGGGAATCTTCACTTTTCAAATAATTCCCATTAAAGAAATACTTGTTTGGATTTAATTTTTTTTGACATTTTTCTTTGGAATACTTTATTTCAGCTGGTCAAGAGCAATGGTTAATGCACCCAAAGGAAGAAACGATAAAGATTATAAATTATCTTTCAGAACCGGAATTTTCTCAAGAATGCACAACTTTAATGAGCATTTATAAATGCCAAGAATAAAACATTTAGTGAGTAGGCTGAAGTTAGATTGTGCCTATTTGTCATGGTATTTCACTGGGAGCCTTTTAAGAAAAATCCACTGGTTCCAACAGATAATTTGTATATTGACAAAAATGCTGATATGTTGCAGATGTTGCCATACTCTACAGCCAAAAGCATGAGAACCATCAGCTATGTATTCTTACTCAACAGTGATGTTTTCTACAGATATTCTAATAAAGTAACAAGAACATCTTATGAAGGTGGCTTGAGAAGTCAGTCACATTGCTTCAGTTATATTATATTTTGTGGATAGATTGTATAGCTATAATCAAGTAATACAACAAAGTTGATAGATGCATATTTTATGTAAAGTGGCACATTTAAATGACTTACTTCCCTTTCCTCTTTTATAGTGTTATAGGGAAATTAAGAAATTAGCAAGTGAAGGTGACTCACAGGCAGAAAGCAGAAAAAAAGGTTCCAGAACTTTGAGTGGGTGGCTGGAATTTTCCTTGGATGGGGATGTCTGGATTGTCTCTGTGTATCCTGCCTTGGTGAAATCAACAACCATCAAGAGTTCAGTGCCTGGAGTTAGGTTGAGTTATAGGTAAGACATGCTGGTAGACAAGTGTGTCAAAATCCTTACTCCCTCTCCAAATTGGATTTTACTGGCTGTTACAAACTGGATTCCTGAAGGACCCTGTTTGAGGCCAACAGATGTGAGACCCCAATCTGTTCAGCTGAACCTGTTCACCTTCCAGTTTTCTTTTATTTAAATATCTTCATAGGAATTCTGATTAGGCTTGAGTTAGGCAGCAGGGTGAATTTAGTGTAGTCAGTGTAGAGAAACCCTGTTGGACCTTGGGGGAAAGGGAATCCAAGTTTTGTTTAAGTTAGTCAATCCCACTCCCTTCCTTGCCTGTTAAATAAAACATGTTATGTTACCTAACAGCCTCTCTCTGAGCTTCCTTACTCAGATCTGGTGACTTAGCCCATCACCATCAATTAAGAACCCAGTTAGATACCCTATTAGAGATACCCTTATTTATACCTGATTTATTTTCATTCAACCAACAGCCCCTCTTTGTATTTATTTTTTAATAGTCAAATGGCTAGTTTTTTTTTTCATTTTTTATTTCCCCATTATCTAAAATCAACAATTGTTTCTGGTCTCATAAAACTTTTAAAAAGGGAAGCAGGAGATCTAGACCTGCCATCCCAACAAATGAAGTTCCTTTTCCCTAGTTCTATGTAATGACAGAGATAAATCAGAAATAAATCTAATGATAAAGGGGCAGACTATTGAAATAGGTTGATATATAGTACATTCATCAACTAACTCATACACACACAAACACACATATAATATATATTACACATATAATATATATATATCAAGGAAAGGTAACAGAAGATTAATACAAAAATAGTATCATGATCCTCTAAGACAAGTATCAGGAAAAATAAAGCTCCAACTGTGTTGAAGTTTGTCATAAATGCTTAGGCAAGAAAAATAAAGAGGGGGCTACTGTTTTATTTTTATCCATCCATGGGAAAATACAATATCAGAGAAAGAAGAGTGGTAATACCCAACTGCAACAGAAAGAAGGCAAAAATATCCACCTCTTCTCTTGCTCCCTTTTTATCTGTTCAAGAGACCATTTGAACTGGAAAAGGTAGAACAAAATGAATGACAATAAACTGAAATGTAGTGAGGAGATAATATAATAATAAATACAGAGTTGTCTTTCAATGAGTTCAGATGAACAGACCTGGAAAATCTGCATTCCTGAGCAAACACCATAGGCATAGGCTTATACGGAGTACAGTCCAATGCCCTGGCAGTCTTGAGGAAGCATTGTCTTTACCTAATGGGAAAGGCTGATGGTGATGCTCTCTTCTGGTAGGAGAGCCCATGGACATGCTTCTTGGATATACCAAGGCTATGCTTTATCAAGTGTTGTGCTCTGAGGCTCACAGACATACTATCACTGACCATAAACTATAGGAGAAAAACCACAGGATTATAAACAGTCAATTGTTGGCCCAATTCTCAAAAAAAAGGAAGGAGGATAGAGTCTACAAACTAAAGCTTATTAAGTTTGATTTTAATTTCTGGAAAATTCTAGAATATGTTGGAAGGATCATCAGTGAGCTTTTAGAATGGGTCAACATAGCTTTAACAAGAATAAGTCATATAAGTTTAGCTCATCTCCTTTTTTTCCCTTTTTTTGAACAAAGTTATTAGAACAATAGATCATGAGAATGTTAAAGAAAGAGTATATATTTTACTTTATCAAATCATTAAAAATTATGCCCTATTTCTTTATGGATAAGATAAAAAGATATGAAAATGGATTATATTACAGTTAGGGAGATTGTGAATTGGTTGAAAGACCCAATATGCCTGCTCTATATTAATGAGTAGATATCAACAATAAAGAGGAAAGCTTTTAGAGGAATGCCCCAGAAATCTGTCCCTGTTCTTGTGCTGTTCAACTTAAGAACAAAAATAATGAAAACACACATAATCTATTTATCATATTTGTAAATGACATGAGTTTGGAAAGCATAACTAACACTTAGGATGGCAGAGTTAGGACTCAAGAACTGTTGACAGATTAGGATGATGGGTTGAACTTAATAAAATGAAATTTGATAGGGATGACTATAAGCTTCTAAATCTGGGTTCAAAAAATTAACTCCAAAAGTGCATAATGAAAGTAAACTTCCTAAACCACAAGATCTGGAGATTTTAGTGCACTGAAACTTTACTCTTGAACCACCAACCTCCCCGCCCCCCCCCTTTTCCTTCTTTGTAATCCTGATACCTAAAACAGGGCCTGACATAGATGAGGTACTTGATAAAGGCTCATTGAATGAGTGAATGAGACAAATAAAGAAACTGGTGAGGTTGGCTCTAACATATGTCCAAAAGTAACAAAAACCTCACTTCATAAGACATTTGATCATAAGACATTTGCTAAGAAACTGCCATGAAAATAACTATACTTTGTACATTAACATCTCTTACAAAATATGAACATTTAAAGAACTAGGAAGAACTGATAAGATGCTGAAATTAAATCAACATATACTTTGATATTCAGTGACTTTAGTGCAAAAATGTGAATAGGGAACAGAGATCAAAAAATATGTTGGGAAATGTGGTTCAGGAATAAGGAAAGTATAAGTCCAAAGATTTACAGATTACACATAAGCCTAATATCTATATATCATAATATCATAATAATACCATTAATACATTCTTCTAGAAAAAATCAAGAAGCAATATTCACAGTAAACCATGAATAACATTACATAAAAACGCAATTGATCATATGTTAAGAAAGAATGCTAATCTTCAAAAACATACAACTTGATAGGCAACCTATAGCATTCATCTATTTTTGTTTATGTATGTAATCCTTTATTTGCCTCATTTAGGAGCAACTAGCTGATACAACAGATAGAGCTCTTGGTCTGAAAACCAGAAGACCTCAGATTTTATTTGAGGCACTTTGTAGCAGTGTGACACTGGGAAAGTCACTTCACCTCTACCTCAGTTTCCTCATCTGTAAAATGAGGTTAATATTACCTACCTCACAGGGTTGTTGTGAGGATCAAATAAGATATTGTAAAGTGTTTAGCACAGTGCCTGGCATATAGTAAGCACTATATAAATGTTAGCTATCATTATTCATTCAATCAATAAGCATTTGTCAAGTAAGTTTGCTAATTGCCAGACACTGTGTTAAGTGCTGGGGTTGCAAAGAGAACAGGGCAAAAGATATTAATGTCAAGGACTTTACATTATATAGGGGGCCACTAAAAAAGTATCCCATACACACAAAAACACATATATATTTACAAATTTCTGGGGTGGAGAAAGGGAACTAGCAAATGATAGGATCAGAGTAGCCCTAATTTAGGAGGTGGCTCTATAGCATTTATTATATCATCTGTGTAACCAATTTGTAAAAGCCTGTTTGATCATTATTTGGTTTTTAGCCTGGAGGAGGTGGAGTGACATAATGACTCCTACATTCACAGGGTTCCTTCCTCCTCAGCTTTAGAGAGTTTATTTTAGATAAAAAGCTCTAAGTTCCAACACAATTGCTCTGTGTCAAATTATCTATCTGATAAGTAATCTCTGGCCTCTTTGTAGTTGAAGTAAAATTCAATTTATTGTAAATGTTTGAATCACAAAATGGTATGTTACATTATAGTGTCTGTGTATAGAAAGGCGCTAGGAAAGGAAGTGGAGAAAAAGTCAATCTCTTAGAAATAGTTCTTTCAACCCATTTCTTCTATTCTTAAACATTCTTTTTGGCTCAAGGACCCTCCTTGATAACTCTCTTCTGCCTTTACTCTCAGAAAAATACTGGGAATCCATGCTTGCTCTAGTCTCGAGAATTTATACCCTTAGAATCAAACTGTTTCAATTTCTCTCAGACTTTGTCCCTGCCTCTCTCTGTCCCTTTTTCTCAGTCTCTCTTAATATGTATGACATAGGGATAGCACATGCACAGAAACATTGCCAAAGGAATTTCCCAGAATGGAGAGGCTAGGATGGCTACATATTGGAAGGTATGATGATATATAATAGAAGAACTTTGGAAAGGAGTCAAAATATAAGGACACTTTCTATAACTGATGTAGACCAGCTGATCACTAAGTTAGCAGGTTCTTTGAATTTGGAGTTATTTTAAAACAACTAACCAACAGAACCTTGGCTATTTTTGATTTGCGTTCTCTACTGTTGACTTGAATCTTGCAATGGAGTTTTTTTATAGACAAAAGTATAATGGGAAAAGTCTTGGGCTTTCCCTATAAAGGCTAATACGTGGTCCTCTGAAACAGAAGTCAATCATTACTCTCCGTATTTTTTCATACTTTCTAGGTGGAAGAGACTGATTTAGAGGTTTTTCCCTTGGGGGTTTTAAAAGATCAGGAGAAGTAGCCTCCAGGCTTGCAGGAGTCAGACTTCCAGATGAATTTTCCAGTGAACTTAGCATCACTATCCTAAGATCAAGAGAGAGACCTTTGGGAATGACCTTCAGCACCTAGATCAGCAACAGAATAACTCATCATGAATCTGATGGAACCTATGTCATGCAGGTACTGAGCTAAGTTAAGTCCCCAGAGACCAAGGGCAGGATAGGGTAGCGTATTCTACTCCCCACTTTCATTTCTTAAACAAATATCCCTTTGAAAAAAGAATTGATGTAAATGTTTAAGTGGAACTGAGATATTAGTCACTGCCACTTAACATGCTGGAGGAGGAAATGAAACCTGTGGAGACTTAAATCAGTAGCATTAGAGAAGAGGCACCTCCAAAACCCAGTTTATATTGATGCTGAAAGGGTTGTAAGTCAAGCTTGTGAATATTGTTTTATCTTTTAACAAGTCATGTGTAAAGATATATACATTGGGCCACATTAGTGATAGAGAGGTTTTAAGGTCTCATTTTGCTTTATCAAATCCATTATTTTTATAGTAAAAAAGACATAATCATATATAGTATTCTCTTCATCTTTCATTCCTCTCCAGGCTACACAACTTTTTTCTATTATACCCCAGAAACCTCTTCATCCTGGAAGCTCACTCCAGCCTCAAATTTCACACTCTGAAAGCACCCTACATTGGAAATACCCTCTAGCCCTGTGGCCAATCTGTCTGATTGAATGGATTCTCTCTGTATCTCCATTTAAGGAGGGCTCCCAGACTAGCCATGTTGCCATTTCTCTCTAGGCTATACTCTGCACTTCTCTTTACTAGTCCCTCCCTCCCTTTACAATTTCCTTTTATGTCTTGTCTTTCCCCATAAATTCCTTGAGGGCAAGGACTATCTTCCTGTCTGTATTTGCATTTCACTTTACACAGTATCTGGGACTTTGTAAGAATTTAACAAATGATTGTTGATTCACCTAATGACACTTTTAGTACCATTATGATACCAAATAGAAAACCTGGCATTCTTTTCTAATATTCTCATCAAAACTCCAATGTGTGTGTGTATGTACATCACATCTATATATTATTTTTATAAAAATTTTACTATATTAATTTCTATAATTTTAGATTTTAGTCTTTTGGAATATATACATACATAATTATATATACATATAAATATATATATATATACACTATGTGTATGCATATACACGTACATACATACACACAATGAATTGGTGGTAAGTGGAGATATCCTGTCCCACAGGCAAAACTAATCTTCTGGATCTTAAAGGAGATGAGTACATAAGCATACATCACCCTTATGAAGTTATTGGTCTTCTTTAGGGAAAAAAAGGAGAACATCATGTATACATACAAGACGGAGGAAGCATTAGATAGATCAAAGAATGGAAAAAGGGAGAATTCTAAGGAGGCCATTGTAATTGTATTATTAATTAATATATAATGCGTAATTAATTAGTGGAAGATAATATGTAGACTTAAAATCGATAGGTATTGGTGATGCATAAGATGAAAGAGGGAAAAGTGAGGGGAGTGTTGAAGATGACACCAAGACTAGAAATATATTCAGCCTTCCTTTCTTCAGAGTTCAAAATCACCAACTCTGTATATGATAATATTGTGTATTAAAGCTATCTATATTAGTTTCTCTTCTCCCTTCTGGACTGTAAACCCCTTGATGGTGGAAATCATACTTCCTCTGTAGACTTATTTCTCCCCTGGTTCCTAACACAGTGCTCAGCATACAAAATACAAAAATTGTTTATGAATTTGATTCTTTGATTCAAATGTGAGCTATCATTGGTGGGATTAATTTCAGTCAAACCAGTAATAATAGTAGTGATTTATATAGAATTTGGGTATTTACAAAGCACTTTACAAATGTCAATCTCATTCAATCCTCTGCAACCCTTTGATGTATATGCTATTATTATCCCAATTTTATAGTTGAGGATACTGAGGCAAACAGGTGTAGTGATTTGCCCAGGGTTGCACAATTATTAGTTGTCTAAAGCAGAATTGAGCTCAGGTCTTCCTGCCTCCAGGTCTACTATTATATCCACTAGACACCAGATGATAACATTAGCTGATATCAGATTCTACCTTTTTTTGGTTAAGGAAGCACCATTCTCCTCAAAGGCAGGCACTTCTTAAGTATCACTGATCCAGAAAGGGTTTGCAATAGGAATTCAGGTGTCATGGAAATGACCAGTTAGAACCACATCTCTTTATTTCACAGGCCGCTCTTCTCAGCAAAGAGCAAGGTCAGTGAGAGAGGAGGCAGACCTAGATTGAATGAGTTTTCAGGCAAATGAAGACCCCATCCTCTCCAAGTATATTAAAATTGTGGTAATGGGTATTTTTTCTTCACTTTCACACTGTCCTCTTAGCATTTGAAATACTTGGAAAATCCAGTAATTCTTATACTGGAAGCTTAGTATATTCCAATTCTGGAAAAGAGTTTTTATGAGACTTCTTTCATAAGTGCAACTCGAGGGGAATAAATGATCTCCTGCCTACATTTAGCAAATTAAGGTTGGAGCATTGCCTGCATTGCTGGACTTACAGCTTTACAACTCACTACATGCTTTCTCAGCAAGAGGACTGGAATCATTTGTCTTGCAGACAAAAAAAGTAAAAAAGCAAGGAGAGAAGGAAAAGGCAATTTGAGTAGTCATATGGTGTTCAGCTACTTCCAGATAGAAAGACAATGTTACATATTGCTTCAGCCCTGCTGTAAGGAGGCTTGTAATTATTATTAAGTATTTTACTGGTCTCCTCCAACCCATGAACACTATAGGTGGGAGACATGAAAGCTGCCTAATTGATGCACAGTGTTCAATAAGGTTAGACAGTATCTCTGGGGTAGTTTCAGCTATTCAGAGAGGTGACTTTTGAGAGCTTTTAAATGGGAGAATTCGCTCCCATATGGATTGGAATACTTATGTACTTGGGGCAGGGGCAAATTTTCAAAATAGAAAATGCAGCTTATTAATACTCTTGAAGGATTTTTACCAAAAGAAGTCTTAAAAACAAGATGATTTTCTCATCTATAGTGCATAATTCAGCACTTATCACTTGATTATGTATGTTCTTATATTGGTAGCATAGCATAATGGATAGAGAGAGTTGGTTTCAGGTAGGAAGGGTGGTTCAAATTCTACCTTTGAAATACTATAGGCATATAACCTTAGGCAAGTCACTTAATTTCTCAGAACCCCATCTCCCCAGGCAATTGTTTAAGACAATAAATTGCAAAGTAGATGACAATGAGAATTAATAAAGGGAGTTTCTTTCCTTGGAGTTTATTATTTCTCACAATGTGTGTGTGTGTGTGTGTGTGTGTGTGTGTGTGTGTGTGTGTGTGTATACATATATAAAAGATAAGAATTCTTTCTATAAAGGAAGGACTCTAGTATATTGGGCAGACATCAGTCTGAGGATCTGAAAGGGTATGGGTAAGAATTGTGAAAGATAAGAAGGCTTGGATGTGAAAAAGAAATATGCCTCTCAAAAGAGATATATTGATTGGGAAGGACCTAGATGGGCTGGTGATGAAGAAACCCAAATAGGGACCTCCCAGGGCCAGTGAAGCACAAAAACCTTTGAGACTATAGAGAAAACAAATTTATTTAGCTTATAAAGGTTATGGAAACTGATAGATAAACCCCACAGGGTCCCTGTCTCTAAAAAAACTAAATCTCCACCCACTTGTCTAAGCTCCCCTCATAGGGTCACTCTTCTGGTCTTTTCAAGCCCTCCTTAATAATTCCCTGGTCTATCTAGACCCAAAACCATCTGACTACCTTGCTAAATTAAATATCCCAGATTGTCTCTAAAAGGCTGAGGAGACAGGACTCACAGGTGGACTGAGTCCTTTCCCAAGCTTGGGGTTGGGTTCTTAGATAAAACTCAAAGTTACTTTAGCCAAATGCCACAGCCACTTTGTTCACAGCACTTCAGGGAAACACAGATCTCCAACCAGGTATTCTTCCAGACCCCAAAACTTCCTAATCTTTCCACAAAACTACTTAGTTCCCAGGAGTTGATGGAGCAGCTGTTCTCCCTTCCAGCTCAGAGAGAAGGCCACTCAGGAGTGTCAGTTTTTCCCAGTACACTCCCCAAACCCCCTTCTGCCGAGCTCCCCCTTCTAGAATTTTTTCCCCAGGGTTTGTGGCTAAATTCTCTTCTCTCCTGCCCCCTTAGAGACAACCTTTGCATTTTTTCTTATCCCTTATCCTTACAGATGATTTGCACAATATACTTCATAGAGCAAATTAATATATTTGCACTTACATATATATTGTTGGAAGGAATAACCAAATAAATGAGATCACAAATCTATCAAAATGTTAAAGTATATAATAGTAATTCTTTTTTTCCTCCTCTAAGATCCTTATCTTCTGTGTCATTTTCACTTCTAAGGGAGAAGAAAGCAGCAAGTTAGGCAATCAAGATTAAGTGACTTGCCCAGAGACATAAAGCTAGGAAGTGTCTAAAGCCAGATTTAAAACCAGGTCCTTTATCAACTTGGCTGCCTCGCTGCCTGTAACAATGTTAGATTCCCAACTACCATAAAGAAAACTAATTTTTGGATATTCTATTACTATTATTTAAAATAATATATTTAGTTGTGTTGAAATGTATTTAAAGGTATTTGAAGGACCTGAAGGGAGAAAATATTCTTTTTAGACCAAATTTTTAGAATTTAAGTTTAGCAGGAAATTAGTGATCAGATAGTTAAACTTTTTTGACAAATGAAGGGAAACACACACACACACACACACACACACACACACACACACACACAAAGGCAATTAGATGACAGTGCATAGATTGCTGGATCAAAATCCAGGAAGATTTGAGTTCAAATTTGGCCTCAGACACATACCAGCTGTTTGCCCAGGTATCAATCTCCTCATCTCTAAAATGTGGAATAATAATAGCAATAATATTATAGGGTTGTCATAAGGATAAAATAAGATAATATTTATATATTCCTTTGCAAATGTTAAAGTATTATATAAATGTTAGTAATGATAATGGTGATGATTAAATGACTGAATTAAAGTCACATAAATAATGAGTAGAATAAAAATTTAAATCAGCTATTCTAACTCTAAAACTAATATTCTTTTGATTATGCTCTATGACATCCTTTGAGTATATATATATATATATATATATATATATATAT
>NC_058130.1:315177137-315203248 GCF_016433145.1 Gracilinanus agilis | reverse complement strand
ACACACACACACACACACACACACACACACATATATATATATATATATATATATTAGACCAGTGTGGCAAAACCTTTGAATTCTCAAGATGTTTGTAAATCCATAAAATAAAATGAATAGTCTTAAGTGAAAACCAATGATAATGGCATATATCAAAATACTTTAAACATATTCATGGACCTCAGTTAAATAATCCAGGTTGCCTGACAATTAGCTAGATACCAATGGAATGGAAAGTCATCTCTAATGATATCCTTTATTCCATTTCTCATGCACAATTCATTAGTAACCTGTTACCAAATACTATCTGAAAATTATAGACATCATTAGTGGAATAAAAGATAATTGAAAAAGTTTCAATAACTGCCAATCTTCATAACTTCATATCTTTATGAAAATAATCAACACACATATAAATAGAGAGAAAGCATCTTCAATGAAGGTATTAGAAGGCAGACCTTTACAAATGTTATCTACAACAACTTAAATCTTTAGACTCATATTATTGACAACTTCACAGAAGATAAGAATATGTTTAGAGACAATCTGGGATATTTAATTTAGCAAAGTTAAAAGTAAAAATAAATCAGTAAAGGAAATTATCCCTTTTAAGGTTAACCTACAATTTATTTTCTAAGCACATATTTTATCATGCAAGATTAATTGTAAGACAGAAGGATTCATTGTGGGAAGATGGCAGAGTAGGGTGTAAAGCTTTCTCACCTTCCTAAAACTCCCACAAAAAAAAAACCTATACAGAATAAATGCTAAAAGCCACAAAAGCAGACAGGAGTAGGGAGTGAAGCTGAACAGCCTGAAGAAACTAGGGAAAAAGGTTTCTGACTCCCTATCCTCAGTCCCACCATCATAGGCCATGTAGTCAGGAACAGAGCAAACAAGAGTGGAATCAACAAGATAACCCCTTGGGCAAGAATTGGTAACCTTACCTTGTTTGCTGAACCCCAGAGTTTTCATTCCAGAGGAGACAACTGGAATTCTTGTGAGCAGCTGTGTCTACTGTGGCCTCAGCTTCTGAGACACCTGCTAACCCACAATTAGAGACCTGAAGGAGTGAATACCTCAGGGTCTAAGCTGCCAGGCCCTCATGGCAAGAGTTCAAGGCTTGCTGATCACAAATAAATGACTTTGGAGGCCTGAGGAATGTAGCCTGGACACCTTCTTTGTCTTGAGCTATGGCAGTGGGAGAGGAAAAACTAACAACAAAACAATATTAATATTTTCAAAGATCAGGTCAGATACAGGCAGACAGTTTTTAGTGGAATTCTCAGGTGCAGTGTAACTTCAGCACCAAGGAGAGTTCCAAATGGCAGCCTACCTTATTCTGTGTCTGCCTGTCAGTACCAGTTGCACAGAGAAGCATCTGAAGGGACGCTGACTATTTAGTCATGTGGTTTTTGTTACTTTTTCTTATTATGGGAAATCTTACCCAGTTGGTGGATACAATAATACTTGGATATTTAAAAGAAATGTTTATGCCTGACCAGCTGTTAAATTTATCATTCCTAGACATCATATATTGGACCCTACTATTGACTGTAGTAATATTGGCACTGGCTTCACTTAGGATGGGTTTTTACTGCATTCTGAATATTCTAACAGCCTAGAAGAGAAGACAAATCAGAGAAAAGGAAAGGGAGGTGCAACTGAAATATTTAGTAGCTACGGTAAATTGCATTGGGCATGAACAGGCACAGAAGTGACAGGTTCATATGAGCAATAACATAACAAACTGGCACTGTCAAAACTAGAACAAGAAACACTTGAATTATAGAATGTTAATGGGGAATTTTTCTCACAGCCTACAATGCCTATGGTGACCAATAATAAAAAGCTAGTCACGATGAAACAAAAGAAAAACTTTACCCAAATGGATTTGGACAGTTTCAAAAAGAATACCCCATCCTTTGACAACAAACCTGTGGCCATGATGAGAAAATTAAAGAAAATTATTAATATAATCCAACATATACTGACATGGACATTTTAATGGATGAGCTGCTAACAAAATGGGAAAAAATGAAAATAGTGTAAGAAACACCACAGTGGCCAGAATTTAACCCAGGTTGGGATGAAAATAATCCTGGGGAATATGAAGAAATAATAAAAGCAAGCAAGGCACTCACCATCACCATGAGGCAACATTCAAATAGACCTGAGGCATGGATAAAATCTAAGCAACTCAGTCAGGAAATGGGGGAAACACCATCCAGATATATGGATAGGCTTATTCATTTGGGAGAAAGATACGTGGCTTTGGATATAGGGATTGACAAAGCATAAAGCAATTATATAGGCAATTCATGAGGAACTCATGTAAAGTAGTTAGACACGACTTTCAACAAAGCTGTCCTGACTGGCCAGAAATGTCCTTGAAGACCTTAGAAGAGTTGCCACATACATTTTTCAGGCCAACCATGATAAAAAAGACAATGAGATCATCAATCTTGTAGAAGATTTTTAAAAAGGGAATTCAGGATCTAAAAATGGAAATGAACCAAGCTGAAAGGAAAGAAAAAACAGTAATAATACCAATGACAGAATACAGGCAACCCAGACAAGCCTTTAACTAACAAAGAAATCATAATGACAGAGATTCACAATATTATTTCTGTGGAAATTTTGGACATTTTATGAGACAGAGTCAGTCCTGGGCAAGGCAGAATGTTGGATTTAAAAGGGGGAATAGGAATTATTATCATGCAAATCAATTTTCAGACAGAGGGTACACCAACCACTATACAGGTTATAGAGGCAATGGGTTCCCTGATATATTTCAGTATCCATATCAGGACAGGAGACCCAGTTATTCTGGTGACTATAAGGGCAGGTTCTATCAGGGGTCTGCCCAAGCAGAAGACATATCCACAATGCAAAACTACATCAGCAGTGGTATTAGACCTAAATATTCTCAGGTGGTCAGTGACAATATTCCAAAGGCTGACACACTGAAGGCATGGGGGAAGTGCCTTATGAACATTTACCAGGGAAATGGACTGGGTAATGAAAATAATCCTAAGGAGATGGCAGTAAAGGACATAGATGTAGCAAAAGTATTAGATATAGAAAAATAAGAAATACAAAGTGAAATAGATGAATTGTAGAGTAAAGGACAGAAAGATGAATTTAGGTTTCCTTGATCCATCTATCATGAGACCCATTATCCCAGTCCACACCCTGCCTCAAAGCACAGGACCCTATGTAACCCTGAAAGTGGGAAATACAATTTACAAATGTCTTCTAAACATGGGAGCCTCTAAGTCTATGTTAAAGAAGTCACCTAACCAGTTGTGTGACAGTGTGGGATCAAGGCAGATTGTGGGAATCTCAGGGAAATCATTGAAAGTGAAAAAGCTACTACCCCATATGGTATCTCTTGGTCCCTTGACCATAGAGCATTCTTTCCTGGTCATGCCTAATTCATCTGCAAACCTTCTGAGAAGAGATTTACTGTGCAAATTCAGGGCTATCATCATCTGCACACCAGAAGGGATATTTTGTTGGAACTATCTGAAAAATCTCTGGAACTTTTCCCAATACTGTTTCTAGAAATCCAGGAAGCTGAGGTAGAGAAATATATGAGATCCCCACAGATATTACTGAAGGACTATGGGCTACATCATCTACAGAAAGGAGTGTGCACTATTGAGGGTGGTTGCTGAGAAACTAGAACCCCAGTGTCACTTCCAGGAGAATGGAATCATAAACTGGCTACTTGTGGTTGCAGTGGCAGAACCACCTGCAGACTCTAGAGCACTGGATTTAAATCATGGACTGGGGTTTGAGTACGAGACCTAGAGTAAATCTGACTATGGATAACTAAATAGGACCCAAGAAAAAAAGACACAAAAATATTCTGAAACCAAGAACTTCAGCAAAAAAAAAAAGTCAATAGTAAAATCTATGGACCTGGCTGCTACAATTTTAAAAATAAATAATAATAATAAAAATTAACAAGTGAAGGAGGAAGTACCAAACTATTGATAGATATTATCGGAACAGAAAAGACCTGAGCTCAAACTTAGAGGACAGTGAAGTAAAAAATACCTACTTCAAAAACAGCAAAGAAACACAATTAATGGCCAAAACTCAAAAAAGATTTTGAAAGATCTTTAAAAAGATCTCAAAAACCAAATGAGAGGAAATGAGGGGAAAATTTTTAAAAATGAATAAGATAATTATAGAGAATCAAGAAAATTATGAAAGCAAGATTCCTAAAATAGAAAAAGAGATCCAGAAATTTATAGAAGAAAATAATTTATTAAGAACCTGAATTGGACAAGAGTAAGCTAGTAATTTCCTAATATAAGAAAAAATAATAAAACACAATCAAAAGAATGAAATAATAGAAAGTAATATAAAACATCTTATCACAAAAATTGCTAACCTGGGAAATATATCAAGAGAAAATATAAGAATAGTAGGACTCCCAGAAAGTTAAGATAAAAAAAAACACTTAGACATGTTACTAAAAGAAAACATTAAAAAGTGAATTTTATCAAACATTTAAAGAACAAGTAATCCCAATACTATACAAATTATTTGACAAAATAAGCAAAGAAGGAATTTTACCAAATTCCTTTTATGACACAAATATGGTACTGATTCCAAAGCCAGGCAGACCAAAAAAAGAGAAAGAAAACTACAGACCAATCTCCTTAATGAGTATAGATGCAAAAATTTCAAATAAAATACTAGCAAAAAGACTTCAGCAAGTTATCACAAGGAATATTCACTATGATCAGGAGGAATTTATACCAGGAATGTAAGGATGGTTTCATATTAGGAAAACCATCTACATAATTGCCCATATCAATAATCAAACCAGTGGAAATCACATGATTATCTCAATAGATGAAGAAAAAGCTTTTGACAAAATACAACACCAATTCTTATTGAAAACACTAGAAAGTATAGGAATAGAAGGGCTATTCCTCAAAATAATAAATAGTATATATTTAAAACCAACAGCAAGTATCATCTGAAATGGGGACAAATTAGAAGCCTTCTAAATAAGATCAGGAATGAAGCAAGGATGCCCATTATCACCTCTATTATTTAATATTGTTATAGAAATGCTAGTGGTAACAATAAGAGAAGAAAAAGAAATTTAAGAAATTAAAGTAGGCAACAAGGAAACTAAACTATCACTCTTTGCAAATGATATGGTGGTATATTTAAAGAACCCTAGAAAATCAACTAAAAGACTAGTGGAAATAATAAACAACTTTGTCAAAGTTGCAGGGTAAAAGATAAACACACATAAATCATCAGCATTTCTATGTATTTACAACAAAACTCATCAGCAGGAGTCAGAAGGAGAAACTCCATTTAAAATCACTCTAGACAATATAAAATATTTAGGAAGCTATCTGCCAAGACAAACACAGGACTTATATGAACATAACTACAAAACACTTTTCACACAATCAAAACTGGATTTAAATAATTGGAAAAACATTCATTGCTCCTGGGTAGGATGAGCTAATATAATAAAAATAACAATCTTACCCTTAATTAATTAATTATCTTAATTAATCTTCTTATCCAGTGCCATACCTGTCAAACTACTGAAAAATGTTTTCATGGAATTAGAAAATAGAATTAGAAAAGATTATAACAAAGTTAATCTGGAAGAACAAAAGGTCAACAATATCAAAGGAAATAATGGGAAAAAAAGGTGAAGGATGGGGGTCTAGCAGTACCAGATCTTAAACTGTATTATAAAGCAGTGGTCATAAAACAATATGGTACTGGCTAAGAGACAGAATGGTGGATCAATGGAATAGACTAGGAGTAAATAACCTCAGCAAGCTAGTGTTTGAAAAAACCCAAAGACTCCAGCTTTTGGGACAAGAACTCAGTATTTGACAAAAACTTCTGGAAAAATTGGAAAACACTATGGGAAAAATTAGATTTAGATCAACATCTTACATGTTATACAAAGATAAATTCAAAATTAGTAAATGACTTAAATATAAAGAGTAAAATCATAAATACATTAGGTGAACATAGAATAATATACCTGTGATATCTGTGGGAAAGGAAGAAATTTAAACCAATCAAGAGATCAAGAACATTGCAAAATGTAAAATGAATCACTTTGATTATATCAGATTAAAAAGGTTTTGTACAAACAAAACCAATGCAGCCAAAATTAGAAAGCAACAAACTGGGAGAACACTTTTATAACGAAACTCTCTGATAAAGGTTTAAATTCCAAATATATAAGGAACTAAGTCAAATTTACAAAAATCAAGCCATTCCCCAATCAACAAATGGTCAAGGGACATGAATAGGCAGTTTTCACATGTTGAAATCAAAACTATCAATAAGCATATGAAAAAATGTTCTAAATCCCTCCTGGTTAGAGAATTGCAAAATACAACAACTCTGAAGTGCCACCTGTTATGAGTAAGATTAGATTAGCTGGTTATTAGGTATTGATTATGTATTGATTAGGAAGTACCTAGCAGGAAGGAGCTGGAGCTGGGAATTCCAGGTTGGAATGAAGGAGGAAGAAGTCTGGCTGTGCTCTGTGTGTGGACTCCATTAGTGGTGGTCAAGAAAACTGTTGCCAGCCTGGGAGACCTCAGAGCAAAGGACACCCTGCTTCCTGACTTCCCCTGGGATCCTGTGTGGTGTGGTATCTAAGAAAAGGACAAAATCTACAGAGCCAAGAGAGGAGGAGAAATTTGAAAACTGGAGGACAGTGCTTCAAGCAGAGCCTTCTCTACTTGGTACCTGAGATCATCTTGACTCCTGGCATCCAGAGATCATCAGTGGATTGCAGTGAGAATCCCAAAGCCACAAAAGCCCTAGCTGTACTCAAGCCTGGCAGGTTCCAGGTGTGAGGCAGAAACCCAGAGAATCCATTTACAGCTCCTTGGGCCCTGTTAGTTTAGATCACTAAGAGTAGTATAAGTCCTCCCATTGCCCTATGGTTTTATCCCTTAGATTTTAAGTATAGAAATCCTTTCCCATCTTTTAGTCTAACATAATTAAAGCTGTTAAGTCCCTTTTACCTTGTTAGCCTGTTACTATACTCTGGTCTAGTGGAAGCTGGGTGACAGTTAAGATCAACTGCCATTCCTGTGGAAATCCAGTAAACTCTGGTCTCTTCACCCTGGTCCAGTCTCTCATAAATCCTAGAGTGCATTCCCACAAACCACTTAGTTTATTGTAATATCCCTGGTGACCCCATTACCTCAGTTATATTTTCCTACAGTTGTTTGCAAGAAGCACAGTGAAAATGATAGATAAAGTGAAGGTGAGAGGCTGTAGCAGAATATATACTATGCCTTGACTTATGGAGAAAAAGCAGTGGTAGTAATCATTATCTCTGACAAAGTTAGGGGTAAAATAGATATAACTGGAAGGGATAAACAGGGTAACTATATGTCAGGGTGGGGAATGGACTATGATAATGAAGCATTATCAATATTGGACCTATATGCACCAAGAGTTATAGCATTCATATTTTTAAAGAAAAAACTAAATGAGATACAAATGGACATGGATAACAAAATAATAATAGTAGAAGACTTAATTTCCCCTCTCTTGGAACTGGATAAATCTAACAAAAAATAGAAAACAGTAAAGGAGATGAATAGAACTTTAGACAAGTTGAATATGATAGATAACTAGAGAGTCTTCACACACCTACATAAAGGTAGTAGTAAATCTAAGCCTGATCATACACATAATCTAAACTTAGTTTCTGGTGGGACAACAGTGGTTTAAAGGGCATAAATATTCTGCAAAATTCTTACTTTAACATGCATCATACTATGGAGGTAATCTTGTAGTTCTGAGGGCTTGGTTGTGGCTTTCAAACAAAAGTTCTACTGGACATGACCAAATGGAAAGACTTGGATTTGAAAAGAGTATGTTCCTGGTAACAGATTGTGTCTAAGCTGTGCCTGAGGACCAATCTAGCTAAATATGACCCTGGTAATGTATGTTAACTGAGAATAAGACAAATTAAATTGGTCAAATTAAACACTGATAGAAACACGAAGAAATATGCCTAGTATTACATTGCTAGAGCAGTTGTGAATTGTTTTTTAGAAAAAAAATGAAAAATACAGTAAGAGCTATAAAGCTCTCATTAACCTAGGGATCTCATTACTAGGTCTACTAGCCCCTAAGTGCATTATTGAGAGGGTAAAAAGCTGCACACATATGAAAATATTCATAGTAGCTTTGTTTTTCATGGCAAAATAACTGGAAATAACACAAACAATGATTGGGATAAATGGATAAATAAATTATGATATTTAAATATAATGAATTACACTATATTATTAGAAATGATAACTATTGGAAATATAAAAATAAGAAAAATAGACTAATAGATTAAAAGAGAAGAAAAGAAAATTATACATGCTATGATTATATTTTTAAAAATAGCTTCAGAATCAAGAGAAAAAAAGTTCCAAGTAAGACAAATCCAAAGATTACTCAAAAGGAAAGGATGTTTATATTAGTGCACATGTATAATTTACATGTCTTAAAACAAATTGTAAACAATGTGGAGTTTGTGTTTTTGCACATGATTCTCATGCATTTATTTATTTTTAAAGTTTTTGGTGGTGGTAGTGGTGATGGTTGTTACTAGTATATAATTTTTTTGATTGGAAAAATAAATTCATAACAGCAGAAATAATTTCTTTCAATTTCTACCATTAGATTTTTTCCCTTCATTTTGAAGGCTGTTTTTTCTTTGAATCCCCAGAGCTAGGCAAAGGTCCATAATTAATAATTTCTTACCAATAGGTTGATAAGAAATCTCTAATTATTAACGGCAAACAAGGCATAAAAGAGCATACAGCATAGAGTCCAAATGGAAGAAGAATCCCTCTAAATGCTTCTCATAATGGCTGACATTGTGCTGGTTTCTTCAGTCCTAAGTGACCAATTATATATTGTCAGATATTATAGGATATTGTCAGATAAGCGAATGATTAGAAAAAGAGCTGATTCAATCATGTAGCAAAAACAAGGTAAGACTGATATACAGGCCACATGCCCTATTCTTTCACATATCATTCATATATAATTCGCATGTCAAGAAAATGGACAATAATCTAGGCTTTGAGTTGATAGGACAAAAGTACAATGGACTTCCTTTGGGAAATTATAACCTCCAAACTCATAAAATCTAAGAGTTAGAGGACCTCAAAAGTCATCTAATGCAACAATAAGAATTTTCTCCATAGTATTCCCCAAAAGTGACAAAATGGTCATCATGTGAAAAACTCAAGCCAGAAGTTTTCTTCATGTGAAAACTTCCAGTGATGAAAAACACTATCTCCTCTGACAGAATAATTAATACTTTTAGACAATTGAACTATTGCTCTTCAACTGCCACACATTGCTCCTAATTCCGTTCTTGGAAGTCAAGCAAGACATACAATAAACAATTATATGATATTCTATATAGAATTTTATGTCTGAAAAAAAAGTAAAAATCAAAGTTTGGGAATAAGAATTCATTATTTGGTAGAAAAAATGGAAAACTAGAAAGCAATCTAGCAGAATCTGGATATAGATCAATATCTTTTTCCATTTACAAAGATAAGATCAAAATGGATACACAATCTAGGCATAAACAAGGAAATAAGCAAATTAGAAGAACAGGAGCTCCATTGCTTATCAGGTTTATGGATAGGAAAACAATTTGTAAATGCAAAAGAAATAGAAAGCATTATAAAATGCAAAATGGATCATTTTTAATATATTAAATTTAAGAGGTTTTAAACACATAAAACTAATGTAGCCAAGATTAGAAGGAAAATGGTAAGTGGGGGATAGGTAAATTTTATAGACATTTTTTCAGAGAGAAGACTCATAGCTAAAATATATAGAGAACTTCATCAAATATATGATAATATAAGTCATTCCTTCATTGATAAATGGTCGAAAGATATAGATAGTTTTGGATAAATAAATAAAAGCTATATATAACTATATGAAAAAAAAGCTCTAAATCATTATTGATTAGAGAAATGCAAATCAAAACAACTCAGATATCTCACTTATTGAATTGGCTAAAATGAAAAAAAGGGCAAAATGTCAAATGTTTTTGAGAATGTGAGAAAACAAATGGGGAAACTAATACAGTGTTGGTGGAATTGTGAATTAATCTAATGATTTCATAGCAATCTGGAAATATGCTCAAAGAGTTATAAAACTGTGTATACCTTTTGACCCAGGAATTAGGATTATTTCCTATGTTAATCAGAGGAAAAGGAAAAGAACCTATATATTCAAAAATACTTATGGCAGCTATCTTTTTGGTGGCAAAAAACTGGTAACTAAAGGAATGCTCATTAATTGAGGAATGGTTAAACAAGTATGATTGCATATGATTGTGATTATAATAGAATAGTGTTGCACCATAAAAAGCAATGAGCAAGTTAATTTAATTCAAATGAAGTTATGAAGAATGAAATGAACAGAACCAAGAGAAGATTATATACATCAATAGAAATATTTTTTTGAAGAATGATTTGTGAGAGGAACTGATAAACAGAAACAGGTAACACATAGTTTTATAGGTACCTATAGTTTGTTTGTTTATTTTTTGTCAAATTATACCTTCTATAATGGGAGGAGGGGAGAGAAGGAGGGAGTTAACCAGGTATTTTAATATAACAAACAAATTTAAATCAAGAAAAGACAATGCTGTCTCCCTACATTGCTTCACCAAGTTAAAAATCCATACTGCTTCCAATAAATCCTTATAAAACATAGTTTTAAACCTCATAGTAATCTTGCCTCTCTGCTCTGAAGAGAATTCAATTTAACAAACTCCTTCCTGAAATATGATGCTCAGATATCAAAACTGAAAAACAACACTTTACATATTGTCAAACCAAGATAGAATAAAGCAAAACTATCATTCCCCTTTTCATAGAATAATTTCCTTCTGTTACTGCAGCCTGTGTTTAAACTCATTTTTGAGATTGCCAGGTTCTAATCTTCATTAAAACTGACCTAATAGTCCACTAAGATACATAAGTTGTTTCTACATTAACTGTTGTTGATTCTTTGAATCTCAGTGAAGGACTTTACATTTATCTTCATCAAATTCATTTAATTTGATTCAGCCTATGTTTCTAACTTGTCAATTAAAACATTTTTTTATTCTACCATCTAACATTTTAGCAATACTTACCAGTTCTGTATCTTCCATATATGTGATAAACATGCCATATAGGACTTCACACAAATATAACGACAATGGGGAAGAGAACAAGACTAAGAATAGATGCCTATTATAATATTTATATATATTTATATATAATATTTATATAAAATAGATAATGCTTTAAAAACCCAATATTGATCCATTTTTCATCACTTACTTAAACTTGTTATAAATCCACTGGCCCATATTATCATGCAACTTACATCTTTCCATTTGTCCACAATGGTATTATAAGAAAGGGTGGGGGGTGGTGCAGCTGGGTAGCTCAGTGGATTGAGAGTCAGGCTTAGAGACTGGAGGTCCTAGGTACAAATCTGGCCTCAGACACTTCCCAGCTGTGTGACCCTGAGCAAGTCACTTGACCCCCATTGCCCACCACTCTTCCACCAAGGAACCAATACACAGAAGTTAAGGGTTTTAAAAAAAAGAAAGTTATTGGTCAAATACCTTATTGAATTTTAGGGATATCATTTTCTCTACATTATCATCATCTATCAGTCTACCAATCCTTTCTAAAAAAATCAGTTAATTGTTTTAATCTCTCATGATTTATTGTCAATCTTTCTTTGCCAGTCTATATATTGTTCCTTTTCTATGTTTTCACAAACCCTGCTTTTATTAAGATGTTCCAGTGCTTTGCCTAGAATTACAGAAGCAAGAACTGTTACACTTAGTATTGAGTCTGAAAATGTCCTAATTTTTTCTCTTCCTAGCCATCCATCAGTCCCCAAATCTTCCACTGATAATTAATTGAAATATTTGGATCTCCTCCTTTATTCTTGAATAAACCATCTGGCAGAGAGAAGCATTGCTGGAGGAATATAGAATGGATAATTCAAAAGAAAGCAATAATCCTCAACAAAATGTCAACTGTTCTAGTCTCAAAACTTTTAACTCAATTCATACTACTCTTCTTTCTTGTGATCTCATCTCAATTTTTAAATATTATCATCTCCTTCAATCCATCCTCTACTATTTATAGAAAATTACCACTATCTTTCCATTGGTTTCTATCTGCTTCTAATGAGAGGAAGGCAAGATTCTATTATCCAACTCCCCACTGTTAATAGTATGCTGTTAAAGGATTTTTTGTTTGCTTTGCTTTGTTTTTGGAAAAGGAAAGATAATATTTTTCATTATTTATTACATTAGTAAGTTCCTAAATTAGTAAGTAAGAGAGAAGTTATACTATACTTGTTGTATAGGATGTTAGAGCTGATGTTAGAATAGTGGGAAGATTAGGACAATGCGGGGCGGGGGGGCAAAGTTTGACAATAGTAACAAAGAGAAGGGGGAAATTTTATTTGTTTGGTATATACTTTCCCCATGCTTATTAATCCTTTAGTGCCTGGCATAGGTCTTTTGGGGATGTAGGTGCAAGGCTTGTATGTTTTATCCTTATAGGATTTCCTGAGATTCTCTTTCTGAGTCTGGTTGATTAGATTTAATAGATTCACAGATAACTGAATTCTGAAGACTTGGAGACAGAATTTCCCATAATTTTGACCACTTACAACTGGGAAAGTTCCAACTTTGGGTCATCTAACTGCCTGAGCTGTTCTTACTCCTTCTTCCCAAGAAGAATTATGATTGTTGTGCCATTAGCCACTGGCACTGAAGGGAAAGAAGAAAGGGACTTCTCTTTGGCAGGCATGATTCATTATATTATTTGTGTATCATATTGTCTTACTAGAATATAAACTCCATGAGGGTAAGGACTATCACCCAGAACCTCATGTCTTGTTCTGAACACAATAGATACTGAAATGTTTGTTGAATTGAGTAAACTAAGGAACTAAATTAAATGCAACACAAAAATTTAGAAATATATTAGTGATTCCAATCACAGTATAATTGAAATGTAGAGACAGATAATCACTGAATAAAAAATGATTGCTACAGCATGGAATGAGAACTAGATTTGGTGTAGAATCTCAGTTTAAATCTTAATTTTACTTACAAACTATGTAGCTTTAGAAAGTCTGTGTCTCATTTTCTTCATCTGTAAATTGAGGGGCTTGGACTTGATTACTGTTAAGATTACTTTTAGTTCAAAATGAACAATCCTATGAGAACCTGGAAATTAATCTGTCATTATGTTAAGACTACAACTTTGCCTCTAGTCTTACCTTCTTACCAAAGGATTGTGGTTGATCTAATGATTCTATGGACAATCTATGAAGTACTTTATATACTTCAGCACAGAAATATTTATGCTAATTACAACTGGATGTATTCTGGGTCTCCTATGTCTTCCTTCTACTTAAAGTAATATCAAAATTGATGTATACCTCTGAGTTTCAAGCCAACTAGCTAAATTAAGAATATTGCCTGAAAATTTAGCTCTCCTTCCTAAGAGTCTAAATTATATCTAGTATATCTGGTATTTTAAGAAAGTGAGATTTAATTTCTGTTTCTTGGACCTGGAGAAGAGAAACTCATACTAGACATCTTTTTGCCTTGGAAAATAAGCTTGTTTGGAATGACGCCAATAATATTCAAAAGAGCATCACAGTGGAAAACCTATAACACTGATTGGCCTATAGTGGAGGATGAATGGGAGGAATTTGTGAGGCCGAGCCCTCTTGTACTAAAGTTTAAAAAGCAGAAAGATAATTATAATGACTGAAATACAAGGACAGACAAGAGAAAGAGAGGTTGAACTAGCTCATCTTTAAATGAAGAAATATAAGGCTTCCATAAATTGAATCAACTTTATTGGCAAATGACTTGTACAGAAATAAAATAAAAGAGGACATCTAACAAAGGTAACTTTTACTTTAAACAAATTTCAGCATATGATTTTACTGTATTTAAAGTAACTCTTCATGAATGCACATTTCTGCTTTGTATTCCTCTCGACATTTTCATTTAAAAGGGAGTTGCTGTGCAAAATAATGTCCTTGTCTGTCCCTTCCTCATACAAACCTCCAATCAAATTTAATAAAGCTAGTTTGATACAATGCCAGCCTACACTTGGTTTACCCTTGGTCGACTTTAATAGGGTCAAAAATATTTTCGCATTGGCAGTGTACGCATTAATCATTTTTCCAGAGGATTTAGAAAATTGGAAGAGACAAGGCCAAGCAAAATTTTAAATTAATTGGGCCTACCCCAGCATTCCAGGGTCACCTTGTGTCAGTTGTCCCACATTTTCCAGGTCATGGAGTTCTTGTGTATCCTACAGCTGCCATGAGGAAAGATCCGTGCTGTGGGCGCACAAAGGTGAAAGAATTTCTCTCAGAAAGTGAGAATTTTCCTACAGGCAACCACAACAATTGCAGCTTCCAGATTGTCGCCAGACACCAACCACTTAAATAATGCATGCTCGGCTGACGCCTCTACTTGGGCATTTTCTAATCGAGTAGTCAGGGAAATTTGCAAACACTCTGTCATTTACCATAAATCCAGTGCCTGCTTATAACGATGGAGTAATTAATTTTAGTGCTGCTCAGAATTATTAATTTCAGCTTGGAATCTGTTTTCACAATGGCTGCTAAACCCTTCCCCCAACTAAACATCTACCAAAAAGGTTCAAATGTGCTCTTCTTACAAGACTTCTCTTCTGCCAAAGTTAGCTAATCTCTCCCAACATGACACCAATAAGCAACCACATTTCTAAGTGGAATCTACAAGAACGCTCTCTCAGTTTTGCACTGGCTGGGCTGCTGAAGTGGGTAACACAAAAGAAGAGAAACCAGCGAACTCTTTCTTGGGAGAGAAATATTTAATTTATAAGCTTCTATAAACCGTGTGGTGGGCTACATTGGAACTATATAAGCAAGGCAAAGTGCTGGAACCTGAGGATAAAAAAAATCTGAAGACAACAAGAAAGTCGCCGTTCATGCATGTTTAAATGTTTTAAATTTCACATGTTTAAATATTCCTTCCATTGGACAATAAGGAAGAATCTTTTCAGAGGATAAAAATGGATTGTATTAGCAAAACTGAATTATGAGAACTCTAGTGTGAAACTGGTAGTAATCACTTTTCATATCCAACACACACAGTGAAAATTGAGTATTAAATATTGTGTATTTTTATCTCTGTAAAGCTGACTTTGGCACACTCTTGTTGGATATTAGTTTCTGACTAAAGCAGCTGCATGATCTGTCATAGGAATGCCCATATTATAAATATATAATGAGCATGAGAACATTGGTGCAGCCTTGTTTGACTAATGGTTGGATCCATCTTTATCAAGATCATGTACAAATAGCTAGCACAACTATTGGAAATTTAATTGCCATGGATGATTTTTTTCTCCTTTTCTACTGCAAGATTGATTAAGAAAAAAATAAAAGAAAAGCAAAGTAACATCCAGAATTGTAAACATTCTTCACTGAAAAATCAGACTTAGTTAAGTAAATTCCAGGATGTTTGTGATAATCTGAGTTTAAACATTACTGATACTTCTGGCTACTCCTTTTATAACTGTGCTATTTGGGGAAGTTGTTATTTTATTTTCTGTTTTCTTTGGAAAGGAAGGATTGTTTTTGCATTTATTTTTGTTTTGCCTTCAAGTTGTTTTCTAAAGCTAGCTTCATTCTTTAGAAGACTTGTAAACCTTTGATTATAAGAGCAGTCTAATGAAGTGAGGATATCATTCAGTATTAATGAAATTACCTCCTAGGAAAAAAAAATGCTGACACAAAATTGGTGATCTAGGTAAGAGCAAAAGATTTAAGAGCAGATTTGAGGAAAAACTGACATCCAGAATGAGGAGCTCTTGTCACTGTGAAGTACCATTCTAACAAAATAGAAAATGCTGATATTTCATTAATAGCTGAAACAAATGTAGTTATCTGCCACTTGGAGAGTTTTTAACCAGACAAAAATGGAACAATGTCTTATAAATGAAAAAATATATAATTAGCATTTGAAAATGTAGTTTTATATCTCTCTTGACTTGAACTTGTGCCATAGGTATCAAGAGAGACAGGTTGTTTTCAAATTCAAGTTGAATTGTATGAACCATAAAAAGTGTTGCCTCAGAGTCAAACTTCACAGTCCAAATCTTCGCTGAGATTCCCAATTATCTAATTCAAGCTATCTCTTTGCATTTGGGGCCTCTTCATTACATGTTCCAGGTTTTCCACTTCTAGAATGCCAAAATAGTTGCTCATTTAATTAAAGTCAAGAGAGTCCATTTGGGACACTTAAAAACAAGGAAATGTTGGAGTAACTAAAAGCCCTAGAAGGCAAAGAAAAATCTCAGTACCATTTCCTCTACGCTATTAAAGGTTTCAGGGTTTAGGGGAAGCAGCCTCTCACATCACTTCTGTCTTGGGCTTGACTTTTTTGTTGTTGTTGCTTTTATTTTTGGAATGAAGTTGGCAAATATGCTTTGGAATGGTTAAGGAGAAAGAACTGGATTCTTTTTTTTTAAGATTACATTAGGGTTGCAGCCCTAAATTACCAAACCTCTCAAACTGAAATCAAATATATTTCTTATGTTTTTCATTCAATTCTTAAATTGTCTGGACCATGAAAGAAGCTCATTTTTAAAAAACCTTATCATTGGGATAAATAATTCAAATGTTATGAAACTATGCTAGAAACAGGACAAAGTTCAACTCCATTAATTAGTCATTACAAACTACTGACTTGTAACATAATACAAGAAATGGTTTTGGCATAAAATATTGTGGAACTATGTCCTGTGTAGAAAGTTAGGTTATAAGATTTTTTTTAACCTATTAAAGTTCCTATTATTTCCTCTTCTTATTGGGTACTAAGTTATACCATCACTAAAGCATTATGTTATTAACATTATTTTTCCAATTAATCAAAAAACACTAAAACTTTAATTCGGGATATTTTGTTTAAAAGCAGCACTATGCAGCTCCTCTTGGTATTTTGACAGCAAACTGAATTCTTGTTCACAAGTATAGGATTTGTTTAGCTCCAGGCATCTGTGTTTGGATTACGAGAATGCTGATTGGTTCACTGCCAGGGGCACACAAAGGTCAAGCTGTCCTCTTTTAAAGACTTTTTCTTTCCTCCCCCCACCCCTTCTTTTTTGCTTAAGAGTTTGGCTCATTAATCAGAGTTAAAAGAAAGGGGAAAAGGCAGTGACTTGAAATCATTTGATTCTTTTTCAAGGGGTATTTTAAAAAGCAGAACTTGCCGTTAGTGTTAGAGGTTGAGTAGATGTTTGTATGGATCACACTGACATACTTCTGACAGGTGACCTGAAACCTTTCAAACTGACATCTGTCACAGAGACAGACAGAAGTTTTTTAGCCCGAGAGCCTGTTTTCCTGACATTTCATTTTTCATCAGATTTTGAGAGAAGGGGAAAAAAGATGAACTTGAAAAAATCTTGCCAGGGGCAGAAAATGAGATCAGGTTTTCTGCAGCTGTCTAAGTCACCTTTAAAGGTTAGAGGTCCAGGAAAAGGGAACAAAAAGGTTTCAGTTTGATGTTATTGGCTAAAAGGACAGATTACCTTTTAAAGTGCATTCCTACCCCCCTTGCTTACCCACTGGACAGTATTTCAGAAGGGACACTATTCAGGGTGAGCTTCCTTATCCCATCTGAACCTCAATTTTCAAATAGTCACAGGACAAATCAAGTTCAATCCATTATCAGGCAGACATGCATACACACGCATATAATAGTATCGAATCCACAGATGCATGAATTTTTCCACAAGTTCACTTCTTTTCCATGCTCTATCATATCTGAAATGGTCAGAACACTTCAGGAAAGGTATTGAACATTTTTATTTTCACTACAGTAATTTCTGCATAAAAACAAAATGTTATTGTCACACAGAGAGTGTAACTTTACGTTTCTTCTCTCAAAGAGCAAATTCTATAGCTAAAACCCAGACACACTAGTCCTACCATCTGATAGTTAATTCTCAGAAGAAGCAATGTTTTGGTTTTGTGAAGGATGGCAATAGAAGTTCTCTCCGAAAAAGGGAGAATATTTGGAATTTAAAATGTTTGATTATTAAGATGAATGAAGGGGAGATAGCTTTAGTGGCCAACCATGTCAGTACCTCTGGCATATTTCGTTTGGTCCCAGTTACTACATTTGTTTATTAGAGATCTTCTATTAGAGATCTGCCCTGCCACCTTACTGCAGAAGGGATGGCAAGCCCCATAGTGTTGATGAAGTCAGTGTCTAACCATTTACTTGATGGCAAGAAGAAAAAGACGGCATGTCTGCAACCTCAGGCTACTGAGGGTAAGCCAGTGCTCTGAAAGAACATCTCTATCCCTTCCTCTTTCTTTCCTTATTGCCTAAGTTTCATTTGCCCTGCAAGGAATTCTGTTATTATCTCATCATAGGTCATCTTGCCCCTCATACCCTTTAACAAGTATAGTCCCATTTCAGGGACTCACTAGTTCTCATTTCCTATAAAAGATGAGGCTAACATACAGGTCTGGAGATACCATCATGCTGATTAATAAACTTCAGTAGCCTGTCACTCCTAACATCTCCAGATCAAATATAAAATCTTTTTTAAGTCATTTGTAACCTGCCCCATTCTGCCCCTTCAACCTGCCCACCACCACCTTTCCAGTTTTCTTACCCTTTACACACAAATACACACCACCACCACCACCACTATGTTCTCTGCATTCCAGTAACATTAGCCTCTGCTGTTCCTACATCAAGACAATCTATCTCCTGTCTCTGATTATTCCCAATGCCTGGAATGTTCTGTGCTCATCTCCTTCTCCTGGCTTCCCTGGCTTCCTTCAGGTCCCAGCTACAATGCTATCTTCTTCAGGAAATCCTTCCTGATCCTCCTTAATTCTAGTGCCTTCCCTCTGTTGATTATTCATTATTTATCCTGTCTGTAGCTTGTTTGTACATAATTGTTTGCACGTGTCTTCCTTATTAGGCTGAGATCAGGAATTTTTTTTCTTGCATATCCCCAAAGCTTAGTTCAGTGTCTGGTAAGTTATAGGCACTTAAATATTTATTGACTGACTGACTAACTCCTCAGTGGCTCTATAGGTTTGGCACTGCCAGATTTCATCAGCAGGTCAAGAGGCTCTCTGATGATGCATGATTCCACAAGCTCTTATCTGCACCAGTACTCTGAAATCCCTGTATATGTCTTCCCCATTAGATTGTGAGCTCCTTAATGGCAAGGATTGCCTTTTACCATTTGTGCATCCCTATCACTTAGCATGGCACCTGCCATATAGTAGGTACCTTATAAATGCACTGATTTTTGGCCAGTAGATTTATAAGAAAAACTCAGCCTTAGCATCTGCCCAGGGTAGTGGGACTGAAGAGAATTCAAGTACTACCTAAACATGATGGAAGTATTCATTTTACATAAACTGAATTCCATCCCCTTTGCCTCCAAGCATGCCCAGTGTAGTACCACTGAACTGACTAGCTCTTTCAAGATCCACCTGAAACTATCTTCACTATAGGGGCTAGACCCAGACTAGTCTATTTACAATGAAAATACTTTCAGTGCCAGTGAATGGGCTGCATCCTGAGACTTCAGTATTAGTGAAGCCTTCCTCCTAGTTTGTATTTAGTATGGTAAGTAGATGATACTTATTAAACTGCTCTGAAATGTGATCTGCAAAATATGTGGAAGGTTAAGTCTCATAACTGTAGAAAGAGCTCAATATGGCAAAGTTTTCCTTTGTGTTAAGCTTGATTGGAAACTTGGTAGCACATTGATGTCATGCCTCAGCTGGTAGCTTAGCAATGCCCTGTCTTTCTTTTCCTATTTTTCTACTCTACTTTATCAACACTCTTCTCACTTAATCCTTTTTAGGCAAACAACACAAGTTGTTAGTACCTCCTGAGAGAGAAATCTAATGGAGCATATCTTCTATTTTCTCATAAAGTGTCTGTCTTGGGATGTGCAGTACAGTGAAAGTAACTTGAGCTGCTTTTGCAATTGTGGATTTCTTTTTCGTCTTTTTCATGGAATCCTTGACAAGTATTATGTCAATTATATTGTCAAGAAATATGAAATTTTTAAAGTCATCTATTGTCATTGCCCTGGTCTGCCAGGATAATCATTATGATGGCTTTGATTGGGGAAGCATAGAGGTATCCTAAAGTCAAGCCACAACCTTGAATCAAAAATCAAATATGAAGTCAGTAAAAATGAAGAAATTCAAATGGTCATCCAATATCTTTAGTCTTAATAGCATAACTGGTCATTAAAATATTTCTTCCCATAAGCTTCTTGGTAGGTTGATGGCCATACCAACATATTCATTCACATTCTTGACTTCTCTTTGAATTTGATTAAGAAATTATTCCTTAATTAATAATGTTTAGGGGATAGCTAGATGGTTCAGTGGATTGAGAGCCAGACTTAGAGATAAGATGTCCTGGATTCAAATATAGCCTCACATAGTTCCTAGCTGTGTGACCCAGGGCAAGTCACTTAACTTCCATTGTTTAGCCCTGACCATTCTTCTACCTTGGAACCAACATTGACTTGAATATGGAAGGTAAGAGGTTTTTTTTAATTAATAATTGTAAGTGTAATTCTTATGTCTCTACCTTTTGAATATTAGATACTGTTTTTTGCAAGCCCTTAATGTGACCTTAATGGCCACAGTAATGAATGTTTCTTAGATTTCTTAAACTGGGTGTAATTTGAGGATGAATAATCAGAAAATTTCTGCTCCTCTAACATTAACTTATTCATGACATAAAACTCAGGGGCTGCAGTTTATAAGTGCTACTTGATATCCAAGAACAAGCCAGACCCGTTTATGAGACTTTTAAAGGCATTCTTTTTCAAAACAAAAAGTCACATTGTTCCAACATCATGTGAACTGGAGAGCCACAAAGTTCAATTTCAGTTCAGAACTGCAAACCCAGATGATTTAAGTGGGTTTTGAACTTGGCGAAACATCCTAGGTTCAGTTTCAGAAATTTTAGAAGGAAAATTCAAACAGAGTGACACTTCATACACAGCAAATAAAATTATTTCATCAGATAAGTGTTTGGGGGAGGAGGAAATATACTGATGAATGTAAGCTTTTCTATTTTTACCTTTCTTAGAAGCAAAGAATAAGAAAAGGGGGACATGGAGTTTTTAGGTAATATCCACACTTGGTCAATAAAAGAGACTACAGCATTGCAAATAAAAATCTGCTGGTGCCAGTATTAAAAAGCAATCACTATTATCCACAGGAGAGATTGCTCCTAGGAGACACCATTAGCTGATGCACCTTTACATCAGATTTCTAAATAGAATGCTACATTTTTTAAAAGTAGTTGGTTTCTACACTTAATGCTTTCCCTTTTTTTTAACCAGACTTGTGGTTTTATTATTATGGTAATATCCCAGACAAGAAATTCCCAACACCTAAGTATATCAGCAAAAGCTTGACAATTTATAGTCTTAGAGAGTCTCCTGAAATACTAAGAAGTTTTGACTTGCTCAGGGTCAATAATAACAACAATAATTAGCAGATTCCTGCCTTATCTTTCTATAATTCCTGTGATTCAGATTTGACATCTATGCCAGGGAAAAATATTTTTCCTCTTCCCCTTTATCCCAAACAGTCCCTATGTAGTTTATTCCCCTGACACTTTGATGTCCTTGCCTTCCTTTGCCTTCTCTCCCACTGTACCATCTGAAACTTTTATTCTATTACACAGAAACTCCCTTTCATCCTCATACTATTCTTTTCACAATCTCTTCATCCATTAGTGCTCAAGAAATCTTTGCTTGCTTGAAAAGATCTTATTTCTTGCCACCCTTCCAGAACTGGTTGGTTCTTCTTGCATGACTTCAGCACAATGGACCAGGAGCATCTCTTCATCATCTTACCCTATAGTACCTTTGTCTTATCCTTATTTAGATTTGGCCACCCATAAACTCAGGGAGAACTCTACCATCTTCCACCATTATTTTCATTACTAAAAATTAAAAAAAACTGCTTCAGTCCTCTATGAACTCATGTCTTCTAACTTCAACTGAACCTTTCATACTACATGGCAATCTAGTTGACATTCTGTCAAATTCCTCTAGGTTCTGCACTTTGTCCTTTCTTTGAAAACTTCAAATGCTCCCAAGCCCACTCTACATTATCAAATAACCTTACTATTTTACTGAAAAAATTAATATCATCTGTCATGGTGCATTTCATCTTTCCCACTTCACTTCAGAATCTCTTTACATCTTCACTCATCTCCTTTTCTTCATTCTCTCAGGAAAAGATGGCATTTTTTTCTCTGTAGCCCATGAAAGCTGTGAGGACTCTTATGCTAACTCCCTCCCCGACTGATGTTAGGTCCTCAGAATTTAGCTAGCTACATCTCCTCCTCAGGCTTCAAGAAGTACCTAGGAAGGAAAATTGGGTAGTTTTTCCCTAATAATCTAACCAAACAAGTGACTTTTTGAAAAGAAAGAATATTTACTAAAGGGGTATATTAAGAATAAAAGGTATAAAACATTCCCCCAATGATCTGTGGCATACCTTTGTACTACTACTATACCAAGAATAACTCTTTAAATAGTCTAGGACAGGGGTTCGCTGCCTACTTTCAAATAGTTTTACCTTTTTAAAAAATGTTTGATAGTACTTAAAAATGTAAAAAAAACATTCTTGGCTCAAGGACCATACAAAAAGAAATGGAAGTTGAGCTCACATACCTGACCAGACCATAGTTCGTCAACCCCTGGTCTAGGGGGAAATGGTCTCAAGCTTAAAAATCACATATGGCAATAGGATGACTCAAAGCTTCTGGTTCCTGGAATTCATTTTTCCCATTTGAGGTTTGGGGGTTGTTGAAAAAGTTCCCCCTGATGCATGATGAGTGTGCATCCTTCTGTCAAGGACTCCTAATACAGACAATGCTACCACTTGATCCATGCCCCATCAGTAGGACACAGATGAGGAGATAGGATGTCCAAAATCTTCTGGACCTTTTGAATCTCCAGCCAAAAGAAAAAAAGAGTCTCTTTTTAAAAGTTTGTACAAAAATATTTGTGGCTGTACTTTTTGTGGTGGCAAAAAATTGGAAAATGAGGGGGTGTCCCTCAGTTGGGGAATAGCTGAACAAATTGTGGTATATGATGATGATGGAATATTATTGTGCTATTAGGAATGATGAACTGCTTGATTTCTATATGAAATGGAAAGACCTTCATGAACTGATGTGGAGTGAAATGGGCAGAAATAGGAGAACATTGTACACAGTAACTGAAACATTATGAGATAATCAAATGTAATGGACTTTGCTACTAATAGCAATGCAATGATCAAGAACGATCTTGTGGAACTTATGAAAAAGAATGCTATCCACAACTAGAGAAAGAACTATGGGAGTAGAAACACAGAAGAAAATCATATATTTTCTCACTTGGCTATATGAGTATATGATTTGGGGTTGTGGTTTTAAAAGACTACTTACTCTATTACAAATATGAATAATATGGAAATAGGTTTTGAGTAATAAGACATGTATAAACTAGTGGAATTGCCTGTCAGCTCTAGGAGGGGGGAAGGAAGAGGGGAGGGAGAGAACATGAATCATGTAACCATGGAAAAATATTCTTAAAAAAAATAAATAGTGAAAAAAGTAAAAATTTAAAAAGGACGGTCTGGAGAAGTGACTTGGTGAAGATGACCACACTGAGGCATTTCCTTCTCTATTCCACTCCCCTTCCAGATGGTTCTTTCTTAGAAAGTTCAGCTATAAACAATTCTTACTCCAATATTTGTAAATCCATTCCCTTCTTAGAGATAGTCCTTAGAGCATGGTCAAATTGCTTCAGTCTTTCTTTACATGATTCTTGTGCGACTGCAACATTTTCTACTTCAAAGATATTTTAGCCTTTAGTCTAAGTGATTGAAACATGTTTTCATCTAATCAAAGAACAAAGACTAAAATGAAGTGTAGTGTTTTCAACACCATTCTTATATTTACTTAGCAAATATCCTGGGCAAGATGTAATACAAACCAATGTGATCATTCATGTTTTGAGGTAGAATCCAATGAGGCCCTCTTGTACCATAAAGTGAAATAAAAACAACTTTACTGGTGACAAAAGATTAAAATGTTATAATTCTTTAGATTAGAAATGATAGTAATTTAGATAATTGGGCTCCCTTCCTCTAGGCTCTCTCCTCTCCAATCCATCCAACCTCAAGTTGTTTAACTATACTAGTTGTTTAACTATACTATTTACCATCAAGGTTATTCCAAGCCATGCCATCCTCTTTAGACATTCTCTCCCATTACTCTCTACTGCACCCCTGTCTTAGATAGTAGCCCCTCTTGCCAAGACAAACTCCTCAACATATGTGTTTGACTGTTTCCCCTCCAGTCTTCTACCACTGATCACCTCTTCTATCATCCTTACTCTATTTCTAAACTTTAATCTCTATCTCAATCTCTTTTCCCTGCTGCTTACAAACAGGCTTATGTCTCCTCATTCTTAAAAAAGTTTTCATTGCGGGTTAAGATGGCGGCAGAGTAAGAAGCAGCTCTTAACCTCTCCTGACCAAAACACACAAAACTCCTCAAGGGGACATAAAAACAAGTCCAGACGAACGGAGGAACCCCACAACAGGGCACAGCGTGGAAGGTATGTGGAATCGAGACATTTCCAGGCTACAAAGGGCTCTCACTAAATTGCAGGCTGAGCAACCGCCCCACGCCCACCCCCTCCACACACAGCACCTATAGCACGGAACCCAGCTAAAAAGAAATAGAGCAAGTTTGGGACACCCATCAAGTCATTGGCAGCTCCCGGGCCTGTTCCTGAGAGCAGCAAGATTTAGGACCCCAATAAGCCAAAAAACGCACCCGAAATCTGAGCGCTGGAGCAGAGAGTGGACGCCGGGCGCAGAGCGCACAGGCACAGGCAGAGACGTGGGTGGAGGCAGACACAGCCAGGAACTAAAGCTCTGAAAACCTGAGTGGGGAACCAGTGCAGACGGGTATACGACTGTGGAAGCAGCGCCCTGAGACTTGTAAAGGAACCTCCTGCAGAGGATCAAGCAAGGGGGCCCACCAGGGGGCTTGACCTTGGAAAAAACCAGAACTCAGACCTCAGGAGCCAATAGACCGCTGACAGACACTGAGCGCGAGGATAAACCTGAGAAGCTGCTGGGCTAATGATGGCTACCCAGACTCAGGATGCTCAGAAGAGAAAGAATAATAACAAGAAAAAGAAGCCTTTAACACTCGACAACTTTTACAAAGAGAAAATCCAGACAACTGAGCAAACAGAGGAGGAGAACAAACAAGCATCCGGACCCTCCTCAAATAAGGAAAACTCCTCACAAGCTATGGAAGAGTTCAAAACTGAGATTTTGAGGAAAATGGAAGAGATCTGGCAGGAAAATAACTGTTTAAAAGGTAGAATCTTGCAATTGGAAAGTGAGGCTCAGAAACCAAATGAACTGATAAGCAAATTGAACACCAGAATTGGCCAGATTGAAAAGGAATACCAGAAGATTATGGCCGAAAACCAGAAAATTATGGCCGAAAACCAGAAGATTATGGCCGAAAACCGAAAGATTATAGCCGAAAATCAATCCCTAAAGGCTAGAATTGAGCAAGTAGAAGCTAATGATCTCTCAAGACAACAAGAACAAATAAAACAAAGTCAAAAGACTGAAAAAATAGAAGGAAACATGAAATATCTCAATGAGAGAGTGACAGACCAAGAAAACCGGTCTAGAAGAGACAATTTGAGAATAATTGGTCTTCCAGAAAAACCAGAAATTAATGGAAACCTGGACTCAGTACTAAAAGAAATTATTCAGCAAAATTGCCCTGAAGTCCTACAACAAGAGGGCAATATAGACATTGAAAGGATTCATAGAACACCCACTACATTCGACCCAGAGAAGAAATCGGTTAGAAATATTATTGCCAAATTCAAAAGCTTTCAAGCAAAAGAAAAAAT